>NC_081317.1:81193075-81511152 GCF_026419965.1 Kogia breviceps
TTCATGTGAATCATCTGTCCTACTGATGATCATGATTCAAAGAGTTGTTAAGTATTTAAAAAGCAGTATGTATTTTTAAATTCTGAAACAGACATCTTGGGTGAGCACTACAAAAAGCTTTCCAAAGTTTGTTGCTGCTGTTGTTTTGCCTTTACATCATGATTCTGGACCCAGACCTATTTCTTTCAGTGAACCCTGCTCTGTTAAGGAACAGGATTTATTTTGGAAATGCTTGTCAGAATGTTTTTGAGCTTTAAAAGATGAACAGTTCTCTCTTCACATCTCAGCTACCGAATAGTCGTAGGTATCCTTGTCTTTCTCCAACCTCTTCCAACCTGAAGCCCCTTTACCTGTGAACCACGTATGGAAGAGCTTCCATAGAGGGCTATGCTCTTCTCTGACTGATATACGAAGATCAGAAAAAGGCAGGGAGCAACGCAATGAGGGGCTTTGGTAAACTGGGTATCAGGCTGTACTTGGAAGACATCACACTTAAAAGAGAGTTCCTCCTCCTACAGTTGTATTACTGTGTCTCTTCATGTCGACACATACAGATATGTAGGTTCTGATCAGACTTATTGGTCTCCCTCTCCTGTCTCCACCCCACTAAAGTAACTAATGTTACTCAGTTTTTTTAATCTGTAAAAATGCATGTCTAATTTGCTTGAAGTTAACTAATAGATGTGACAGCACCTAGCACAATGCCCCGTCTTCTGTATTGCAAGAAGCCTCTGGTCATTTAGTCATGTCCCTTTAAGAATACAGTTGACCCTTGAACAACACAGCTGTGAACTGCACAGGTCCACTTTGAGGCGGATTTTTTTTTTTTTTCCAGTGGTAAGTACTATAGTACTATACAGTCTGCAGTTGGTTGAGTCCACAGATATGGAGGAACGGTATATACAGAGGGCTGACTCTAAGTTATACATAGATTTTCAACCATGCGGAGGGTTGGCACCCCTGTCCCCCACCATTGTTTAAGGGTCAACTCTACTTTCTAAGCAATATGGAGAAGAGTAGTATTAAAATACCTAATACAATCTAGCTGTATTGGCTGAAAAACTATCACACCATTTTAAAGAAAGAAATTTAGTTCCATTAAAGTCTATACCTCTCTAAACGTGACTTGCAGTGTATGATTTAATTGATAACCCAGCATAAAGTAGCCTTTTCTGACTTGAACCACAAGAAAATCCAGGTTTTTTTTCTAGCCTTTAATAATAATGTTCATGGTGTATATAAATTAACTTTTGTAGGGCATATATGAGAAGAAACACATACACAGTTAGATAGATACACAATGAAAGAGAATCTTTAGAGTTTGGTCAAATTGGTCCTGTGTGGATTTCACAGTATATTTCCCTGTAAATTTACTAACTTTTAACTTGGCACTCAGTAAAATTGAAGGATTCTTTTCCTTTCCTCATTCAAAGTTATATTAATATAACCAGTTGTAATCACAGTACTTTACCAAACTATACAATAATGTTATTTCCTACACTTCGGGAAAATACGTGTCTCAAAGATTCTTTTCTCTTTATAATATTCTGCCCACCTTCCCTTCTCCCTACATCCCACATTAAGATTTAATTCTTAAATTACTCTGAGCTTTAGAGAAATGTCCAGATTTCTTTTTACCACATATGTTTTGGTTTTCTGAATATTGCACACTAATGAAAATTCCCTGTGCATCTGTAGTAAATAAACCTTTGAATTGCTAATTGTTTCAGATCAGGCCCCTAGATCTTTAGCAGCTGTCTTTATGGCATTTTCAGCCCACAGAGTTAGTCTGTTTGTTTCTGGGATTTTAATCATCAGCCATATACACAGGCACAAAGGTCAGGTTGCCTTGTAGACAGAGTGGTGGCAACATCTGTATGTGCTGTAGCCTCCACGGTGGGGGGGTGCGGCTCATCCTTTATCTCCTCTCACCTTGTGTTAGTCATCTCAGGCTGCCATCAGAGAATGCCACAGACTGGGTGGCTTAAACAACAACAGTGGATTTTCTCACTGTCTGGAGGCCAGAAATCTGGAAGTCCCTGATCAGGGTGATGGCAGAATTAGGTTCTGGTGATGCCTCTCTCCTCCGCTTGCACACAGCTGCCTTCTTACAGTGTTGTCACAAGACCTTTCCTCTGTGCACACCCTTCTGTTGTATCATCTTCTTAAAAGGGCGCCAGTCCTGTCTGATTAGGGCCCAACCCTTATGACCTCATTAAACTTAATTACCTCTTTAAGGGCCGTATCTTCAAACACAGTCACACTGGGGATGTGAAGCTACATCTTCCATTCAATCCTCCAGCTCCCCTTCTCCCCTTCTCCCCTTCTCTCCACAAGCCTCATGCTCTAGGATACTGATCTCTATGGGATCCAGGTCCTCTGGCTTCTTCTGGGGTTCAGCCTTGGGATACATTGGCAAAAAATGGGAGAGAGGGAGGAAGAGACTGGGGTCTTGCTCAGCACACATTCTCCTGGCTCCTTCCCTGCAGGGCCGACATGGGTTGGCGAGTCCCCTGACCAGTTTTCAACTCTTATTAGCCCCTCTGTCTCCCGTTTCAGTGACTCCTCTCTCCCTGGCTCCCTTTAGGCAGTTACTGACCCCATACTCGCCTTTGGAGTTTGCCTTTGCCATGCCCAGTTGAATTTAAGCTTTGGCTCTGGCCTTAGTGAGCATTTCCGATTCTCAGTTTGCTCATCTGTAAAATAATGATATAGACTTGAATTGTGCCGAATAATGTTTGTACAGTGCTTGGTGCATAGTAGGTTTCTGTAAATGTTAGCCTCTATGGTTTTTAGTGCACAATGAACCTTCTGTGTATAAAATTCCCCTTGATTATAAAACAAAAATTATCTCTTAAGAATTAGCCCTAGGTTTTCCCTCTTAATAGAGGAATAAATGTGTTTGTTTCTGTTTATAAAAGTCATACATGGTCACGGAAGGAAGGTATAAAAAGAAAATAAAATTCTTTCCTAATCGTACCTAACAGGATAAGTTCTACTATATCGTCATTTGATGGTAGCTTTAAGTGTAAAACAGTACTACACGTTAACTTCATTGCGCACACACACACACACACATACACTTTTTTCTAAACTGAGACTATACTGTATCATTTTGTATCCTACATTTGTAATGATATTACAACATAAAAGTACCTTCCGATCATTGTCTTATTAAATATTCTTTTAAAATCAAATATGTTTTTAGAGATCTCTTCAGACAGTCATAATTTTACATAGATATATAAATGTGATTGTGCCATATGTGCTTTTTCATCATTTTGTGGGTTTTAATCTATTATCTTGTTATGGTTCTGTTTAAACCAGGTAGGTTTTGTCATTATCTCATGTGTTCTGTTGACAGGTCAGGTAAAGCTCTGCTGTGACTGTGCTTTTACTCAGTGACACAGCCCCTCAGTGTGTGACGGGGAGGGCACATTTTGGTGATGAAATGGAACCTTCTTATTCTTCCCTGGCTGCGACGTTCTGTCTCTGATATATAGACATGAGTCATCACCAGAGTTTCTCAATCTGGCCATCCACACCATAGTGAGGAGTAATTCCCTCTGGAGAATTGGAAGCATTGGACAAAATCCTTAGTTTATGATGGGTTGGTGATTTTTGCATCCTTCTCTATGTTTCGTGAATATTTGGATGGGAAACTGAAGGATGGTAAACCAGGTCCAGCTGTCTAGTGGCAATAACATCCAGAAGTTTCTCCCCCTCTCTCTTCATGAATTTTTCTCATTCCTGTGTAATCATATTGCATTTTTCCACATTGAAGGGCAAAAAGAAATCCATGCTCAGGTCAAGTCAAATCCTGTCATAAATATTCTATTCCCTGAGGATTCAAGGTCAGGGAGAGTTTATCAAAGATACTCCAGATTCTTTGTCATCTCTCTTTCCTTGGCTCTTTTTTCCAGAAATTCCAGGATAACACTCCAAATACTTTTTCCTCCACCTGACACCAGTAGAGTTGGGGCCTGGAAAGAAGAAAAGAGGTTTAGTCATCACTAGCTTTGTGACTTTGGTTCTCACTTCCTAATTTAATTACAAAGTGATAGATTTGACCTACGTGTCCTCCAGCGTGCCTTGTAGTTTTAAAATGGTAGAATTTCTGAAGGATTCAGCTATAACTGTTCTGAGAGATGCTCTTCACTTTGGCTTGTTTTTCTCTTTTCTTCTGAAGATCTCATCTTACAGAGAAAAATAGTCCATATGCTTCAATACATCTGTGTCCTACTTTGCTGCTTCTCCCTAATTATTTTATGACCTTAGGAAAGTTGAGTTTATGCCAAGTTTTGGCATAAAGAATGTAAGAAAAACTTCTTGGATCTGATTGAAGAAGGTATCCACAGTCAAATATGTTTGGAAATTACTTCAGATCGTGCCCCCCTCTTAGTTTTGCAATGAACCGTCACTCACTAAAGACTCTTAGAAGTTCTGCAATAAGGGAACCTGTTTAATTTTGCTTAATTTAGAGTTTCCCAAACATATTTGATCTTGAAATCCTTTTATCTCTGGTAGCATCCATAACATCCCTCATAATTAATGTCCCTGCCATGCATAGAGGAAGCACACCTCTGGAAGGAAGGACATTATCCCAAATTCTGCCCTTTATTGATGATGTGATCTCAGAATAAATACATTACCTCTGTGCACCTCACATTGCTCATATATCAAATGAGGGTACATAATAGCAGCCATTTCATGTGGATGAAGATAGGAATATAATATGACTATGGTAATTGTGACTAATAATATTCCAACTCTGAGGTCTGGCTGTCTGGGTTCAAAATTTGTCTTTCCACTTACTGGCTTGTGACCTTAAAAACATTGCTTCTGTACCTCAATTCTTTATCTGTGTGATGGGGACAAAAATTGTACCATTCTCACAGAGTTGTTGGAGGAATTCAATCTGATTCATGTAAAACATTTAGAATTATGCTTGGCCCACGGTAGGTACCTAGTAAAATGTTAGCCCTTATGATCGTCATTGTTTGTGCTCTTGTTACTTCGATGACTATATCGATGACTATATCGGGTGAAAGGTATTATTTTAGTTTCTTTTTTTAATTGGGATATAATTGACATATTAGTTTCAAGTATACAACATTAATGATTCAATATTTCTATCTATTTGTGAAATGATCACCACTGTGAGTCTAGTTAACATCCATCACCATACATAGTTACAGTTTTTTTTCTTGTGATGAGAAATTTTAAGATCTACTCTCTTAGCAACTTTCAAACGTACAATACAGTAGTATTAACCATAGTTGTCATGCTGTACATTGTATCCAGATTAGTTTTGTCTTTAAAAAAAAATTATTTATTTATTTATTTACTTTCGGCTGCATTGGGTCTTCATTGCTGTGCGCGGGCTTTCTCTGTTGCGGCGAGCGGGGGCTACTCTTCACGGTGGCTGCTCTTCACAGTGGCTTCTGCAGCATGGGCTGCAGGTGCACAGGCTTCAGTAGTTGTGGCTCATGGGCTCTAGAAAGCAGGCTCAGTATTTGTGGCACAGGGGCTTAGTTGCTCCATGGCATGTGGGATCTTCCCGGACCAGCAATCGAACCCGTGTCCCCTGCACTGGCAGGTGGATTCTTAACCACTGCGCCACCAGAGAAGTCCTATTTTAGTTTTTAAAAGCAACTCTTCTTACTTCAGAAAGCAGCTTAGATCCAGCACATTATTAATGTAGCATCATACGCCTTCTGCAAATGCTTCATTCTGCCATGTTGATATTGATCTTGTCTTCATCTAGAGTCTGTGACCCATGTCTTCCATCATCTAAGTTTTTCCTGTTTGTGTGCAGGGGCGGAGAGGCCTTGGCTCTGTTTTTGTCTGGGCATCAGGAAATGGTGGGAGGAGCAAAGACCACTGCTCCTGTGATGGCTACACCAACAGCATCTACACCATCTCCATCAGCAGCACAGCTGAAAGCGGAAAGAAGCCTTGGTACCTGGAAGAGTGTTCGTCCACGCTGGCCACAACCTACAGCAGCGGAGAGTCCTATGATAAGAAAATAGTATGTGACATTTGCACGTCTGGCATGATTGGTTTATTTATCTTTCACTTTGAAACACAAAGGGAGACCATAGATTTATACGCACAAGTAATATATGGAAATAGAAAGATTAGCTGATTACTCAACACAGGTATTTGTAAATATTACCATTCCGTTACCAAGTCATTGAAAAAGCCTGTCTGGGTCATTACATTCCAGCACTGAATGTGGCCTTAGACATGATTAGGCTTCAGTTTTATTGAAGACAAATGAGTGGACTACATTCACCTTGTGAGTTGATGGCAGGGAAGAGACTGTGTGGGATTCTCAGCCCAGTTCCCTATCACTCTGTCCCCATACTGCCTTTGAACTTCAGCTTGAGTACTTTGGTTTCAAAGTAGGTACAACGAATTCAGACCTAAACCTATGTAAAAGGTGCTTCTCTAACACTGCAGCACAGAATTTGCCTGAACAAGAAGCACTGTAGTCCTGTGTGATCTGTTTACCAACATGCTCTGCTCTCTATGCAGATGGTAAAATGGTTAAGAGTTCGGGTTTGCAGGACCAGCCTGCGTGGGTTTCATTCACTCTGGAACTCTTTACTAGCTGGGTAACCTTGGATACATTACTTAAGATCCTTACCTGTAAAATGAGGGCATTTAGTAATACCTAGTTCATGGAGTTATTTCAGTGATTATGAGGAAGTAGATAGAAAGTGCTTTGCACACTACCTGACCCATTGGTGCTCAAAAAAGGTCTGACTTTTAGGATGCCCCACACTGTGCAACTGACTCTAAACTTCAGACACCTTTGCACTTTGCTCTTTTCCTGATCATGGTTTTATAAAATGTCTCGGGGTTTGTCTTTCTAAAGTGGAGCTAAGCTGCTATACGTGACACTTTTTAGCATTTAGCCAACACCCTGCTTTCACATCCTGTGATTCACGCAGGTTTGGTTCACTCTGCGATGCTCTTTCTGGCTTTATACAGCGGTGGAAATAGAGGTGATAAGATACTACCTCCTTCATGTAATGCTTCATCCATATCTATTTGGTTCCTCTTGATTCCTGATTACTATAGGATTTTCACGTTTGATTTCTCAGCTACCTTTTACCATCCTCTTTAGTTACATTTTTCAGATTGATTTAAATAGAAACTGCCTACCCCTGTGCATATCCCATCTACCCCCATCTTTCTCTAATCCCTTCATAATAATTGGGTTAAAAATATGCACATGAGTAACCCTGGAAATACCTCCATCATACATCAGTAAACATATTCCACAATACAAAGTGAAATATAAAAGGAGAAAATACAGAGATGACAAGTTTTGAAGTTCCATGGCTTTCTTCATGGGAAGGTGATGCTCTATGATATTTTACCATCATTTGGAAATGTTTTAATCTAGGAATGTTCCTTTGGCTTTCAAATTTGCTCATCTCTCAGAGCTCCTGGTCGAGGCCCACTAATACTGAGTGGCATCCATCAGTTCTGCATCATGAAAATCCTGATGAAAACTCTCTGGAATAAGAATTGTCTTCCCGGGCTTCCCTGGTGGCGCAGTGGTTGAGAATCCGCCTGCCGATGCAGGGGACACGGGTTCGTGCCCCAGTCCGGGAAGATCCCACATGCCGCGGAGCGGCTGGGCCCATGAGCCATGGCTGCTGAGCCTGCGCGTCCGGAGCCTGTGCTCCGCAACGGGAGAGGCCACAACAGTGAGAGGCCCGCATAGCACAAAAAAAAAAAAAAAAAAAAAAAAAAAAAGAATTGTCTTCCCAAACTTCTGGAGTCTGAGGCATGTTAATGAAAACTCACCATTGCTTCAAAGTAAATATGCCCATCTAGTGCTATTATTTCCTGTGGGGCAGTTGTGAGAGAGGTGTTTTTAAGTTTCATAAGTGCCTTCCTTAAGAGAAGATTATAATCCAATGGGCAAAATATCAAGGAAGAAGGAAGTGTTGCCGGGTCCCAGATGGAAGAGCACAGTGTGGATAGAGGGACCTCAAAATCGCTACCCTGAGATTTACTCCTTACACGTGACCTTCCTGGGCTTTTCATCACTATTTACTGTGATGGTGTGGTAGCTGCTATGACCCCCATTGACTGGGTGGTCATTTAGGATTCTTCCACAGACAAATCGATCATTCTGTGGTGAGGGATAGGGCTTGAGAGGAAAGATGGACACCATGATTTAATGTCAATATCCTTGATTCAGGTCATATTTCACTTTTCGCTAGTTGCTGCTTCCGATATCAAAACCTTTACTGACTCACTCAATATATAAAGTTATCTATTTAACTTTTACTTGGCTCTACATTTTGTTTAACCTCTCCCATTTTCAGGGCAGCAATTTATTACTAATTTTTCTCTAGCCAGTTCTCAGATTCTCTTATTTTGCCTGAATCTCCAGATTACCCTCAATTGGAGAGGAATGCGGTAGCTGTTTCAAATTATAATCTCTAGCTACAGACAGACCACTCAGTGGCTAAGTAACATTTACCGAGTCTTGGTTTCCTCATCTGTACAATGGAGGTAAAGCCAGAACCAACCTCATAAATTTTCATGAAGATAGCAATATACTGAGCATAAGGTACTTACACAACACCTGTGGCAACGAGCCACCTAGTAAGTGGCTGGTACCCTTGTTCCCTAAGTCAGTGTAGCTTTCTGTATCGTGGGAGCTTAGGCTGGTCGTTTTTCCAGCTGTTGTTAACAGAGGTGCTTGTCACACCTTCGTTTTTCCAATCTGTAGAACCACGATCTGTTCCACCCTCCCCGTAAAGAATGACGCTTTGATGGTAAACATGTTAGCAGTTTGAACATGAGTAGAGTTGGCGGCAACATCAGGCTTTTATGGTCCAGCTGCCCCTTTTCCTTCTAGATGTCAGAATGACAAATAATCCTGCTCTGCGCTTGGGACCTTTTCTTCACCATGCTTTGAACCAGATGTCTATGGTCCCTCAGAGATGCCCACATCCTGTTAGTGGCGTCCATGATTGAGTGTTACAGGAACAGCAGTGTCTCCCTTTGTTCTGGGGCTCCCCTCCCCAGTCCATCCATTTCCTTTTGTCATTTGCAGCTTCTTCAGAAGAGCACAGTTGTCATTCTTCATTCATAGAGCACCTTTGTGAGTCGAACTGAGGCAGATGCTGAGGATCCAGGAGAGAGGAAAGATCTCACTGCTTCTGGGAAAGCACTTTGGTTAAATAATGTTTTCTTGTCCTTTTCCTGGTGTGCGAGTAGGAAAACCTTGCACTGAGTTTCAGAACGTAGCCAAGTCTCCATCCCTTGGTTTCCTACCATCATTATCAGTACAGTTGTGGACCTTGGTATTCCACACATGCTTTAATAGATTCGGATCAGTGATGGCCTTGAACCTTATTATAGCAAGTGAAGCAACCAAAATATCAAGGTTACTATGATACGAAGCTCCCCTACAAGGTAAATAGAAATCAGTTGAAGTGACTGGTTATTATGAAATACTGTTTTTATTAACAACACTGTCTACATTTTATTCCATGCAAGACATGTAGTACATTTATAGTTATATTACCATGTCATAAATATAACATTTTTTGCCCTTCTAATGTGTGCCTGGCAGTGTGCTATGCACATTGAATGCATCGTCTCTTTGTATCCCCAAAACATTATGCAGGAAGATCAAGTATTGTCCCCACTTTACAGATGAGAAAACTAAAGTTTGAAAGGTTAAAAGAAACACATCTAGTAAGTGGTAGAGTCTGGATTCCAACCAAAGTTGTGTTGAACCCCCAGCCCACCTTGTAACCAATGTGCTGTCATGACCCGGATCCTTTCCAGGGACGTCCAGCATGGGGCTGTGTAAAAGAATGGTGCTTTTCTTGCCTGTTTGAGGTTCTCTTCACAGTGATTAAAAAAAAAAGTATGTGGACTATATAGTCATCCACTGTTTTTCACTACTTGGCCCACTCGTTCTTTTTTAATATGGAAAGTAATTTTAATTTTTAAATTTATTACCCTTACTTTCATTTATATTCTTGATGACAGTGTATTCAAATTTTATACACTCCGAATACAATGAGCAATTTGCTTTGTAGTCCTTTAGATCAGCGTTGTCCAGTAGAACTTTCTGCTAGGATGGAAAGGTTCTCCATCTGTGCTGCCAAAATGGTAGTCACTAGACACGTGGCTGTCGAGCATGTTAAATGTGGCCGGTGCAATGGAAGAACTTTTACTTTAATTTTAATTACGATTAAATTTTAAGTGATTTAAATTTAAATATCCACATGGGACTATTGGTGATTATATTGAACAGCACATTTTTATTTTTATGGCTCACTAATTTTGAATTTCATGCCGTTAGACCTCTTCCTAACCCCCTCAAACGATCGATTGGTCTTCTTGCAAAACACCTAAGGCCTTTGCCAGCCTAAGTGGCTAATTCCCGTGGCCTGGTGTTGAACTCCCCAAAGTTACCTTTTGCCTTTTGTGTGATTTCAAGCCAGGGCCCTCCTGTGCGACACTTGTCATCTGGCAGGAACGCTCTTTTCCCAGAAACCACTTCATTTATGCCTCTTCTCAAATTTCCTCTTAGGGAGGCTGTTCTTCCTCACCTTCCCCTGAAAGAGTGACACTCCCCTCCCCCCTAACTCTACTCTTTTATCCTGTTCAGTTTTCTTTCTAGCGTCCTTAGAGCTACTTAACATGATGTTATACATTTTTTTATTGACTGTTTTCCATGCTAGAATGGAAACCACTTGAGGTTGAAGACTTTGTTCTTTCCCAGAGCCTGAGCTTGATAAACATTCAGGAGTAACTGACGTTGAGAAAGATAGACGCCTCACAAGGCATTTAAACAATCACAGGAGGCAGGTAGGTGCTCTCTCTCTTTCAGAGAATCTTCCTCTACTGGTAGGTTGGAGAAAGGCAAAGGGTACTTGACAATATATTTCACATAGGAAATTGGCTGCAGGAATCCTGCTATGTAAAGCTGTACATCCAACTATCCTTAGTGTCAAGGAGCCTTAAAAATCCTGTCTTTATGTAACCCTTCACTACCTCCTGAATTTCTCCCAAGTTCTTTGTTAGAGATAAAGCTCCCCTCTCTCCCCAGTCACTCCCATCATTAAATTATCTGTTTCTTTTGGGACTTGTTCAGTCTTTGTCTTCTTTTCCTCTAGTAATTTGTCTCAGTGATTAGAATATGGGGGCCATCGTATTCCTCCTGGGTCTTGTGAGCCCAGGTTTAAATATATGTTTGGCTCAGCCCTCTTCTGATGTCATTTTATTTATTTGTGTTCAAAACAGCCTTGCTGCCTAGGGTATCTCAGGGTTGGCCTGAAAGACCAGTTCCATTGGAGGAATTATCTTATTGCTTTTAATATTCTTAAGCAGCTACACATTTCCTTTTGCAGAAAGTACCCTCTCCACTAACGAATTTGTTATTCAGATGCAGTCATTACTATCCTCTCTCTGTTTCTCCTTTTGATTTGGGAAATGTCATGATTTTTCATGAGTGAAAGACTAGCAAATCCAGATGTGTTTAGTTTGTATAGATGTCTGATCCATATTCTCTTGAGAATGTTAAAAAGAAGGAAGGAAAGTTTATGCCTGAAAAAATCTGATTTTGATTGTGGCCCGAAGGAGAATGGCGATACCCACTGGTTGACGGGGGCTGGATCCCAAGGCCAGTTTTGCCAGTAATTGCTGGTGATGGTCTGGAACTGCCACCTTTGCTCTCATGGGTGACTACACTCTGTAGCTCAGCTTTTTCTTTTGCTGCCATTTCAGGATTTAATACTTCATCACTTACTAGCTCTTTAGTGGCTGCATGTCATTGGGCTCATGAATCTCTCTGAGCCTCCATTTCCTTAGTTAATAAATAGTACTGATATATCTTCCTTGCAGAGTTCTTGTGGATCAAATGTAATTTTATATACAGCTGTGTGCACACATACACACCGATCGCTCATTGCTTTGCTCTTTGCAAGTTGCTGGTGGTGGTGGTTTTAGAAGCAGTACAGCTAGTGTTAGCAATAGTAGTAGGAAGAGAAATGGCTATACTTTAGCCCCTGGATTGTATATATACACATACACACATAATTTTTGTAGGCTGCTTATAAGTTTATGTAAGTCTTATTTGGAGAATCGATAAAGAAGTAACCTTGAAGTCTTTCCTAATAAGTGGGAGAGTTTAAAATATAGAACAAACGGGCTTCCCTGGTGGCGCAGTGGTTGAGAGTCTGCCTGCCCCGGTCTGGGAGGATCCCACATGCCTCAGAGCAGCTGGGCCTGTGAGCCATGGCCACTGAGCCTACGCGTCCGGAGCCTGTGCTCCGCAATGGGAGAGGCCACAACAGTGAGAGGCCCGTGTACTGCAAAATATATATATATTATATATATATATATATATATATATAATATATATATATATATATATATATATATATGAGAGAGAGAGAGAACAAAATGAGTATAAAGGAGCTTGACACTAGTAATTCAACTTACTATTCAACTATTCAACAATAAATACTGTACCTCTGCTCTGTACCCAACCCTGAGCTGAACATTATAGAGATTCAAAAAATGATATAAGATGGGATCCTTATTTAGTGATAGCAACCTCACATTTATAAGCAAAACCTTACATTTGTACTTTACAGTTACAGATTCTCATTGCAACATGGGAGTGGAATTTTGTGTGGCCTTGTCAGTCATAATTGAATTTTACACCGGTCTTTGTGACTTTGGTGAACACAGAAAGCACTAGTTAGTCTTTGGTTCCTTTATATTTTGCTGTACTTAATAAATCAGCTTCTCCTATTTTATTCGTTAACATTTAAGATGTAGTTTCTGCCCTTATCCTCCTCCAGAGCTGTGTCTGAAACAGGTTTTTTTTTTTGGCACCTTTCTAATCCAAATCCAAATCAACACCAGAAACAAATTCAACCTAACGGAATCATTTCATGTTTTAAAAATATCTGTTCAGTTGCTCTTTTAACAGATATGAGACAATATGGCACCTTCCAAATAAAACAGATCATAAGATATCAGGGAGATAGAAACTCCTAACTGTGTAAGACTTGTCATTTATGGCCAGCCTCAATCTGAACTGAGATTCCCTGGAGAATTACATCAACAGGCTAGAATAAAAGATCCAATCAGCCCAAGTAATTGAAATGTGAAATACTCGGAAATGAGAGCTTAGGATGAGAAAAAGGGATGGTTCTTCGCAGCAGAAGCCTGACTCGACCTGAATACCCACCCCATCTCACCAAATCAAGATGACGTCCCAAACTTTGTGGAGTCCAAAAGCCCATCTGCTACCCATCCCGGGAGAGGCTGAAAATCTAATTGGCTGATCAAGACAGCTTTGATCTGGTGTGAGGCCTGGTGTCATCTCCTGTTTCTTTCACTCAGATGGGCAGAAATGATATTTTCTTGAGCAATCTGAGAAGTTCTGTGGAGAAAAATTCTGTTTCTGATTTGGGTAGTGAATTTGGGGAATTTAGAGCATGCAAGATGCGCCAGCGGGACCAAAACCAAATTCTGAGACATTCTAAAATGGAATTGAAATTTAATGCGCTTTATTGTTCTGTTTTCACATATCAACTCTCTGAATTCCCAGCCCCATGATGTGGGCCAACCGTTGAATGCAACTTTTCCTTTAAATTACACTGTCAGTTCTTGTATGCATGCGTTGTGATTAATGGGGTTACCCCATGTGGTTCCAGTTTGAGGAGCATCATTTTTCTTTAAAATTGCATGCTCCTTGGTGGTCTTTGCCTTTTCTTTCTAAAGATGGACATAAAAATTTCCTGATGCTGTGCGTTCTCTTAATGATGAAAACCTGCCTTAGATCTTTCCGGTAATTTACACCTCAATATCTCGACCACTGACAGTAACTTCCTCTTGAAATGACCCAGCTGGAGTTTCCACTTAATGCAGGATGAGAAGGGAGTGAGGATGTTTTTGTTTCTTTTCTCTCTGTTCCTCTTAACCTCCCTCCTCTCCATCACCTTCCTGTTCCACTCCCTTTCTACCCCTACTCACTACTCAAGTTTCATTTAGTTAAAGTGATTGGAAAAAAAAATAAAAGCACAATGATGATAATGTGGAATTCCACAAACTTGCCTATATTAATAGCATTTAACAGTTAATTGGTGTTTATATATAAAAGTACTAAGTGGCTGTTTACTTACGTATATATCATTTGTGTATATACCTGCGGACCCTATTTGGATGGGGCATATTCCTATGGCTAACCCAACATCATAACATTTTTATTGTTCCCTAGAGGTGAGGCTGGAGGTAGCTATTTATTACACTCACAAATGCTGCACATACTTGGCGTCTCTATTCTGGATTTGTTTCTGTACATTGAAAGTGTCTGGTGCAGCTGAAGAATAAGCAAAATGAGCCAAGTGAGAAAACATCATGAAAAATCTTGAATTCAGGCACAAGTCATTGAAAAAAGAAAAAAACTTGGCAAAGGAATGTGACCGTGAGGGTGAGGTAAAATGAGAAAAATGCAGGCAAGGCCACCTCTCAACAACAGTGTATCTGGAGACCTGGAAACAGGCTGCTGCTGGGGTGTTTATGCATTGACTTAGGGACCAGGCCTTTGGAAAATAAGGCTGTAAATTCACCCATCATTTCAAATGAAATAGAAATCACTTTTTAACAATCCATCAATCCCACTTCTGAGTACATATCCCAAAGAATTGAAAACAGGATCTGAGGACTTCCCTGGTGGTGTAGTGGTTAAGAGTCCACCTGCCAATGCAGGGGATACGAGTTTGAGCCCTGGTCCGGGAGGATCCCGCATGCCGTGGAGTGGCTAAGCCCACTGCACCATGACTGCTGAGCCTGCACTCTAGAGCCCGGGAGCCACAACTACTGAAGCCCACGTTCCTAGAGCCCGTGCTTCACAACAAGAGAAGCCACCGCAATGAGAAGACTGTGCACCACAATGAAGAGGAGCCCCCGCTCGCCACAATTAGAGAAGGCCCTCACGCAGCAACGAAGACCCAACCCTGCCATAAAGAAGGAAGGAAGGAAGGGAGGAAGGAAAAAAAAAGAAAAGAAAAGAGAGAAAGAACTACGAAAAGGCCATCTGTGGGTCTAAAGGAGTTGGTCTTTAAGAAAAAAAAAAAAAGAATTGAAAACAGGAATTGGAAGAGATATTTACGCACCTATGTTTGCAGCATTATTCACAATAGCCAAGAGGTGGAAGCAACCCAAATGCCAATTGACAGATGAATGAATAAAGAAAATATACTATATAATACAATGGAATATTATGTAGCCTAAAAAGAAGGAAATCCTGCCACATGCTACAACATGGATGAGCCTTGAGGATGTTATTCTAAGTGAAATAAGCCAATCACAAAAAAGACAAGTGCTGCATAATTCCACTTACATGAGGTACCTAGAGTAGTGACAGTCACAGAAGCAAACAGTACAATAGTGGTTGCCAGGGGCTGGGGAGGGGGTATGGGGAATTGTTTAAAGGGTAGAGTTTCAGTCAGGCAAGGTGAAAATGTCGTAGAGCTCTAGGATTGCACAGCAAAGTGCATATAATTAGAAATACTGGGGCTTCCCTGGTGGCGCAGTGGTTGAGAATCCGCCTGCCGATGCAGGAGACACGGGTTCGTGCCCTGGTCCGGGAAGATCCCACATGCCGCGGAGCAACTAAGCCCGTGAGCCATGGCCGCTAGGCCTGCGCGTCCGGAGCCTGTGCTCTGCAACGGGAGAGGCCACAACAGTGAGAGGCCTGCATACCGGAAAAAAAAAAAAAAAAAGAAAAGAAAAGAAATACTGTACTGTACACTTAAAATTTTGTTAAAAGGGTAAATCTGTGTTATGGGGTTTTTTTTACCTGGCCCCCTCCAAAAAGAAATACCTTTTTAACGTCAACAATTGAAAAATCTCAGAAGTTTCTTAATGTAGAAGTGGGTAGGGCTCTATTTACCCAGACATCTTGCGAACATCCACTGTGGAGGCTCAGAGGATGGCTAGCTAATCACGCCTGTGAATCTAGAAACAACTTGCCCAGCTTGCCAAACACGCAGTCGGGCTCTTGTCCAGCTCTCAGTTATTCCAGAAAAGAGTGCAAGGCTTGTCTCCTCTCTCCCACCACCTATCTACATGGTTCTCTGTATTTTTACTCTTTCTCCCACTTCTTTTGTATCAGTGCCTCTCTGGTATGGCTAATCTGGTAATATTAGTGGTGTCAAAAGGCATAAAGAACAGACAGCACTGATGGCCTCATGTGAAACTAAATCACCGGGATGTCAATCTCAATTCATGACAGATAATTAAAGAGTCCCTTCAGACATCCTCACGTGACACTGAGGAAACTTTTAGGGGAGGACTCATTTCTAAAGAGTTATGCAGTGCTTTCTTTCAGTGATGAGCAAATTTCTTTCCAAATCAGCTAATCTGTATTCTTCTCTTGAAAGATGCACCTTAGAAAAGCAAGCCTTTGTTTTCTCCACCTCTATCTCCCTGCACCTTCTGACCTTTCACCTCAGTTTTCTTATCTGTAAAATATGGGCAATATACTTGTCTTGATGACTGAGAAAGCTTTACCAGTAACTACAATGAGACTCCTAAGTTCATCTCACAAGCCTTGTAGCTTCCCAACAGGAGGGCTATTAGTCCCAAGGGGGCAAAAAAGGATGCTTATCAGGGAGGGAGAATCTTAGATATTACAGTGGTTTGCAAAATTATATACCATAGTGCTTTATTTCTCTTGTTATGAAGATTCTGCATTTAATTTTTCTTCTTTCATGAAATGATCATGGAACAAAGGTTGAGAAACACTGCCCTTGCTGATGGGCATGTTATTCAGCCACAGCTGAAGTGAACTAGATTCAAACCAAGAGGAAAAAATGATCTAGTTCTCACATTTTGATTTTTAAAAAATGGAAAATGGCTAATCTCCTATAATATACAAGCATGCACTTAGAGCTGTTCATTTCACATCAAGTACACTGGCTTCAACCTTGTTTTTAGTGTTTGTGTTAAATCTATCAGGAAGTCTTGGTTCATCCAAGTCACATTTCTGTGCATTCTAAAAATGAGTCTGTAAGCAAAGTTCCTTCTAGGGCAGAATAAATCTTTTGCTTGAAACCTGCAGCTTTTCCAAGGTAATAGTTCTAGGAGGGCAGAAACAAGACCCTGTGCTTTTATTCCTTATGCTAGGTGTTTAACTCAGTGTCTGGTTGTTGGCTCAACATGTTTGATTATTTAAAATGTTGGAGCAATGAAAGAACTTTCGTTTTGACTAAAGCTGGGACCAGAGAGAGGCAAGTGAGGTGCCTAGGGTGTAAAATTTAAGGATACACTTGCATAACCCATATGTTTTGGGCCAAAGGCTCACCTTAGTCCTGACCTGGTTGTAACACAAGTGGAATCCAATTTCCAAACCCTCCCCTTTTCAGAGTTGATTTACGCAGGCGATTCTCTAGAAGTGATACAGTCACAGGAGTGCAGGAACAAGGAATTTAAAACAACTATTTCAACACCCCTCCATTCCAGTTTTATGAGTAAATTTCTTTTTACTTGCATGTGACTCACATTGACCCCAGAGCCCTAAATTTTCCACTTCTGTCTTCTAGATCACTACGGATCTGAGGCAGCGTTGCACGGATAACCACACCGGGACTTCGGCCTCAGCCCCCATGGCTGCAGGAATCATTGCACTGGCCCTGGAAGCCAAGTAAGCCTTTATCTCCATATGTCTCCACTGGCGACAGCCCCTCAGCTCGAGGACAGTTTACCCCTTCGCTAGTATACAATCTCGAGCACAACAAGCCAGAATATAATCTTCCCAATGCCACCTTTAAAACTGCAAAGATTAGGCCTGAAGAAAAGCTTCCCCTCTATTAAGGGAAAAAGCAACTTTGGGGGATTTTATCTTCTTAAAAAATCAAACTGTGTAATTACTTTATTGTGGAGTCATAGTGCAAGCATGCCAGTTGGCTCTAACACTCTTGCCTTGTTGAGGTTTTTATTCTAGTCGGGGAATGTTCTGTGAGTCTCGGAAAGCTTAGGTCTGCCCACTTCTGGTTCCTTTCCCTGCAGGACAGCAATGCAGCTCAGATTCCATGACAATAGAACCGTCACAGACTCACTCTGGGGAACAAAACACATCAAGGTCATATGACAGGAGCCCAGAAAGAAAGACAACCCACTTAACTTAAATCCTTCTTAATATAGTCAAATTTGGTGTTTAAAAGATCCCTTTGAAAGGCCCCTTCAGGTTATTTTAGGTTCTTAGGTTAGATTTATATGGTGGTAGGTCTCCTCTCTTCTTTCTCTAAGCACCAATAGATTAGTTTGTCTTAACTCTTTGAAAACCTAATAGAGATCTACACTCCCTTACCCTCAATTTCAAAAGCCAAAATGGCCTGAAAACTGAAAGTTGTTTTTTGCACATTTGACACCAAAACTCATTTGATGGCAAAGCTTGCCCAGAACTGATTTGAAGCTATTTTTAGTCTTTATGTATTGTGAAAGTTCATACATTTCACTGTAGAAGCATTAATATATTTGATTATGAGGTGCTAGCTTGGACCCCACTGGAATTTTTTTGTACCATATGCTATGGACACCATATCTGAAAAAATTTTGAATTCCGAACACATCTGGTCCAAGAATTTTATAAAAGGGATTGTGGGCCTGAACTCTGAGGCCATCCCTACAAGAGGATCATAACAAAAAGGAATTGAGGATCATAACAAAAAGGAACTCTGAGGCCATCCCTACAAGAGGATCATAACAAAAAAGAATAAACCTTTCCTTGCATCTCTATTGGTTCTACAGGCCAACCTTTGCCTGTAAGTGAAGCTGAAAGTTGGGGGAAAGAGGTCTGAGTACCTAAAGAGTGGGTCAGGCATGGATGTTAAACTAGCATCAATAAGCAATGGGCCTCCCACAGGAGAACATAACAAAAACATAAATGTTTTTCCAAAAATAGCCTTGCATCCCTGCCCTAGGGAGGAATGGAAAGATTTTTTCATACAAACCTGATGTAAAGCAATAGCAGGTGACAGGGAAAGAATACAAGAATCATGATGAGACTCGGGTATTAATAAGAACAGTACTGTTTCATTCCCAGTACATATTGGCTTCCCAACATTTACAGCTGACTCTCTATAAGGCAAACAGCCTCTGTCAAGAAGGTTGGGCCTCAATGTAATATGGATTCAGTAAGTTGCTAAGTCATGTGCAATTCCTTGGACTGAGACAGGCAGAAGAACACAGGCTCTGGATATGGTGCTATCTTAGTCCGTTCAAGCTGCTATAACAAAATACCATAAACTGAGTAGCTTATAAACAATAAACACTCATTTCTCACAGTTCTCGAAGCTGTAAAGTCCAAGATGAAGGTGCCAGCAGACTTAGTGTCTGGCAAGGACCCACTTCCTAGTTGGCCTTACATGTTAGAAGAAAGGGGCAAGGGAGATTTCTGGATAAATGTCTCTTATAAGGGCACTGATCCCATTAAAGAGGGCTCCAGCCTTGTGACCTAATCACATCCCAAAGGCCCTACCTCCTAATACTCTCACATTGGATGTTAAGTTTCAACATACGAATTTTGAGGGGACACAAATATTCAGACCATAGCAGGTACCATATCTTTTGGTGGCCTCCTGCCTCTAAGCATTGACATTGAGGGATATTCAAGCTCCCATCAATGTTTGGATTTCTTTTGTTTTGGCAGGGTTAAATATTAAATCATTTCAACATATTTTATCTTTTAAAGTGTTAAAAGTTTAGCGAGGAGCTGGCACTTATCCTATTCTCACTTTATAACTTTTCACTGGGCTGTTCTGACAGCAGATTAAGTGTCTGTGTTTTTAACTTGGTGACTGTAAATTGGATTTTGAAAAATATATCGTCTTCATTCTGAAATTCTGGGTTGTTTCTCTGGAATAGTCTCCTGTCCACAAACTACTGAAAAAAAAAATCAGGAATTCTTCCTGCACCTCCCCGTTTCCCAAAAAAAGGATATAATCTCAAATTTGGCAACCAAGTACCATAACTGTGGCTATACAGTTATAACAGTTATAACTGAGTAGCACATGCTACTCAGTTCCTTGAAATACTACTATAACACTAATATTTTCAACAATAATTCTTTTAACCACTGTTTAAGCTCAAATGAAAAATCCTTAATTTTATGCCTCAAACAACACACTCAGTTGGATAAGGTTGCTTTGGGGCTGGGGAACACACTGGAAAGCTGCTTGTTTTCTTTCCCTTTGCATTTTGAGCATTTTTTTAACATAGATTTTTTAAAAATCAAAAAATTGATTTTTTTAAGACTGATTTTTGCCAAAACTGCAATGGGTGGAAGGAAGGTCCTAGGATAGAGTTTATGTAGAAAATCCACTGTATTTTAAGATTTTAAACAGTCTAGTCTGATCATGTGGCCAAAGTATATAGTAAACAACCAGATCAGGTGAGAAAGAATAAACCTTTCCTTGCATCTCTATGGGTTTGTTCTACAGGCCAATCTTTGCCTGTAAGTGAAACTGAAAGTTGGGGGAAAGAGGTCTGAGTACCTAAAGAGTGGGTCAGGCATGGATGTTAAACTAGCATCAATAGGCAATGGGCCTCCCACATGAGAAAAAATTACCTAAATAACAAAGAACTCAAGTAACAGTGTACCAAGGTTGCAGTTGTTCTAAACAAAGCTAAGTTTAACCCTTGGTAAGTGTACCTCATCCAGTCACCCAGCCTCCGCCACTAATACTTCTTAACAACACTTAAACCCTGGTATTTTGAGATTCAGCCTTTGCTATCACTAGTTGAAGAGCCTGATAGTAGTTCCCCGTTATCCACGTTCCAAGACCCCCAGTGGATGCCTTTAACCACAGATAGTACCAAGCCCTATATGTACTATGATTTTTCCTATAAGTACATACCTATAACAAAGTTTAATTTATAAATTAGGCACAGTAAGAAATGAAGAACAATAACTAAAAATAGAACAATTATAACAATATACTGTATTAAAAGTTATGTGAATGTGGTCTCTCTCAAAACATCTTATAGAACCATACTCACTCTTCTTGTGATGATGTGAGATGATGAAATGCCTCCGTGTTGACATGAAGTGAGGTGAATGATGTAGGCATTGTGACGTAGTGTTAGGCTACTACTGACCTTCTGATGATATGTCAGAAGGAGGGTCATCTTTGGGTAATCTGGATCATCACGCCATGGCTGGCGATCCCAGGTGGGACAGGGCTGGACGGTATGAGATTTCATCGTACTACTCAGAATGCTGTACAATTTAAACTTATGAATTGTTTGTTTCCGGAATTTTCCATGTATTATTTCTGGACCATGGTTGACCATGCATAAATGAAACCGTAGAAAGAGAAGACAAGGATTGGGGCGGGGAGGTGGACCACTGTACTCTCTTGTAAGGAGGGAAGAGAGGAAGCCAGAGCTGAGCAGAATTCTGGCCCAGGACTCTGTCCAGCACTTCAGATATTCACCCCCTGCTCAGGTCAGATGAGTCACTGGATGAGGCTGAGTGTTCAGGTGAAAAGCTGCAGGCAGGGACTGCCAGTCCCTATCCAGCTGCATATCCCAAGCTCTTTCTGCCCGACAAGGAGAAATGCGTCGTTTCTCCTAATGTCACTAGGTTACAGTAGTATATACTCAGGGAAAACTGCCACCTCCCAGCTTCTTCACAGCCTGCTTCCTTTACATCCCCATGTACTTGCTTGCATCAGCACATTTGCCTGGATCAGTAGGACTGTGGGTCCTACTCTGGATGCTACTCCAACTGTTGACCCCTCTGCATCATGAGTCTTCTTGCTCCCCTAAGGTTGGAGCTTTCCAAAAAATCTTCTTAGGAAACTAAGGGAAGAGAAAACAAAAACAAAACATAGAAACAGAGATGCTTAAAGTGTTCAGATCTCTTATCTGAATGCAACAAAAGTTTGGCCATTAACTCTGCTGTGATAACGAATAGGACTCCCAGGCCATCCTTATCCTATGGGTTATGTAAGAACATGTGTTGCAAGAAACTCCACTGCAACACACTCCCAGATCCTTGGGTAAAAGTGTAGCACTCCCAAGACTGGAAAGAGTCTCAATTCTAAAAACCTACCTCCTTTCCTTTTTTTTTTCCTGAGTCTGAGTCTCTTTAAGCTCTATAGCCATCTCTGACAGTCTGATCATAACTTTGCCTTTCTAATTACTAAACAATTTCCTCCTGCTCCTAAAAATGTTACCTGGGTGCAAGAAGCTCTAAATATTTTCCCTTCTAAAAATCAAGAGCAATTTCAGAATAAGAGAAAACACTGGCACCTTAAAAGAGAGGCGAGGGCTTCCCTGGTGGCGCAGTGGTTGAGAGTCCGCCTGCCGATGCAGGGGACATGGGTTCATGCCCCGGTCTGGGAGGATCCCACATGCCGCAGAGCGGCTGGGCCCGTGAGCCATGGCCGCTGAGCCTGCGCGTCCGGAGCCTGTGCTCTGCAATGGGAGAGGCCACAACAATGAGAGGCCCGTGTACCGCAAAAAAAAAAAAAAAAAAAGAGAGGCGAGAAAACTGTTTCTGTTTTGGGGTACCCTCATCACATATGTATTGGTTCAGAGGTTTATAATATTTCTGTTGTTTGGCTTTTGTGGATTTGGGGGGAATTTTCTGGTTTTTCAGTTGAGTGAATAGGGAATATATAATCAGTGATTACAAGTAAACTATCATTTGGGCCATTACTACTTAAAATGATATCTTTTTATATAGTGTAACTGAAAAAGTTTAAGTAAAATAAGTGTCCTGGGAGCAGGTTTCTTTATTTTTTTTTAATTGAAGTATAGTTGATTTATAATGTGTTAATGTCTGCTGTACAACAAAGTGATTCAGTTATACATATATACACATTCTTTATAAAATATTTTCCATTATGGTTTATCATAGGATACTGAATATATTTCTCTGCTATACAGTAAGGCCTTGTTGTTTATCCATTCCATATATAACACCTTACATCTGCTAACCTCAACCTCTCACTCCACCCCTCCCTCAACTCCCTCCCCCTTGGCAACCACTAGTCTGTTCTCTATGTCTGTGAATCTGTTTCTGTTTCGTAGATAAATTCATTTATGCCATATTTTACATTCCACACATAAGTGATATCATATACTATTTGTCTTTCTCGTTCTCACTTACTTCACTTAGTATGATAATCTCTAGTTGTATCCATGTTGCTGCAAATGATATTATTGTGTTCATTTTTATGGCTGAGTAGTATTCCACTGTATATATGTATATACCACATCTTCTTGGTCCATTCATCTGTAGATGGACATTTAGGTTGTTTCCATGTCTTGGCTATTGTGAATAGTGCTGCTGTGGACATAGGGGTGCATGTATCTTTTTGAATTCGAGTTTTCTCTGCATATATGCCCAGGAGTGGGATTGCTGGATCATATGGTAATTCTATTTTCAGTTGTCTGAGGAACCTGGGAGCAGGTTTCTTAAGTGAAGAAAGTAGTGAAACATAACCAATAGTGTTGAGTGAGCAACCTAGAAAAACATCAAGTCACATTTGTAAGGTGCTTTGTATCTCAATGCTGGTATATATTACCAGTACTCCAGACCTGTAGAAAGAAAAAAATATATGTTGCTAGCAAATGATATTTCATATAAAATAGTTTATAAAATACAGTTGAAATAAATGACATTCATAAAAACCTACTATTCAGAATCATAAACTCTGTTTTACTGAAAGTTTTCCTGCCTTGAGTCTGCAACTATTAGCTAACGAAAGCTACTTTAGTAGAGTGTTTTATATGTTAAATTATCAGCATTAGCTCAGGAAATTCAAAATTTAAGTTCACCAAAGAAACCTTTTTGCCTTGAATCGCAAGTGGTCTTTCACTGGAAATTTGAACAGTATGTACTCGGCAAACAAGAAATGTTGCACAGTGAAAGGTAAATAAAAGGGACTGAGTTGGGTAGAAACATCTGAAATTATTTAGCACTGATACAAGGAATCTGCCACAAATTCCTGTTTTAAGTGACCCAAAGCCTTTTCCTCAGATTTCATATCTCAGGGGCCACAGGGATACTATCCTTTGAGAACATTTAATATATCTAGATCCAAATTTAGAAAATAAATAAATTTTGGGTGGCAGCTGTTATTCTGTTCTATTCTGTATATTCTATAATGTGTATTCCATTATATACATATATCTATTCTATATATGCATATATGTATTCTATATATACTAGAAATAGACCTGGTACACATTAAACATTGGCTGCCCTTGGTGTTCTACACATATGCATGCATACATACACAAACATTCCTAGATAGGCTCATCTACTTTCTTATTATTATCTATCTGTTCTCTCTTATTTCAATTGTCATATTACCACTGGTTTATAGAATATACCATATAGGTATATGTAGAACAAGATTGTAGAATATATATAGAGAAAATATAGTTCTAGATAGCTTAGACAACTTCTGTTCTTGTACTACAGATGTTTTTGTATGCATTATCCTCCAAACAAGGCTTAAACTCCTTAAGACTAAAGATTGTATCTTACAGTCTTTATTTATATGTATGTAATCAATATCTATTGCATACTAAAAATAATATTTTTAACATCTTTATTGGAATATATTTGCTTTACAATGTTGTGTAAATTGCTGCAGTAATACAAAGTGAATCAGCTATACGAATACATATATTCCCATATCCCCTCTCTTGTGTCTCCCTCGCACCCTCCCTATCCCACCCCTCTAGGTGGTCACAAAGCACGGAGCTGATCTCCCTGTGCTACACGGCTGCTTCCCACTAGCTAGCTATTTTACATTTGGTAGGTATGTATGTCCATGCCACTCTCTCACTTGTTCTCAGCTTACCCTTCCCCCACCCCTCCCAGTGTCCTCAAGTACATTCTCTACATCTGCGTCTTTATTCCTGTCCTGCCCCTAGGTTCTTCAGAACCATTTTTTTTTATTCCATATATATATGTGTTAGCATGTGGTATTTGTTTTTCTCTTTCTGACTTACTTCACTCTGTATCACAGACTCTAGGTCCATCCACCTTGCTACAAATAATTCAATTTTGTTTCCTTTTGTGGCTGAGTAATACTCCATTGTATATATGTGCCACAACTTCTTTATCCGTTCATCTGTCGATGGACACTTAGGTTGCTTCCATGTCCTGGCCATTGTAAATAGTGCTGCAATGAACATTGTGGTACATGACTCCTTTGAATTATGGTTTCCTCAGGGTATATACCCAGTAGTGGGATTGCTGGGTCATATGGTAGTTCTATTTTTAGTTTTTAAAGGAACTTCCATACTGTTCTCCATAGTGGCTGTATCAATTTACATTCCCACCAACAGTGCAAGAGGGTTCCCTTTTCTCCACACCCTCTCCAGCATTTACTGTTTGTAGATTTTTTGATGATGGCCATTCTGACTGGTGTGAGGTGATACCTCATTGTAGTTCTGATTTGCATTTCTCTAATGATTAGTGATGTTGAGCATCCTTTCATGTGTTTGTTGGCAATCTGTATATCTTCTTTAGAGAAATGTCTATTTAAGTCTTCTGCCCATTTTTGGATTGGGTTGTTTGTGTTTTTTTTTTTTTTTTTTTTTTATTGAGCTGCATGAGCTGCTTGTGTATTTTGGGATTAATCCTTTGTCAGGTACTTCATTTGCAAATATTTTCTCCCATTCTGAGGGTTGTCTTTTCGTCTTGTTTATGGTTTCCTTTGCTGTGCAAAAGCTGTTAAGTTTCATTAGGTCCCATTTGTTTATTTTTTATTTTATTTCCATTACTCAGGGAGATAGGTCAAAAAAGATCTTGCTGTGATTTATGTCATAGAGTGTTCTGCCTATGTTTTCCTCTAAGAGTTTTATAGCGTCTGGCCTTGTATTTAGGTCTTTAATCCATTTTGAGTTTATTTTTGTGTATGTTGTTAGGGACTGTTCTAATTTCATTCTTTTACATGTAGCTGTCCAGTTTTCCCAGCACCACGTATTGAAGAGGCTGTCTTTTCTCCACTATATATTCTTGTCTCCTTTATAAAAGATAAGGTGACCATATGTGTGTGGGTTTATCTCTGGGCTTTCTATCCTGTTTCATTGATCTATATTGCTGTTTTTATGCCAGTACCATACTGTCTTGATTACTGTAGCTTTGTAGTATAGTTGGAAGGCAAGGAGCCTGATTCCTCCAGTTCCGTTTTTCTTTCTCAACATTGCTTTTGCTATTTGGGGTCATTTGTGTTTCCATACAAATTGTGAACTTTTTTGTTCTAGTTTGGTGCAAAATGCCATTGGTAGTTTGATAGGGATTACACTGAACCTGTAGATTGCTTTGGGTAGTATAGTCATTTTCACAATGTTGATTCTTCCAATCCAAGAACATGGTATATCTCTCCATCTGTTTGCATCATCTTTAATTTCTTTCATTGGTGTCTTATAGTTTTCTGCATACTGGTCTTTTGTCTCCTTAGGTAGGTTTATTCCTAGGTATTTTATTCTTCTAGTTGCAGTGGTAAATGGGAGTGTTTCCTTAATTTCTCTTTCAGATTTTTCATCATTAGTGTATAGGAGTGCAAGAGATTGCTCTCATTAATTTTGTATCCTGCTACTTTACCAAATTCATTGATTAGCTCTAGTAGTTTTCTGGTAGCATCTTTATGATTCTCTATATATAGTATCGTGTCATCTGCAAAGAGTGACAGCTTTACTTCTTCTTTAACAATTTGGATTCCTTTTATTTTTTTTTCTTCTCTAATTGCTGTGGCTAAAACTTCCAAAACTATGTTGAATAATAGTGGTGAGAGTGGACAGCCTTGTCTTGTTCCTGATGTTAGAGGAAATGGTTTCAGTTTTTCACCATTGAGAACGGTGTTGGCTAAGGGTTTGTCATATATGGCCTTTATTATGTTGAGGTAAGTTCCCTCTATGCCTACTTTCTGGGAGGTTTTTATTTTAAATGGGTGCTGAATTTTGTCAAAAGCTTTTTCTGCATCTATTGAGATGATCATATGGTTTTTCTCCTTCAGTCTGTTAATTTGTTTTTTCACATTGATTGATTTGCATATATTGAAGAATCCTTGCATTCCTGGGATAAACCCCACATCCTGGTGTATGATCCTTTGAATGTACTGTTGGATTCTGTTTGCTAGTATTTTGTTGAGGATTTTTGCATCTTTGTTCATCAGTGATATTGGCCTCTAGTTTTCTTTCTTTTTGACATCTTTGTCTGGTTTTGGTATCAGGGTGATGGTGGCCTCATAGAATGAGTTTGGGATCGTTCCTCTCTCTGCTATATTTTGGAAGAGTTTGACAAGGATAGGTGTTAGCTCTTCTCTAAATGTTTGATAGAATTTGCCTGTTAAGCCATCTGGTCCTGGGCTCTTGTTTGTTGGAAGATTTTTAATCTCAGTCTCAATTGCGGTGCTTGTGATATGTATGTTTATATTTTCTATTTCTTCCTGGTTCAGTCTCATAAGGTTGTGGTTTTCCAAGAATTTGTCCATTTCTTCCAGGTTGTCCATTTTATTGGCATAGAGTTACTTGTAGTAGTCTCTTAGGATGCTTCTGTGATGTCTATTGTAACTTCTCTTTTTTCATTTCTAATTTTATTGATTTGAGTCGTCTCCCTCTTTTTCTTCATGAGTCTGGCTAATGGTTTATCAATTTCGTTTATCTTCTCAAAGAACCAGCTTTTACTTTTATTGATCTTTGCTATCATTTCCTTCATTTCTTTTTCATTTATTTCTGATCTAATCTTTATGATTTATTTCCTTCTGCTAACTTTGGGGGGGGTTTTGTTCTTCTTTCTCTAATTGCTTTAGGTGTAAGTTTAGGTTGTTTATTTGAGATGTTTCTTGAGATAGGATTGTATTGCTATAAACTTCTCTCTTAGAACTGCTTTTGCTGCCTCCTATAAGTTTTGGGTTGTAGTATTTTCATTGTCATTTGTTTCTAGGTATTTTTTGATTTTTTCAGTGATCTCTTGGTCATTTAGTAGCATTTTGTTTGGCCTCCATGTGTAATTGATATCTAGTCTCATAACGTTGTGTTCAGAAGAGATACCTGATATGATTTCAGTTTTCTTAAATTTACCAAGGCTTGATTTGTAACCCAAGATATGATCTATCCTGGAGAATGTTCCATGAGCACTTGAGAAGAAAGTGTATTCTGTTGTTTTTGGATGGAATGTCCTATGAATATCAATTAAGTCCTTCTTGTTTAATGTGTCATTTAATGCTTGTGTTTCCTTATTTATTTTCATTTTAGATGATCTGTCCATTGGTGAAAGTGGGGTGTTAAAGTCCCCTACTATGATTGTGTTACTGTCGATTTCCCCTTTTATGGCTGTTAGCATTTGCCTTATGTATTGAGGTGCTCCTATGTTCGATGCATAAATATTTACAATTTTTATATCTCCTTGGATTGATCCCTTGATCATTATGTAGTGTCCTTCTTTGTCTCTTGTAATAGTCTTTATTTTAGTCTATTTTGTTTGATACGAGAATTGCTACTCCAACTTTCTTTTGATTTCCATTTGCATGGAGTATCTTTTTCCATCCCCTCACTTTCAGTCTGTATGTGTCCCTAGGTCTGAAGTGGATCTCTTGTAGACAGCATATATATGGGTCTTGTTTTTGTATCCATTCAGCCAGTCTACATCTTTTGGCTGCAGCATTTAATCCATTTACATTTAAGGTAATTACCGATATGTATGTTCCAATTTAAACATTTTTTAAAATTGTTTTGGGTTTGTTATTGTAGGTCTTTTCCTTCTCTTGTGTTTCCTGCCTAGAGATAAAAATAATTTTTAAAGCATCATGCTAGGAGCTAAGTGAATTAGGCAGGACATAATTCAAGTATTTGTTAACTATGTCACTTGCCTTCAAAGGATCTTAAAATATCATTAGGGGACACGTGGACACTAGCATTCATGCACAAATAATTTAAGAAAGTCTGTGAAATAGTTTTGGTGGAAAGGTGGTGGAACGTGCAGGATTTGGATGAAAATTGAAACAGTCAGGCTCGATGATGATCCAAATTGGAGCCTTGGTGCCATGGCATTTTTATAATCTCTATGACACCTTAAACACCATGTTTTGAACAAGTTCAATTCTAAACAAACATTAAATTAATCCATCTATTCCAACCTTCTTATTTTTTGTACAAGGGAAATGGGGTTAATGGAATTGCTCAATTTCATATATTATTTTTACTTCTCAGTTCCTCTCATTGCTGTTGCATAGTGACTCCTCTCATGCACTGCCACAGCTCATCTCTTACCCAGTTTACTTATCATTCCTTAGAACTGGGCTTAACCTGGGTAAAATAAAGACATGATGGTATTCCCTCTTTAGCTTCCAGAAGAAGTCCCTTTACCTTTGATCTTCAGTGGAAGGGTTAATGTGAGACCTGGAAAGATCAATGTGTGAAGAATTAAAGACACGTTGGGCCACAGGAAGATTCACCTCATATACTGTTGTTTTCAGAAAACTGTCCCGAAAATTCTTTTCTTAGGAAATTAACCTTATCATCTGCATTTCTGTAAGACCTAATAAGTCCATCTATATAAATGTTATGCCATTCCCCTTCATCAACCACTTTATATCTTTGTTTTACCTTTCATTATAGTCTCTCTCTTACCTATGTATATTTCCAGTGCAAGAAAAAATGGGTCACTGCCCAAAATCTTTGGGATGCAATTATTGTGAGAAGTTAATACCTATGACAGTTGAAAGGAAGTCTGAAGTTTTTAACAAACTGAGTTAAAGTAACTAATTGAGGGGCTTCAAAGTTCTAGAACTGACCATCTTGAAGGGAGGCCACATATGAAAGATATGATAGGCATAAACATTTCTAACTATTGGAGTTAGCATCTTAGGCCTGATATCTTGTAAACTGTTCTATCTTCTTTGTTTTGTTTTAATTAAAAACACATTTCAGTATGAAATGTTCCATTAAAAATTCTCCCAAGGGCCACATTCAGCTGTATGAAATATTGCAGTGGGTGGGGAGCATAAATGCATTTGGTGATTGAGGTAAAATAACAGAGGATATACCAACTCTTTCCTTCTGGGAGAGTTTTATTTATTTCAGTTAGAACTTAGCACATGCACAGATAGTGAGAAAACAGGCATAAATGCTCAGGTTCTGTATAATTACAGGTTAAAGAAGGAGTTATTACACATGTCCTTCATTTAACATTCTCCTAGAGATTCTCCTATATTGTAATGTTGTAGTTCTGGCTTAGAATTTAGCTGCAATTTCTGGCATAAATGGTTGGGCTGTATACTGTAAGGAGGGTGAAGAAAATTAAAATGTAGTCAGGCAGGAGAGCTGAAAAAGGGGTTCATGAGGTAGAAACAGCACACATTTCCATGTGAGGCTGAGCGGACAGAGAAGGGATGTACTGTCCTGGATTGTTCCCTATAGTGACATAATTGTAACCAGACTCACAGAGCAGTTACCACGGGCCTTCTGCCAGGACCGTGCATGAAAATAGCTTTGTTATGTCTACACACTCACAGACAATACACTGTGTCCTCTAGCACTTTGCAAGTTCAAATTATGTAGAAGCCAGTTCTCACTGGACTCAACTTTGTACCTTAACTGATGGTCCATGGCTTAAAAAAATGCAGCTTCCAAAGGTGTCCTTTATTACTAGAAAAGCCCTGGTCAACAGGCTCATTCACCTTGTATTATCTGGAGATTTAGCCAGTGTTTTCCATCCCCTTCCTGAGTTGAGGAAACTAAGAAACTTGATGGATGGTTGAGTTGCCCAGAGACTGAACTGAGAAGAGAGAATGAATCTATTAGGTGATTATTCACTGAATGTATTTTGCTCTTATTACTGTAGTAATAAAGATTATTTCTTAAGAAGAGTAATTCTCAGTCTTGTTGCAATCCCCAGAGTTTTTCCTTGTAGAGCTGATCAGATATCATTTTCAAGGGTCATATGTCATATATTAGAAATGTCTCATGTTCTAAATATTCAAATTTTGATTTAACCTAAGCAGTAATGCTGAAAGATTGGGGGTGGGAAAGGTCTTTACAGTGTCCTCTGGGATTTGACTGATTTCATAGCAGTTGTATCATTATCTATGATATGCCATCCTCTCCACCACCTTGACAAGAATCCCATCTGAGAGGACACTCTGCCTAGAATTCTATAAAAATGACACCACTCTGAGAAAACACAAAGTAGGAAGCTTCTCCCAGTTTAAGTCCACGAAAAAAAGAGTCGGTGTAGAAGAGGGGAGTTTGGAAGGAAACTTCTAATCTCATTTTTCTCATCTATGAAAGGTATATAAAGAGACTAAGGTTATTGGTACCATAGATCTTAGATGGAATCATTCATTCATTCAACAGACATGTATTAATGGTCCACTGGTTGTCAGTTCCTTTGCAAGGTATTGTGAATTGATTGGTGGATTGACAGAAGTGGAACTTTCATCCTGTTTGGTGAGGCAGTGTGTAAAAAAGCAAACAATAAGTACTAAGAAAAACAGAATAATGGAGAGTAACGGAGGTATTTTTACATACAGTGGTTAAGGAGAGACCTCTGGGAGGAAGTGACATTTTAGCTGAGACCTGAAACATGAGAAGAAGCCTGCCTTGTAAAGAACTGGCCTGAGCATTCCAGGGAGAGGGAGGAGCCAGCTTGGAAGACCATGTGGTTGGAACAAGGTTACTGGCTTTGAGGAGTAGGAAGATCTGTATGGCTAAAGTGAGGAGAGGGTTGGAAAAGTCCAGTTTACATATGGCGTCATAGTAGGTAAGCATGATAAGAGATCTATGGAGTCTTTTAAGGAGGGAGATGTGACTTGATGAAAATTTTTAAAGATCATTCCAGATTCTCCTTGGAGAAGTCCTGGTGTGGGAGCAAGGCAGGTAAACCATTTTGGAAGTTAGTTCTGTAGATCAGGAGAGGTTGGGGTAGCCTGGTCAAGGTGATGGGGATGGGGATAGAGAGAAATGGATAGATCTGCTATACATTTTGCGTGTACAGCAAACAGGGAGAGAATTAGATCATGGGCTTTGGGGTAAAGGAAAAACTCAAGGCTGAGTTCTAGTTTCTCAGCTGAGGTCTTGGGTGGATTGCATACCATTTATTGAAATAGATACCCTTTTCTTCCCATGGGATTCTGAGAATTAGAAGAAGCATAAATACCCAATGGGACAAGGTCCCTGGGCTTACAGGTCTTGTGACAAGACCTATAGCAAATTTCTTCTACAATTACTGACTGTGCTTTGGTGCATCAGCTCCCTAAAAGTTTATGAATTACTCCTTAGAAAAGGCTTTTCACTAAGACCATGATTGCTATAAATGTCTGAGACAATTTACATTTTTAAAAAGAGAAAGAAAATAAAGAGAATAGATTTATTTACATTATAACTTGCTCATCTACTGCCACGTCCTTTAACTTAGAGTGTTCATAGCAAATTAATTTTTATGCAGTTACCCCATAAAATTGCTTAGAAAATCTACTAGTGTATTAGTGAGTTTATAAGAGGTATGTAAAATTTAGTATTTAAATTTAGTCTCTTGAGGATTTGTGGATTATATTCATTGCCAAGAAATTTTTGTTCTTGATAGTGTCTATGGTAACACCCCAAATACTATCAAATATAATTTTTCTTGCTAGTGATAGGAGAAGCTGACTTTTTTTTTCCAGGGTTCATTATAGTTTCACATCATAATCTGCCACTTAATCACTTTAATCAAAGCATATTTCAGTACATTCTGCAAAATGACTTATTGTATGGCTTTCTGGAATATCACTATCTTTGTATTTGAAGATTCTCAAATATATTCCTCAGCTCCATATTGAAACCCAGTTAAAATTCAAATCTATTTTTATACCAAGTGTTCTTGGGCTGAGTTTTTAATCAATCTTGCCTGTGCCCACATTTTCTTGACCTATAATTTTTTGCTTCTAGGAGATTTTTGTGTCATCTGTTCAGAAGAGCATAATTGTTCCCAGTGATACTAGCATCTAGTTTTTGTATTTAGCTGATTCCAGCATTCTTTCTGTCTCTCTTTTTAAAGAATTTTAATCATAATACACTTTGCCATTATCAATATGAGAGAAAAATAAATAAGATAAATATACTTGACAGATTGAAAGGCATGTCATTTCACTAGCATATAAGATTTATTCATCCTGATGTCAACAAGTTGTTTATGGCATTTGATGTGTCAAGCTCAAAGCAACAAATTTCTAGTAAAATAAACTATGATACCTGAAACAGAACATGCAAGACAAAAAGAAAGACATTTTGTCCCTAGAAGATTGGCATATTTCTTACCATCTAGGATTAAGTTTTCATTTCTCTATTCTTTCTGATTCTAAATCTTATTGAGTAACCATATGTGCGACTGAGATGAAGTAAAATTTTATGTTCTTTGCATATGCCAGAAAAACAAGATGGCTGCAAAGCTTGGTAGTATCATCCTACCCAATAAAAATCATAGCACATCTGACTGTGACTTACTGTGTCTGAGGCAAAAGACTCTTCTTGCCGTCAGCCCCAACTGAGTGTGGAAATAGTGTGTAAGAGTGCAAGAAGGTAAAATAAAAAGTAAAATGATGAAAAATAAAAGGAGCTGCCAACTTTTATTGAATTCTTAATCTGTGCCAAATACTGAACTTAGTGTTGTCATTGGTCATCTCATTTAATCCTCAAAGCAGCGCTTATAAAGTAGGCAACATCACCATATTTTGATGTGGAAACTGAGGCTTAGAAACTTGCACAGGCAAGAAGTGATAGATCTGGAAATTGAACTCAAGGCAGTGTGACACCAGAGCCCACCATCACACTACATCATGTGTTTTAAGAGCTATAACGAGACATGGTTAATTATAAATGGCTGCTGTGAAGTATAGGGGCCATGAGTATGGAGAAGGGTGATGAAATTTTGAACAGAGATGATTTAGGAAGACTTTACAGAAGAAGAGGGATTTGAGCTATACTTCGAAGATTCTTTGTTTTTTAATTGAAGTATAGTTGATTTACAATGTTGTGTTAATTTCTGCTGTACAGGAAAGTGATTCAGTTATACATATATGTGCCTTCTTTTTCTTATTCTTTTCCATTATTGTTTATCAAAGGATATTGAATATTGTTCCCTGTGCTGTACAGTGTGACCTTGTTTATCTGAAGATTCTTTTTTTTTTTTTTAGACAACAGAATGATATATTTTTAAATTTATTTATTTATCCATTTATGGCTGTGTTGGGTCTTCGTTTCTGTGCTAGGGCTTTCTCCAACTGTGGCAAGCGGGGGCCACTCACTATTGCAGCCTCTCTTGCTGTAGAGCACAGGCTCCAGACGCGCAGGCTCAGTAATTGTGGCTCACGGGCCCAGCCGCTCCGCGGCATCTGGGATCCTCCCAGACCAGGGCTCGAACCCGTGTCCCCTGCATTGGCAGGCAGACTCTCAACCACTGCACCACCAGGGAAGCCCCTGAAGATTCTTTTTTCAGCTTTAGTGTGCATATGAGTCTTACTGAATCTTGTTTAAAAATGCAGATTTCAGAGTCCTCAGGATAGTTTGGGTGATTCATTTGCAAGTGGCCCATAGATCAAAAGAACACCCCCATCCCGACTGTAAGCTGTCTTGAAAGTGGGTATGCTGCAGTAGCCCCAGCAATAATAACAATGTTTAGCACATAGTACGCAGTCAAATACTTGTATAATGAACGAAAGAAGGGAGGGAGAGAAGAAGGGAGGGAGGAAGGAACTCTCCCTTTGGTTTTTCAAAAGTATGGATAGAAAAATATTTGCAAATGAAGCAACTGACAAAGGATTAATCTCCAAAATTTACAAGCAGCTCAATATCAAAAAAAAAAAACAAAACCCAATCCAAAAATGGGCAGACCTAAATAGACGTTTCTCCAAAGAAGATATACAGGTTGCCAACAAACACATGAAAGGATGCTCAACATCACTAATCATTAGAGAAATACAAATCAAAACTACAATGAGATATCACCTCACACCAGTCAGAATGGCCATCATCAAAAAATCTACAAACAGTATGGGCTTCCCTGGTGGCGCAGTGGTTGGGAGTCTGCCTGCCGATGCAGGGGACGCGGGTTCGTGCCCCGGTCCGGGAAGATCCCACATGCCGCGGAGCGGCTGGGCCCGTGAGCCATGCCCGCTGCGCCTGCGCGTCCGGAGCCTGTGCTCCGCAACGGGAGAGGCCACAACAGTGAGAGGCCCGCGTACCGAAAAAAAAAAAAAATCTATAAACAGTAAATGCTGGAGAGGGTGTGGAGAAAAGGGAACCCTCTTGCACTGTTGGTGGGAATGTAAATTGATACAGCCACTATGGAGAACAGTATGGAGATTCCTTAAAAAACTAAAAACAGAACTACCATATGACCCAGCAATCCCACTACTGGGCATATACCCTGAGAAAACCATAATTCAACAAGAGTCATGTACCACAATGTTCATTGCAGCTCTGTTTACAATAGCCAGGACATGGAAGCAACCTAAGTGCCCATCGACAAGTGAATGGATAAAGAAGTTGTGTCACATATATACAATGGAATATTACTCAGCCATAAAAAGAAATGGAATTGAGTTATTTGTAGCAAGGTGGATGGACCTAGAGTCTGTCATACAGAGTGAAGTCAGAAAGAGAAAAACAAATACCATATGCTAACACATATATATGGAATCTAAAAAAAGAAAATATGGTTCTGAAGAGCCTAGGGGCAGGACAGGAATAAAGATGCAGACGTAGAGAATGGACTTGAGGACACAGGGAGGGGGAAGGGTAAGCTGGGACGAAGTGAGAGAGTGGCATGGACATATATACACTACCAAATGTAAAATATATAGCTAGTGGGAAGCAGCCACATAGCACAGGGAGATCAGCTCGGTGCTTTGTGACCACCTAGAGGGGTGGGATAGGGAGGGCGGGAGGGAGACACAAGAGAGAGGAGGTATAGGGATATATGTATATGTATAGCTGATTCACTTTGTTATACAGCAGGAACTAACACACCATTGTAAAGCAATTATACTCCAAAAAAGATGTTAAAAAAAAAAGGATGGATAGATATCTATTCAAGTAGCTGGAGTTAGAGGGGTATAATGCCAACAAGTTTAGTCTTAACTCTAAATATTGATTAATTCATTCAAGAAATATTTATTGAGTCATGCTTGTTACCATCATTTCTTTATTTTGAAATAAACATTTTTTTCACATCTCTGAAACTGTATTACATCTTACAGTCATAGTTGTAATCTTTAGCACCATAGTTGTGATGTGATTCAGTATGTGCCTGGCAGTATGCTTGGGACTAGAATACATCTGAGCAGGACATGCATGTTCCATGCCAGAGATGCCAGGAATGGTAAAGCAGATGGAGTACAAATGTGTGTGATGCTTTGGACCTGGCTCTAGTAGAGCATACATTCCATAGATTAAAGATAATAACACTAACATTAATTGCTATAAAAGGGGAAAAAAATAAAACAAAGGATAATATTGTGAGAGAAATTGGAGTAAGAGTAGAAAAGGGTGAAGAATAGCAAATAAGGATAAGGCAAGGCCATCAATGAGATGATACATTTTGACAGGAGTCTTTAAAGTGATCCAACTTATACCTGGGTTTTGTGAGTTTTTACTGAGTTATTGTTTGATTGCAACATTAACCAAGTTTCTCCTTTTTTCATGCATTGGTGATGCAGTCATGGCCAAGTAGATAACAGAAGGTCAAATGAAAAGAAGAAAACCCTGAATGATACATAATTTTTTAAAATTCCTACAACAAATTTAGAAACATGCCTGTATATGAAACTGGTTGGACATCACTTCAGAGATTAAAATTGTTCATCCAGTGAGAAAGAATACAGCAAAAACCTTAATTTTCTGTCTTTGGTGGGTACCCCCAAGTACATCTGAAAAACTTGGTACACAACTGAGGAATGTTGGGAGGAAGAAAGAGAATTTGAGTGATATTTAAGGTAGGCTCTCAAAGGAGTCTGCTTGTTATTTAGCTGTTGGAAGCCTTTACAACCGACTTGAAAGAATGTTGTAGAGAGCTTCCTGGAGTGAGCATGATATGGAAGTGATCATATTAGTCATGTTGAATTCTTATTCATTGCTCTGAATTTAGGTGCCGTTGGAGTTGACATCTAATAGCCTTGTTTTCCATAGCAGATGTGTTCAATTTTATCATTTTCATTGTGCTAAAACTCTCAGTTACATGTGATACCATACCTGGAACATAAAATAATTGTTATCAGTTTGTCTGAGACATCATAACATTGGAAGGTTGCCCAGAGACCATCTGGTCTGTAGAGATGCTGTTTAGTGAGAGTGTCTGAGGATCACCAGGCAGAGAAGAATAATAGTAATGCAGTATAGCTTAGTTTAAAAATAAAGGTATTTTTTTATTTTAAAAAAATTTTAAGTGACTTATTTGGAAATTATATACTATTTTGATATAAAATTTTCTTAGTTATGTGAAATGATGTTGTCCTTATTTGGCAAAATAAGTTGCCAATCTTCCACTGATACCCTTTGTCACTAACTTCTTAGAAGGAAATAAATATTTGACACTGAAAGATCCTAGGAAGAGCAATCCCATAGCCACCGATATCATTAGCAGGAGGACCATTTTTTTTTTAACATCTTTATTGGAGTATAATTGCTTCACAATGGTGTGTTAGTTCCTGCTTTATAACAAAGTGAATCAGCTATACATATACATACAATCCCCATGTCTCCTCCCTCTTGCGTCTCCCTCCCGCCCTCCCTATCCCACCCCTCTAGGTGGTCACAAAGAACCGAGCTGATCTCCCTGTGCCATGCGGCTGCTTCCCACTAGCTATATATTTTACATGTGGTAGTGTATATATGTCCATGCCACTCTCTCACTTCACCCCAGCTTACCCTTCCCCCTCCCCGTGCCCTCAAGTCCATTTTCTACGAGGAGGAGCTTTTTTGTTTGTTTGTTTGTTTGTTTTGCGGTACGCAGGCCTCTCACTGTTGTGGCCTCTCCCATTGCGAAGCACAGGCTCCGGGCGCGCAGGCTCAGCGGCCATGGCTCACGGGCCCAGCCACTCCGTGGCATGTGGGATCTTCCCGGACCGGGGCGCAAACCCACGTCCCCTGCATCGGCAGGCGGACTCCCAACGACTGCGCCGCCAGGGAAGCCCCGAGGAGCACCATTTTTATAACTAGATTACTATCACTAAAATAATACATGCTCTTTGTAAAGAAGAATATAAATCATGAAGTATATAAACAAAAATCGGAAGTCTCCCAACAAAATCAACTTTCAGCGACTTTTATGCTTGAATAGTTCAGTAACTCCCAATACTATAATTCTGGGTCCAAATATTCTTAATATATACAATATTTATTGTAAAAATATTTCCTACTCTACCATCTTCAATCTGCATGTTGCTTTCCCTTCAGATTTTGTTGTTTGTTCATTTTGTCATTTCTTCCCCATTAACTTTTTTATTATACTTTTTAACCAAAAAATGCTTTATCTAACTTGCAACCAAGGAAAATTAAGTTAAAGAAGGTTTCAGGTTTTTGTGGGTACTGTCTCTGTTCACTTGTTGGAAATTTGGTATTAGAAATTCCAAAACTGTAAGAATTAATATTAAAATTGAATTTCAGAAATGTGTTTCAAAGTCACTCAAGGGTACTAATGCTATGAGTTCTCTACAAATCATCTACTAATCTTTCAGTCCCATACTTTTGGGATTAGATATATATTTTTTTTTTTTTTTTTTTTTTGTGGTACGCGGGCCTCTCACTGCCGTGGCCTCTCCCGTTGCGGAGCACAGGCTCGGGACGGGCAGGCTCAGCGGCCATGGCTCACGGGCCCAGCCGCTCCGCGGCACGTGGGATCTTCCCGGACCGGGGCACGAACCCGCGTCCCCTGCATCGGCAGGCGGACTCTCAACCACTGCGCCACCAGGGAAGCCCTAGATATATTTTTAGAGTAGTAAATATTTGTTTTGTTATTACCATTATGCCTTTAACTGATTATTGCTTGTTTATAATATTTTTCTTATCAGTATATAGTCAATATATTACCCCTTGGCCATAGTTATTACAAAGATTTTATCAATTTGTCATTTGCTTTCAAGTTTTCTTCATACTGTTTTGACATAAACAGCTAATATCTACTTTTTAGTTATTATTTAGTCAAATATATGTGTCCTCTATAAGTTCTTCAATTAGTCATACCTCATCTTTTGTATATCCTGGAGAATTTTCTGTATGCTGATGAAAGCTATGTATGCTTTCCCCTAAAATAAACCCAAACATACATAGCAGGGGACTTGCTGTCCCATAGGTTCATCCCTATACCCCAGGTTAAGAACTCTTAGGTTAGAAAGTCCTTTCCTATCTCAAAATCTATTAATTTCCAACTTCCATTTGCATCTAGTGTTTTCTTGTTTCATTTTTCAACATTAATATCTAACCAAATAGAATTTATTTTGGTGTTCAGTGTGAGGATCTAAATTGAATTTTTATAGAGGTCCCATTTGCCCAATGTCATTTGTTAAGTAATCCACCTCTTGCCAAAACAATGTTTTCCATTCAAATTGTTGCATTTATGAAGGCCTCTTTTAGAGTTTCCTGTTCTATTATTCTGTTAATTCTTTTGACACTGTAGTATCACCCCACTTTTTAAACATTTTCTTAAACAATCTTACCTGTTTATTTTTCCAGATAAAATTAAGCGCTATATTACTATGTTCCAAAAACAATCCCAGTGACAATTTATGACAATTATATGAATCTTGGCCTCTTTATAACAGTTGGTTTTCCAAAGTTTTAGGTGTGTCTTTAGTCCCATACTTTTGGGATTAGATATATTTTTAGAGTAGTAAATATTTGTTTGTTTTGCTATTACCATTATGCTTTTAACTGATTATTGCTTGTTTATAACAGAGCTGTTGTTTTTGTATATTTTTCTTATCTCTTGCCCCTTTAATTCACATGTAACTGATTATGTTGAGGGTTGTTTTTTTAAAAAAAAATGCATAGTATCTAACAATAGTAATACTTATCTCCGTTCATTTGAGTATTTTTCATGTTTGTTCTTATTGTACAAATTAGCCATTATACATTTAGCTCTTGGAATCAGGTTGACTTCAGTTCCAAACCTGTCTGTATACCAGTGCTACCTGCGTAGCCTTGTACAAGTGAAAATTAAGTTTCTTAACCTTCAGTTTCAGTTTCTTCATCTGAAATTACGGGTAGTAACCCAGAATCACCAGATTGTTGCTAGGATTAAATAAATTTAGGCATATGGAAAGTATTAAAACTATGGAAGCTGATATCCCAATTAATATTTCTATTATATTAGCTAACCATTTAAAATGTTAAATGTCAAGAATGACAGTAGGCTTTCATGTATAGGTCCTGATTTTCCCTGGATTTTTTTTTTTTCTTTTTTTTTTTTGTGGTACGCAGGCCTCTCACTGTTGTGGCCTCTCCTGTTGTGGAGCACAGGCTCCGGACACACAGGCTCAGTGGCCATGGCTCACGGGCCCAGCCGCTCCGCGGCATGTGGGATCTTCCTGGACCGGGGCACAAACCCATGTCCCCTGCATCGGCAGGTGGATTCTCAACTACTGCGCCACCAGGGAAGCCCCCTGGATTTTTTTTTACCTTTTTTTTTTCACTTTTTGTGGATGTTTGCTTTTGTTTATTGTGTCTATGCAGCATTTTTGGTTTTATAAAGGTTTTGTTAGCAATGGGATTTGGGTGTTTTCTCAGTGTCTGTTGAGATTAATATATAGTGTCTCATATTAAAATTGTTGATGTGATTTATTAGAATAATAGATTTCTTAGATATTTTCAGCTTATATTCACAAATTAAATTTAGTTCTTTAATATGCTATTGTTTTGGCTTTAGAATATTTTATTTGTGCTTCTTTTTCTTAGTAGAAATTTATAGTTTATTTTACTGAATAATGTGTGTGTGTGTGTGTGTGTGTGTGTGTGTGTGTGTGTTCTATATTATTGCTACAGCAGCTTGGTAATACTACTTGTGTACTTACGGCAGATAAACAGAATCTTTTAAAGTATTCTTTATGGTTTTTTCATTTATTCCTCATGTAGAAGGTAGCACAGGTAATAAATGAAGAGCCAGGCTTCCTAACCCAGATTTGTTTGACCTTGAACCTGGCCTCTATCTCTGCCAGTTTTTGAAATCAAGAGACGTAAAAATTGTGAAATTTTGCAACTTTTTCTTTCTCTGGAGACACTTGGGATTGCTGTCCTTATAAGTTTGAAGGAAACCATCTGGCCTTAAAGCCTTTTTAAAAGGTTATTCTTTGGTAACTTTTCTCGATTTTAATTTTTTTAAATTTATATTCTCCAGAACCATGTCCATTTTATAAGATTTTTTAAAAAATGTTTAGCCAATTATATATATAGTTATATATATCTAACTGTAATATAATTGTATGTAATACCATTATGTATACTTATATATAGATTATATATTGTTAATTGAAAAAAGATGCACAACCTAAAAGTTGAGATTTAATGTTTTCTTTGGTGGACAAAACTGAGGACTTAAGCGTGGGACATAGCATGTCAGATAACTCTGACAGATGTTCCAAAGAGGCAATGTGGGGAGCCAGTATATATAGGAGTTTTTGCAACAAAAACCAGGTAGTTCGAACATCAAAAGATTACTATTAATTAAAGAAAACCAGATATCTCAAGTTAAGGAATTTAGCGCCTTTCTGTATATGGGAGGATACAAGAGTCTTGGTTGACTGAAATCATTCCTTTGATATGCACCTCAGTATTCTGGGGCCAGTGGGGTGGAGGTGGGGGTGGTACAGTGTCTGATGATGATGGGCATTATGTTTCTATCCTGAGTTCCCTCAGGTTTCACCATAGGGGGGATGGCTGTAATGTGATGGCTTGATGGCTGCAACATCCTTTGTTTGCTGATATGGCAGGCAATATTTTTCATTAACAACATTATTATATAGATTATATACTGTATTACATATAATGTCATTATTTTAATGTTATGTGTCTAATATATATATTATTTTCTTAGATGTTTTTGTTCTTGTTGTTTTTCAAAAGGCCAGTTCTTGGATTTATTGTTTAGTAATGCTGTTTTTCCTTTGTGCTTTTTCACTTTGTTACTCTTCCTTATTTTCCTTAGGATCACTCTGTTCTTTTATGCCTCTTATTGGTTGAATCATGGTTCATTTATTTTTCCTTTTACATTAATACAATTTTTAAATGTGAACATTTACCTCTGAACATACTTTTGGCTACATATCATTATTTCCTAATGATGTCTTGGCTTCCTCTTTGATAGAATGACTGTTGAAAATAGTACCGTTAAGTGTTTAAGAAACTTTGTTTCTATTGAGATTTACTGTTGACTTTTTTTTCACTGTATTGTGGTCAGATAATAAGGTCAGATAATTAACTGCACTAGTGGTTTGAGAGGTATTGTTTTTCCTTAGGGCATTTGTTGAGATTTCCTTTTGGCCTAGTATACCTTCAGTTTTTCTTCCAAAAACTCTTTAGGTGATCCATGAATACTTAAGTGAAAAAGTTGCTCTTTGTAGGACATATATTTTAATATTATTAAGTTATATCTATTATGTAAACAAATCCTTTGTATTTTTTCTCCTGAAATAAATTGATTAAATTATTGGAAAAATAGTGTGGTTCCATTAGTTACTTCTTTTGTCTTAAAGTCTTTGATCCATATATTTTGATGCACAAATTTTATACTGTTAGATATTCATGGTAAGTAGAGCTAAATTATACTTTCTTGTCCTTTTCAGTGTTTCTAAAATGCTATATTGTTTGCAACTAATTTTGCCATCCATTTGTGTGTGTATGTGTGTGTAATGGAAAAATCTCTGCCCATTCTTTCATGTTTAGCTTTTATATTTTATTTTTTAGGTAGAAATTTCAGTTTTTAATAATTTTAAAATGTCATTTTTCAAGTCTACAATAGTGGTATTTTAAAATAAATATCTTATAAGAAAGACATTATCTCTTGACTCCTTGCTGTATGAACTTGATTAACATTTGCTGTACTTCTCCCATCTATACTCATTTCTCCATCTTTAATCTCATAATTTGGATTTACACAACAGACTATTTTAGTTAATTCTTATCATTATTTTTCTTTTCTTTTCAGAAGAATTGTATGAAAACAATGATCAACTCTATGTTTAATTTATCTTAGAGCCATCAGTAAGTCTTACTAACGACTACCCATTCTAGGGTTTTTAATTTGGATGTTTTTATTCATCAGCTGAAATAGCTCTTTAAATTATTTGTTTTATTTTGGTTTTCAGAGTGTGTGTTTGTAGAAAGGTGGGTTAGTATACTTTCTCAGCCCTGAAGATGTGTGTCTTCTGCATTTACTCATGATGGACAAGGAGCTCAGTATAAAATTCTTGGGTTCATTTCAATAGCTTTTTCTGACCTTCCATTGTCTCCTGAAATGAGCTTTGCAGAGAAAGTCTTAAGAAAGAAATCCTATTTTGTTTTGTTTTTTAAATCCTCAAATAGCTTTCTTTTCATTTGTGTTTGTAATGAATATGTGTGTGTATACATATTTATATATTTTGGGATGAGTCTATGGGATGCAGCTCTTAATATTTCCTGAAACATATATTGTGTCCTTTCAGCCTCCCGTGGATATCTTATATGACACGTGATTTTGATTGTTGATAAAGTCTGCGTGAGGTTTCAGATCTTGGGCTTTGTAGTCTGAGAGACCTGGCTTCAAAGTTCCATTCTAGTTCTCACTGTTATATGACTTTGGGAAAGATGGTCAACCTTTTGAAGCCTTAGTTTCTACATCTGTAAAAAGGGAGTAATGATGTTGTCTACCTCGTGGGATTGTTCTGTATACATTAAGTGAAGTAAGGTATACAAAGGACAAAATAGAATATCTGGTGAGTAAAGACTCAGTAGTTATCTGTCCTCAGAGGAAGACAAAGCTAGTATCCTGAAGTAGGTTTCTGTTTTCTGTCTTCCAAATCTATCATTTTGTCTTTCCTTGTCATCTCTTCATTATTTTCCTAAAAAAAAAAAATTGTGGGAAGTCCTTCCATTTGTATTCCACATCATTATTTCAATTCTCTACATCCACTCAACAATATCCCTATCTGTATCACTTTACTCCCTGCAGTGCAAACTCTGCTTTTGCTAATACCATGTTATACTCCTTGTAATCTTGCTTTCTCTAGGCTTCTATTTTGATACCTCAACTTGCTTGATTGATTGATTGATTGATTCCTTTCTTCTGCACTATCTTTTCCATGGGCTCCATATTGTTGTTTTTCTTCTACTGCTTTCTTCTCTCTTTTCCTTTGTTTTTCCTGTCCTCTGCACTCCTCTCTCCCCCGCCTTTTTAAACATCTTTATTGAGTATAATTGCTTTACACTGTTGTGTTAGTTGCTGCTGTATAAGAAAGAGAATCTGCTGTACATATACGAATATCCCCATATCCCCTCCCTCTTGTGTCTCCCTCTCACCCTCCCTATCGCACCCCTCTAGGTGGACACAAAGCACCAAACTGATCTCCCTGTGCTATGCGGCAGCTTACCACCAGCTATCTGTTTTACGCTTGGTAGTGTATATTTGTCCATGCCACTCTCTCACTTCGTCTCAACTTACCCTTCCCCCTCCCCGTGTCATCAAGTCCATTCTCTACGTCTGTGTCTTTATTCCTGTTCTACCCCTAGGTTCTTCAGAACCCTTTTTTTTTTTTTTAAGATTCCATGTATATATGTTAACATACATTATTTGTTTTTCTCTTTCTGACTTATTTCACGCTGTATGACAGACTCTAGGTCCAGCCACCTCACTACAAATAACTCAATTTCGTTTCTTTTTTTTTTTTTTTTTTTTTGCGGTACGCGGGTCTCTCACTGTTGTGGCCTCTCCTGTTGAGGAGCAAAGGCTCCGGACGTGCAGGCCCAGCGGCCATGGCTTACGGGCCTAGCCAATCTGCGGCACGTGGGATCTTCCCAGACCAGGGCATGAACCCGTGTCCCCTGCATCGGCAGGCGGACTCTCAACCACTGCGCCACCAGGGAAGCCCTCGTTTCTTTTTAGGGTTGAGTGATATTCCATTGTATATACATGCCACGTCTTTTTTATCCATTCATGTGTCAATGGACACTTAGGTTGCTTCCATGTCCTGGCTGTTGCAAATAGTGCTGCAGTGAACATTGTGGTACATTGCTCCTTTTGAATTATTGTTTTCTCAGGATATGTGCCCAGTAGTGGGATTGCTGGGTCATATGGTAGTTATTTTCTTAGTTTTTTGAGGAACCTCCATACCGTTCTCCATACTGGCTGTATCAGTTTACATTCCCACCAACAGTGTAAGAGGATTCCCTTTTCTCCACACCCTCTCCAGCATTTATTGTTTGTAGATTTTTTTGTTGATGGACATACTGACCGGTGGGAGGTGATACCTCATTGTAGTTTTGATTTCCGTTTCTCTAATGACTAGTGATGTTGAGCATCCTTTCATGTGTGTTTGTTGGCAATCTGTATATATTCCTTGGAGAAATGTCTGTTTAGGTCTTCTGCCCATTTTTGGATTGGGTTGTTTGTTTTTTTGATATTGAGCTGCATGAGCTGCTTGTATATTTTGGAGATTAATCCTTTGTCAGTCGCTTTGTTTGCAAATATTTTCTCCCATTCTGAGGATTGTCTTTTCATCTTGTGTATGGTTTCCTTTGCTGTGCAGAAACTTTGAAGTTTCATTAGGTCCCATTTGTTTATTTTTTATTTTATTTCCATTACTCAGGGAGGTGGGTCAAAAAAGATCTTGCTGTGATTTATGGCATAGAGTGTTCTGCCTATGTTTTCCTGTAAGAGTTTTATAGTGTCTGGCCTTGCATTTAGGTCTTAAATCCATTTTGAGTTTATTTTTGTGTATGTTGTTAGGGACTGTTCTAATTTCATTCTTTTACATGTAGCTGCCCATTGTTCCCAGCACCACGTATTGAAGAGGCTGTCTGTTCTCCATTGTATATTCTTGCCTCCTTTGTCAAAGATAAGGTGAGGATTTGAGCGTGGGTTTATCTCTGGGCTTTCTATCCTGTCCCATTTATCTATATTGCTGTTTTTGTGTCAGTACCATGCTGTCTTGATGACTGTAGCTTCGTGGTATAGTTTAAAGTCAGGGAGCCTGATTCCTCCAGCTCTGTTTTTCTTTCACAAGATTGATTTGGCCATTCAGGGTCTTTTGTGTTACCATACAAATTGTTTAATTTTTTGTTCTTGTTCTGTGAAAAATGCCATTGGTAGTTTGATAGGGATTGCACTGAATCTGCAGCCTGCTTTGGGTAGTATAGTCATTTTCACAATGTTGATTCTTCCAACCCAAGATGGTATATCTCTCCATCTGTTTCTATTATCTTTAGTTTCTTTCATCACAGTCTTATAGTTTTCTGCATACAGGTATCTTGTCTCCTTAGGTAGGTTTTTGTAGTTTTTGTTGTTGTTTTCTTATATAAATTTATTTATTTTTTTTGGCTGCATTGGGTCTTCATTGCTGCGTGCAGTCTTTCTGTAGTTGTAGCAAATGATGGCTACTCCTCATTGTGGTGCCCAGGCTTCTCACTGCAGTGGCTTCTCTTGTTGTGGAGCACAGGCTCTAGGTGCACGGGCTTCAGTAGTTGTAGCACACAGGCTCAGTAGTTGTGGCTCATGGGATCTAGAGCTCAGGCTCAGTAGTTGTGGCATACAGGCCTACTTGCTCCATGGCATGTGGGATCTTCCTGGACCAGGGCTCAAACTTTGTCCCCTGCATTGGTGGGTGGATTCTCAAACACTGTACCACCAGGGAAGCGCTTTAGGTAGGTTTATTCCTAGGTATTTTATTCATTTTCTTGCAGTGGTAAATGGGAGTTTTTCCTTAATTTCTCTTTCAGATTTTTCATCATTAGTGTATAGCAATGCAAGAGAATTCTGTGCATTAATTTTCTATACTGCTACTTTACCATATTCATTGATTAGATGTAGTAGTTTTCTGGCAGCATCTTTAGGATTCTCTATGTGTAGTATCATGTCATCTGCAAACAGTGACCGTTTTACTTCTTCTTTTCTGATTTAGATTCCTTTTATTTCTTTTTCTTCTCTGATTGCTGTGGCTAAAACTTCCAAAACTATGTTGAATAATAGTGGTAAGAGTGGGCAACCTTGTCTTGTTCCTAATCTTGGTGGAAATGGTTTCAGGTTTTCACCATTGAGAATGATGTTGGCTGTGGGTTTGTCATATATGGCCTTTATTATGTTGAGGTAGGGTCCCTCTATGCCTTTACAGACAGTTGTTGTGATAAATGGGTGTTGAAATTTTTGAAAGCTTTTTCTGCATTTATTGAGATTATCATATGGTTTTTATACTTCAATTTGTTAATATGGTGTATCACAATGATTGATTTGTGTATGTTGAAGAATCCTTGCATTCCTGGGGTAAATCCCACTTGATCATGGTGTATGATCCTTTTAATGTGCTGTTGGATTCTGTTTGCTAGTATTTTGTTGAGGATTGTTGCGTCTATTTTCATCACTGATATTGGCCTGTAGTTTTCTTTTTTCATGACCTCTCTATCTGGTTTTGGTGTCAGGGTGATGGTGGCCTTATAGAATGACTGTGGGAGTGTTCCTCCCTCTGCTATATTTTGGAAGGGTTTGAGAAGGATAGGTGTTAGCTCTTTTCTAAATGTTTGATAGAATTCTCCCATCAAGCCATCTGGTCCTGGGCTTTTGTTTGTTGGAAGATTTTTAATTACAGTTTCAATTTCAGTGCTTGTGATTGGTATGTTTATATTTTCTATTTCTTCCTGGTTCAGTCTTGGAAGGTTGTGCTTTTCTAAGAATTTGTCCATTCTTCAAGTTGTCCATTTTATTGGCATAGAGCTGCTGGTAGTAATCTCTCTTGATCCTTTGTATTTCTGCAGTGTCAGTTGTTACTTCTTTTTTCATTTCTAATTCTATTTATTTGAGTCTTCTCCCCTTTTTTCTTGATGAGAATGGCTAATAGTTTATCAATTTTGTTTATCTTCTCAAAGAACCAGCTTTTAGTTTTATTGATCTTTGCTGTCATTTCCTTCATTTCTTTTTCATTTATTTCTGATCTTGTCTTTATGATTTCTTTCCTTCTGCTAAATTTGACGGGTTTTTTGTTCTTCTTTCTCTAATTGCTTTAGGTGTAAGGTTAGGTTGTTTATTGGAGATGTTTCTTGTTTCTTGAGATAGGATTGTATTGCTATAAACTTCCCTCTTAGAACTGCTTTTGCTGCATCACATAGGTTTGGTGCCATCTTTTTCACTGTCATTTGTTTCTTGGTGTTTTTTGATTTTCTCTTTGATTACTTCAAGGATCTTGCTTATTTAGTAGCATTTTGTTTAGCCTCCATATGTTTGTATTTTTTACAGTTTTTTTCCTGTAATTGATATCTAGTCTTATTGTGTTGTGGTTGGAAAATATACCTGATATGATTTCAGTTTTCTTAAATTTACCAAGGCTTGATTTGTGACCCAGCATATGATCTCTCCTGGAGAATGTTCCATGAGCACTTGAGTAGAAGGTGTGTTCTGTTGTTTTTCCATGGAATGTCCTATAAATATCCATTAAGTCCATCTTGTTTAATGTATCATTTAAAGCTTGTGTTTCCTTATTTATTTGCATTTTGATTGTTCTGTGCAGTCGTGAAAGTGGGGTGTTAAAGTCCCCTACTATGATTGTGTTATTTTCCCCTTTTATGGCTGTTAGCATTTCCCTTATGTATTGAGGTGCTTCTATGTTGGGTGCATAAAATTTTACAATTGTTATATCTTCTTCTTGGATTGATCCCTTTATTATGGAGTGTCCTTCTTTGTCTCTTGTAATAGTATTTATTTTAAATTCTGTTTTATCTGGTATGAGTAATGCTACTCCAGCTTTCTTTTGATTTCCATTTGCATGGAATATCTTTTTCCATCCCCTCACTTTCAGTCTCTATGTGTCCCTAGGTCTGACATGGGTCTCTTGTAGACAGCATATATACAGGTCTTGTTTTTGTATCCATTCAGCCAGTCTGTGTCTTTTGGTTGGAGCATTTAATCCATTTACGTTTAAGGTTAATTATCGATATGCATGTTCCTATTACCATTTTCTTAATTGCTTTGGGTTTGGTATTGTCGGTCTTTTCCTTCTCTTGTGTTTCCTGCCTAGAGAAGTTCCTTTAGTATTTGTTGTAAAGTTGGTTTGGTGGTGCTAAATTCTCTTAGCTTTTGCTTGTCTATAAATGTTTTAATTTCCTCATCAAATCTGAATGAGGTGCTTGCTGAGTACAGTAATCTTTGTTGTAGGTTATTCCTTTTCATCACTTTAAATATGTCCTGCCACACCATTCTGGCTTGCAGAGTGTCTGCTGAGAAACAAGCTCTTAACCTTATGGGATTCCGTTGTATGTTATTCATTGCTTTTCCCTTGCTGCTTTTAATATTTTTTCTTTGTATTTAATTTTTGATAGTTTGATTAATATGTGTCTTGGTGTGTTTCTCCTTGGATTTATCCTGTATGGGACTCTCTGCACTTCCTGGACTTCATTATATCCTTTCCCATATTGGGGAAGTTTTCAACTATAATCTCTTCAAATATTTTCTCAATCCCTTTCTTTTTACCTTCTTCTTCTGGGACCCCTATAATTCGAATGTTGGTGCGTTTAATGTTTTCCCAGAGGTCTCTGAGACTGTCCTCAATTCTTTTCATTCTTTTTTCTTTATTCTGCTCTGCAGTACTTATTTCCACTATTTTAACTTCCAGGTCAGTTATCCGTTCTTCTGCCTCAGTTATTCTTCTATTGATTCCTTCTAGAGAATTTTTAATTTCATTTATTGTTTTGTTCATCATTGTTTGTTTGCTCTTTAGTTCTTCTAGGTCCTTGTTAAACGTTTCTTGTATTTTCTCCATTCTATTTCCAAGATTTTGGATCCTCTTTACTATCATTACTCTGAATTCTTTTTCAGGTAGACTACCTGTTTCCTCTTCATTTGTTTGGTCTGATGGGTTTTTACCTTGCTCCTTCATCTGCTGCATATTTCTCTGTCTTCTCATTTTGCTTAACTTACTGCGTTTCAGGTCTCCTTTTTGCAGGCTGCAGGTTCATAGTTACCGGTTTTTTTTTTTGGTGTCTTCCCCCAGTGGGTAAGGTTCGTTCAGTGGGTTGTGTAGGCTTCCTGGTGGGGGGGACTGGTGCCTGTGTTCTGGTGGATGAGGCTGGATCTTGTCTTTCTGGTGGGCAGGACCACGCCCGGTGGTGTGTTTTAGGGTGTCTGTGACCTTATTATGATCTTAGGTAGCCTCTCTGCTAATGGGTGGGTGTGGGTTCCTGTCTTGCTAGTTGTTTGGCATGGGATGTCTAGCACTGCAGCTTCCTGGTCGTTGAGTGGAGCTGGGTCTTAGCATTGAGATGGATGTCTCTGGGAGAGCTCTCGCCAATTGCTATGACATGAGGCCAGGAGGTCTCTGGTGGTCCAATGTCCTGGACTCGGCTCTCCCACCTCAGAGGCTCAGTCCTGACACCCAGCCAGAGCACCAAGGCCCTGTCAGCCACATGGCTCAGAGGATCAGGTTGAGAAAAAAGAAAGAAAGGAAGGAAAAAATAAATAAAGTTATTAAAATAAAAATTTTTAATATTAATTTAATTTTTTTTTAATAATAAAAAAGAAGAGAGCAACCAAACCAATAAACAAATCCACCAATGATAATAAGTAGTAAAGGGCTTCCCTGGTGGCACAGTGGTTGAGAGTCCACCTGCTGATGCAGGGGACACGGGTTCGTGCCCCGGTCCGGGAAGATCCCACATGCTGCGGAGTGGCTAGGCCTGTGAGCCATGGCCGCTGAGCCTGCGCATCTGGAGCCTGTGTTCCGCAACAGGAGAGGCCACAACAGTGAGAGGCCCGCATACAGCAAAAAAATAAGTAATAAAAACGTTCTCCATTCAGGTTTTCCACAGATGCAGGGAACATTAAGTTGATTGTGGAGATTTAATCCACTGTTCCTGAGGCTGCTGGGAGAGATTTCCCTTTCTCTTCTTTGTTCGCACAGCTCCTGGGGTTCAGCTTTGGATTTGGCCCTGCCTCTGCATGTAGGTAGCCCTCTGGCATCTGTTCTTCACCCAGACAGAAGGGGGTTAAAGGAGCAGCTGATTAGGGGGCTCTGGCTCACTCAGGCTGGGGGGAGGTAGGGGTACAGAATGTGGGGCGAGCCTGCGAAGGCATAGGCCAGCGTGACATTGCAACAGCCTGAGGGGCGCCATGTGTTCTCCTGGGGACGTTGTCCCTGGATCACGGGACCCTGGCAGTGGCAGGCTGTACAGGCTACCAGGAGAGGAGGTATGGATAGTGACCTGTGCTCGCACACAGGCTTCTTGGTGGCGGCAGCAGCAGCCTTTGCGTTTCATGCCCATCTCTGGGGTCCGCCGCTGATAGCCACGGCTCGCACCCATCTCTGGGCTCATTTAGGCGGTGCTCTGAATCCCTCTCCTCACGCACCCCAAAAAATGGTGTATTGCCTCTTAGGCAGGTCCAGACGTTTTCCCGGACTCCCTCCCAGCTAGCCGTGGTGCACTAACCCCTTCAGGCTGTGTTCACGTAGCAACCCCAGTCCTCTCCCTGGGATCTGACCTCCAAAGCCCGAGCCTCAGCTCCCAGCCCCTGCCCGCCCCAGCAGGTGAGCAGATAAGCCTCTCAGGCTGGTGAGTGCTGGTCCGCACCAATTCTTTGTGCAGGAATCTCTCCGCTTTGCCCTCTGCACCCCTGTTGCTGTGTTCTCCCTCTTGGCTCCAAAGCTTCCCCTCACCTCCCCACCCCCGTCCCTGCCATTGAAGGGGCTTCTAGTGTGTGGAAACTTTTCCTCCTTCACAGCTCCCTCCCAGTGGTGCAGGTACCGTCCCTCTTCCTTTGTCTCTGTTTTTTCTTTTTTCTTTTGCCCTACCCAGGTACGTGGGGAGTTTCTTGCCTTTGGGGAAGTCTGAGGTCTTCTGCCAGTGTTCAGTAGGTGTTCTGTAGGAGTTGTTCCGCATGTAGAAGTATTTCTGATGTATTTGTGGGGAGGAAGGCAATCTCCACCTCTTACTTCTCCGCCATCTTGAAGGACCATCCTGCACTCTTCTCTTATGCTTCTTTTACCTTAAAAATTGTTTTCCTTCCTTTCTTTCTTTCTTTGTTTCTATTCTTTTTTTTTTTTTTTAATTCTCAATGAGAAACTCTGGCTTCAAAAAGGGTGTGATGATGAATTGCTCTAACTAGCATCCAGGCACAGACCTACTCAAATCTGCCATTGAATTGTGGGATTAGGGAAAAAACCCCCAGTCAACTCTGAGATGCTGGTAGAGATCCATCCAAAGTGAGGATGCTGAGTGAGGACAGGATCATTTCCTACCTCTACTATAAAAATTGGAGGCTTGCTGGCCAGTCCCTACAATGATTGTTACCCTGACTTTTCCCCTTTTGGCGCCTTCTCCAGTACAAGACAACATGGTGGTGGAATAGGTCAGACCTAGGGCTCTGGAGTCAGAATGCCTGTAGCCCATTTCAGCTTTTGCTAATCATGTGACCCTAACAGGGTCATTAAACTTTCCCTGCTTTGATTTCCTTATTTTAGTAATAAAAATAATAATAGTACCTGTCTCATAGGATTGTTAGGAATAAATGAAATAATGAATATTGATTACTTTTCACAATGTGTCTGGCACACAGTGAGTACTCAATAAATGCTATCTAATGCTCTGTACTTTTGGAGATACATATTTTAAGAATTGTATTTAATAGTTAAGTGTGGCTGGTACAACAGGAAACCCGCAAGTGAAGATGTTGGTTCAAAAGCTCAAGGCTACCAAGGCCAAAGTCTGTGTTATCTCTTGACTTTTTCTTAATGGCTGATGCAGTGCCAGCCATCACATCCACATTCAGGTAAAAAGAGGAAGGAAAGAGTGAAGGAGGATTAGGCAGTGCCTGCAGTAGGAAAGCAGAGACTTTCTCAGAAATGCTTAGTAGACTCCTACTTATGTTTTATTAGTCACAACTCTGTCTCTTGTGTACCCCGCACTGGAAAGACATGATTTTGGCATCCCAACATATAGAGTAGGAGGGGCAATAGAAAAGAAAGTTGAATTTATCCTCTATTTTCTGCCACAGTTTCTGGGAATTGAGACACTGATAATAGGGACAGGAGAGATATTGGAGTTAATACGTGGGCTGCCTTGAAAATAAAAAAGGAGTTCTTGTCTGGTAGGGAATTATGTACCTGCATTTTTAGCCCGTTAATATCTTGGGTCTTTAATTTGGGAGACAGGGAAACAGGGCTGAGGTTTGAGGGGTTTTGTTCCTTTTATTCCCTCTACTTTCCTTTAGGTGACAAGCCAGCTTTGTTTTCTTAATGTGAAGTATGGGAGAGTTAAACATTATTTTTTTCAGTCTAGTCACATCAGCCATAGGGTTATTTAAAATAACTCCAAAATTGTTGTAATAGATTTCTATTCATCTCAGTTGATCTTTTCCTCCGAGTGTGTGTGTGTGTGTGTGTGTGTGTGTGTGTGTGTGTGTAGCATGAAGTTTTTGAAAAATATTTTTCGTTACTATTGAAGTCTAATAATTAAAAAGATTGCTAGGAGTTTACATAATGAACCAGGAGTGTCTAAAATAGAATAACATTCACTTAAAATTCTAGAATCCAAAATGCTTAGTCATTTTCATTTAAGTTTAAAATTAAAGCTGAACTTTGAAAACCTTTGTTTAAAAGCATGAGCATGTAGAAAAGGATCATTTTAATTCTTTGTACTTAATAGGAAAAAAATGAGAGAAAAATGCTGTAAAGTAATTTAAAATAATAGTGATAACAGAGATGCAACCAAATATTTTTTGTTGCCTGTCCAAGGGTTCACCTACTGGCTTTTGAGGTGAGAACTCTGCAGATCCTCGAACTATGTAGAAAAAGTTTCAAAACACTTCAGTCTGGTAGTTCATTTAAGAGAATAAGTACATTAAAAGTCTTCATCCTAACATTTAGTACTTGAAAATCACTAGGATATCAAACCAAAGAACAATTCACCGTCCTTTACAACATCACATCAATGGCCAACCATCAAAAGGGAAGATCTTCCCACAAATAGAGAGGGTTTGTTACAATCACAGCAGGTACAAACAGTTCTTTCCCAATGAGTTGCTGCCTCCACCATCAGCTTTTAAAACCGGAGCTTTTTGACACATCTTAGTAGCATTATTATTTCACTAAGCAGAAATATACCAAGGTGTTGAAGATGCTGTTTTGTTCATCTATTACAGAAACTAAAAAATGTACTATTAAAATTTAGGAGCATAGAGGAAAACTTAGCTTAATTAAATGACAATTCATCAGATGCTAGTACAAATTCAGAAAGTGGTCCTTCTGAATTTTTCTGGGATGATAGGTTGTTCATCTCAAGTAATCATAATGACTGCTGTCTTTGAGAGCCTTTCATGTGCCAGGCATTTTATATTCATTACCTCAAATTCTTGCAACCAAGAATTTGAGCTAATGAATTTGTCTCCACACTTCAGGTAGGAAACTGAGTCCAGAGAATTTTAGTAAATAGTCTACTAGGCTGACAGACCTATTAAGTAGCAGGTCATGATTTACCCCAAGTCCTTCTGACTCTAAAGCACAATTTATACCATTCTCATGTGATTAGAAACTATGTTTATTATTATTTTGAGAACAAATTTAAATTAGAAATAAATAATGGGGACCACAGTGTCCTTCTGCAGGACAAGGTCAGTTAGTTTAGAATTATGTATTTATTCATGCCCAGTGTTAGGTAGCCTACAAAATTATCAGAAAAAGGGAAGTGAGCTGTGTCCTCCAGTTTCTTTCCCAGACTTAAGTTTCTCCCAGCTTGACCAGGATAAACTTAGGGAAGAAGCTCTCATACCAACACATTTGGTCTACTTCAAACAATTTCAAAGATTGGGGACAAAAATGAGAGTCGGATTAGATTCCAGGTTATGGTTGCATAAAGACAGATGCCTATTTTTTTAATTAATTTTTATTTTTTATTGAAGTATAGTTGATTTACAATGTTGTGTTAGTTTCAGGTATACAGCAAAGTGATTCAGTTATATATACATATATATGTGTGTGTGTATATATATGCATTTCAGATTCTTTTCCCTTATAGGTTATTACAAAATATTGAGTATAGTTCTCTGTGCTATATAGTAGGTCCTTGTTTGTTATCTATTTTATATATGTGTGTATATGTTAATCCCAGACTCCTAATTTATCCCTCCCCCACCCCAACCTTTCCCCTTTGGTAACCATAAGTTTGTTTTCTATGTCTGTGGGTCTATTTCTATTCTGTAATTAAGTTCATTTGTATCATTTCTTTAGATTCCACATATAAGTGATAGCATATGATATTTGTCTTTCTCTGTTTTCACTTAGTATGATAATCTCTAGGTCCATCCATGTTGCTGCAAATAGCATTATTTCATTCTTTTTTATGGCTGTGTATATATACCACATCTTCTTTGGTCGATGGACACTTAGGTGCTTCCATGTCTTGGCTATTGTAAATAGTGCTGCTATGAACATTGGGGTGCATGTATCTTTTCGAATTTGAGTTCTCTCCAGATATATGCCCAGGAGTGGGATTGCTGGATCATATGGCAACTCTATTTCTAGTTTTTTGAGGAACCTCCATACTGTTTTCCATAATAAATTGGCTGCACCAATTTACATTCCCACCAACAGTGTAAGAGGGTTCCTTTTAGGAGAGAGGGCTTTAGAATGGCCAGAATTTATATAGTCTCAGGGTAATATTCTCAGAGGGAATTGAGTGTACCACAAGAGCAGGTAGAAAGAAAGTTCCATGATCATGAATTGATTTCAATGCATGTGATCTCAACTGAGTGTACCTCTGGCTGACCACTCATCAGGTTTTATTCCATAAGCATTTACATAACAAAGTATTTCAAGGAAATGATTATTGAGCTTACAAACAAAATAATCATTTTTAAGGCTGCAGAAAACTTAATTGATATCTTTCAGGTATAATGACAAATCCTACAGATAAGCTGGGATTTATAATGGAAAGAAGGCACTTCAGTTTAAACGACAGAATTTTTCTTTGTAAATTGGGGGCTATCTTAAGTATGTTTATAAGCCAAATTTGCACACCTTTGGTTTAGACTAAATTCAGGGAATCAGTGAGTGGTTTCACAAAAGAGTAAAATAAAAATTTGACTTAGGTGGTCTCAAACCAGTTTTTTTCTTTTATCTTTTCTGCTTTCATTCAGGTGTGGATGGATCATAAGCAGGGATCCTGGTGATACCAATACAAATCATATTTCTAAATCTGGAGGTATTATTAACTGTGTTTTCTGTTACTGCAACCCAGCTTTAGACCTGGGACTTTTGAATTAATATAGAACAAATGCACTCTCATTAGGGATACACTCCTGCTCGTAGTGGGACTCACCACCTGGCGATCCCTTTGGGCTCTTCATTACCTGACAAAAGAAGATTGGTTTCCTTTGTTGAAAGGTCTGTATTTTATTCTAGAATCATCGTTGGCACACACTGGCTGCAGTCAGAATAATGTTTTTCCTCAATCTCTGCAGGCTTTAAATACTTCTGCCTCATCTTGGTTCTTCCAGCTCACAATGAATCCTTTCCCATAATTGCTGACTTATTTAGCATCTGTACAGTGGCATTCATTTTCTGGCTACTGATTCCCATTTTTCTTTTACACAACCTTAAGAAACATAAAGGAGACTGCTTTGGCCTTGGATTTTTGGTTGACTAGTAAGTTGGATATTTGATGACTGCTGATTGCTCATGCTGTTTCCCTATAGGTCTGGTCCACGTAATCTCTCATCCTTGCTTTAGATGGAATCACTCTTGTATTTAAAGATGATTGTCCTGTTTAGGAAATGGTTTTCATTATCTGGATTCGCTATTGCTCCTCTTATTGATCTATTCTTTTTCTATAATAAGATGTGTATTCGTTTTTCCTTTTATCAGTTGTCCTTAAACTGCCTATGATGATAGATCCATCAGGGGGCTTGCGGGGGAAGGTGAGTTCTTTCTGTCTCTTTAATAAATGCAGGTGAATCAGTCACTCAGGATTTTAAATTGGTCCTTGTTTTTAAGGACCACCAAGTACAGATTTATTCACAAGTGTGCAGAATTATCTGGGAAAACTCTTAGGGAGGGAATTTTTTTTTTAAGTGCTAGCAGTTGCACTTAGACGTCCAACAAGAAGCACTAGACAGACTGTCTCTCCCGGGATATGTCCTACTTCTTCTAAAACCTGTTGTTGGGCCCATGAAATACTTTGAACTGCTCAGAACAAAAATGTAATACAAACACCAGGTAGTGATAGTGTCGTTCATGATCCTATTTTTGCAGCTGGAGACTAGAAGTATTTGAGATGAGGTTCAGCTGAGGTTCCCTTACTGGAGAAGAGTTATCTAATCAGGCTTTAAACCACATCAAAGTGTGAGTGTGTCAGGCAAGGTGACAAGTTCATAACAAATGTTAAGAAAAGATACAGTGTTATGACATCTAGTATAAAATATTATTTTATAAAAAGAGTATGATTTTTCCTAGTTCAGTATCTTTCTGTTTACCTTCTTGATAGAATGTGCCAAAGTTAGGCCTTTGGAACCTGAAAATCAAATTAGGACTCAAGAATCTCCTGAATTCTGTGGCAAACAAAACTCAGCCAACTGAGTTGACAGAGAGAGTATGGGCACAAAACTTGTATGACCATGAGGACAGAACATGCCACACTTGGCTTCCTGATCCAGCTGTTAGAGAACCACCTGACAAGCCACTGTGTGTACATTCATTTCACCTTTATGGGTCCATGTGGAGATGGTATTAAATAGTGATTGACAGCATACTATCATAGCCAAGTACAGCTGGTTTGAATTGTAGCTCTACCATGACCTACCTATATGTCCTTGAGTTACTTTGTGGAACTCAAAGTCTCCCTTTTGTCATCTATGAAATGGGAATCAAGATTTTACCTCTATCATGTGATTTTTTTTAGATTACACAATCATAGTGCATATACAACATACAGTACCTCTCCCTGGCCAAGTGTTCACTAAATGTTGGTTATTATTTTGAGGTCATCAAAGGATGCAAAACTTCCTTACAGGAAAAGATGATAAATACAGGACTCCCCAGAAAACCACGTATGTTGTATTGCCTTGAAAGGTCATTGTTAACTAGCCACGTTTTTCAGGCATTTGTTAATGTGACCTTTTAGTGTATATTGTTATTCAGGGGTAACTGTCAATAATTCCAGGAAGAAACCTGAGGGGTATGTGGCATAACTCCTGGTGGCTTATTATGAGACTGGTGGTCACCGGGCTCAGAGTTGAGAGAAACTGCTCTTTTTTTCCAGGTTGGTTAGACTTTTGCCCTTTTTGATTATTATTTGCCCAAAACCTTTTGGTGCTTTGGCAGTGAAAGGGGTATTGGTTTTCAGAAGCCACTGGAATGTGGGTCCAGGGTAATTGGCAGGAGAGGGTAAGTTTTAGGAGGTCCTATGTTACCATCGTGGACTGTGGCATTCACAGCACAGGACACTCTTCTTTCACTCTGTTTGTGGTTTACCCCACGTTTGATGACTTCTTCATTCCTACATCATCCCTGTGAGCATAAATACAAATAGGTCATAAAATGTGAATCAGACTTTCCCATAAATAAAAGTCCTCTCAGGATACTAGCCACTTAACCTATGGCTGTTTCCTGAGCTATAATTAATTACCCTCCCACAGGTAGGAACACCACTGATTCAAAAATCCATTGGTTTCCCATATTATCTTTCTCCCTTTATTTTGGTGAAATTCAGGAAATTTTGAAATTAAATCATTTCTGAAGTTGTACATTATCAAATGTCACAGTAAAATTATCTGAATGCCTCCTTTCCATGCGTAGTTTCAATTTCCTGAAGGTAATTTCTCCCTTCTAATTACAAGCACTCCAAGAAGAATTAGTTTGTGCAACTCAGCATGAGAGCAAGTAACTCTCATTTCTTCAGGCTGAGTTGAATGCAGGAGGCTTCCTGAATCTGCCTGAATACAACTGCTTAAGCTACAAGATAAGTGTTTCCTGTTCTGTTATTATTATTCTATTTTTAGAGCTAAGGGTCACTAGGGAAATGGTCTCCCAGTGGTCAGAACCTTGTGCTTGATATTTCTAAAGGAATTTTGCCTTGGTGATAGGTAACAGGGAAACTTGTGTTGTTTCTTTTCTTTTTTTTTTTTTTCCCCTGAAGGATAACATTTAAAATGTGAAAGTTTTAACTGTGTGTTAAATGTTATTTTAAAATTACAAGGTTGAGTTAGACATATTTACCACATCCAAGTGTACTTTTAGGGGTCTTTCTGTTTGCTCATGAAAAAATAAAAACATACATGTTCACTTGAGAGGATTTTGCTCTCCCATAAATAAGGGGCTGGAATGTCTTTCCAGACTGAGCTTTTCTGTTGTTGTTTTCGCCCCTCACCCAAGTAACTACACTGGAAAAGGGAATGGAGATTAGCATTGCATTTCAGGCAGAGCTAGAACGTCGTATGTTGAGAGTAGCATTCAGAATTTTCCCTGGACTCATTCTCCTAATTTTCCTGACTGTAGTACATGGACTCTATTAAATTTTGTTGTGGATTCACTATTAGCCAGCTAAGGGCCAAATCGTGCCAACTGTTTTAGAAGCAAAACTTCCGTGCCTCCAGGGATCCATCACACAACCTCCCTCCCTTTCTTCGGAGTTTTGTGCCTTGTCAGGTTCTAAAGCTGGCTCCTAACAAGTGTTGTATCAAAACAAAAATAATTCTGCTTCCATTGTTCTCATCTTTCAAACTCACGTGAATGGGTTTTAATCCCTTAGTATAAGTTCTTCTATTAATGCAAACTTACAAAATAGTCGAGATCCTATCTTGTCCCTTATGGAAACTTTGAAAATGGCAGTAATATTTCTCTTTTATTTGGAATCTGAGAACATAACAAAAAGGTATAAGTACTCTGTAGTACTTTTGTCTCCCCATCTCCTTCATTTTCAAATCACTAAATAGGAGCTGTGGCTCTTACTTTAGCAAAATGATGTACTGTCTACCACTTATAATGGTTTATTATTCACCAGGAACAAGGTTAAGTACTTGGCATGGCAGTTGACTCTTGAACAACATAGATTTGAACTGCACAGGTCCACTTATACACAGATTTTTTTCACTGAATACGTAGTACACGATCCGCTGTTGGTTGAATATATGGATGCAGAACCGTGGCTACGGAGGGCCAACTATAAGTTATACTCAGATTTTTGACTGCTCAGAGGTCGGCGACCCTAACCTCCTCCTTGTTCAAGGGACAACTATACTTTGATTCAGTTGGTACAACGAAGTAAAGTAGATATTAACATCCACATTCTAAGTGGAGAAACTGACACTTTGGGAAGTCAATTTCACATACGTAGAAAATGAAGGAACCAGAATATGATCTCCAGGCCCCCTCTAATTAGGAGGCCACCCTCAAAAACACATATATGCTGAATGTGATAGGAAAATGTAGTATCAAGTGAAGCAGTGTGCAACTTCATCATTGAAAATTAGCTATAAAGATACCATGTTCTCCCTCTGCCTGGGAGACACCAGTGTGCATACGTGCCCATATGAGGGGGTACAGAGATTACCACATGCCCCTGTCACACTTCTAGGAAGGTAGCAAGTCATTGTGTCTCCTCCTCCAAATGTTCCAACCCATCCTTTGCAAATATCCTTCTAAAATGAAGGTGGCAGGTGAGAAGCAAAGAAAATAACTATACAAGCTGCATGATAAGTTGCCATATTTCCTAGTTAAGTAAAAAAACTGTCACACCTCACATTCAAGACTGAATTGAATAAGTATCCTGATTAGAATTTCATGCATGCACTGAGTCAAATGGCTTTAGTAAATAACATGTTCTTTGAAAGAGAACAAAAGACTGTGTATATGTACTTGGATTTGTTTTCTCTGTGTTTATTAGTATTGCAGTTCTTTGATGAAAGTATCTCCCATTCAGTAGTGTCTTTGTGATCTTCAGTGCCAACAGCCATAAGAAATAGGTATCCAATAATTTAATAACTATTTATTGCAAATTAAGACACTCCCATAGTTTTCTGTGCCTGGGTACCCAGTTTTGGGCTCTGTACCACTTCCTCTTCCTTTGAGAACACTGAAATGAAGACTTGGTTTCAGTTGATACTTCTTCTGTATCCCACACATCCATGCAGAATGGTTAACATTGCTAAGTTCTTTGTTAAATTAACATCAAGTGCCTGGCTAAACAACTGAACAAGGAATGTTCAAGAGCCCTTCAGTTTTGATTTTAGCTGTTGTAATTTTCTTATGATGATGCAAGAGTCTACACGAAGGATGACAGGGCCAGAATTGGGAGCCATTTTGTTGAGGAAACTGGAAATCTTCACCCTTTTAAAAACTTACGCTGACTAATATCACATTATTTCTCAAATTCAAGGTTACATTTTCTGCCTCCCTGAGACTAATGTCACTTCTCCAAGTTGAGAACAAGAGCGGCATTTGGCATTTGTTTATCCCAAACCCAAATCGCTGACCCTTTGTTTTTAGTACTTTGCCCTTCTGCTTTTGCTTTTTTAATTTGCTTGTGACTCTCTGCTTCCCCCATCTTTTTTTTTTTTTTGGTACAATGATTCTTACCTTGTCTTTCCCCAGTCCGTTTCTGACCTGGAGAGACGTGCAGCATGTTATTGTAAGGACTTCCCGTGCAGGACATTTGAACGCTAATGACTGGAAAACCAATGCTGCTGGTTTTAAGGGTGAGAACTTCTTTCATATTTTGTCACAGGCAAAATATTTTTATTTTTCCCCCATTTTAAATGGAGAGCAGGAAATAGAACCCATCCAAAGAAACTTTAAATTTTGTACTGACACAGGAAGAGCTTGACCTCTTAGTAGAAAAAAAAAAAAAGGCAGGTTCCTTTTTTTTTTTTTAAATTAAAACAACACATTTAAGGCAGATTTCGTTGGCTTCCCACATCATAGGTCAGTTTCTTTAAAGGTAACCAACTTCCAAGTATTGTCGACCTATGGGGCTCCTCATTACTTAATTCTTTGCTGTCATTGATTATCTGATTATCTGTAACAGTGTATTTAAAAATTCCTTACCTTCTGGAGTGATTACTTCCAGTCAATAATAGCTGGTATCGTTTGTTCGTTTGAGGGTAGCACTGTTAGTTGCTAGGCTATGCTTTTCTACATATTTTGTTTTTGTTGGTTTTTTTTCAGACCTTCCACAAATAGAAAAACAGGCATAATTCTAAGACTAAAAGACATTCAGCATAAACTAAAAGTTCTTATGAAGCTTTATAATGCGCAGTCTTAGGCAAGTGTGCACAGGATATAATAAGTGCTGACTATTTTTCCCATGGCTGATAGGGATTCTAGTTCCCTCAAACTATCTTACTAATGGTAGCCATTTTTTTATTGTCATCCATAACATATGCTATAATCAAAAGAAAATAATTATATAAAGCAGATGTCCTATAGTGTAGTATCTTTACTCAGGTTTCAGATAATCTAAATTTTAATCCATTAATTTAAGTTACAACAAAGATTACTTTTTGTTGTATCTGCAGACTTAAATTTACTCCCAAATAATCTTTGTATCATTATATATCCCTAAGGATGAAAAACAGTATTTTATAACATAAGGAATATCTACTTAAAAATTACGGTTCTGGTCCTCAGATCATTGGTAATAAGCTGAATAATCCTGGGCAAGTCATTTAATTTTTCTGGGCCCTAGCTTTCCCAACTTAAACAATTTAGAAGCTGAATAATATTATCTACATAGGATATCTAACATATGATTTTAATGTATCCTTAGTGTATTATACCCAATGTATATAAATATTCATGCTGAAAATGTAACGTATAATTTTAAAAATTATTTGCAAGCAGCTTACTAATCATGCTTTGCCAAAACCTATCAATATGCCAGGGAACCAGTGCCATATAAAAGAGTTCTTTGATTAACATCTTCACTGAAGACTTCACTTTTAGAAAAAAAGAATGTCCCTCTGCTTTCGAGTATTATCAAATACCTTTCTGTGCTTGTAAACTATATAATGCAGCAGTGTTCGATGAGCTTTTAATCTAAAGCATTGTAAATACCTGTTGGGATCACATTTTCTGAAGCCCAAATCAAGACACGTAGTTCTGGGGCTTCCCTGGTGGCGCAGTGGTTGAGAGTCCGCCTGCCGATGCTGGGGACACGGGTTCGTGCCCCGGTCCGGGAAGATCCCACATGCCGCGGAACCTGTGCGTCCGGAGCCTGTGCTCCGCAACGGGAGAGGCCACAACAGGGAGAGGCCCGCGTACCGCAAAAAAAAAAAAAAAAAAGACACGTAGTTCCAGAATAGCAAATGTTATGTGCAGCATCAAAAATATTTGAAATTTCAATTGTTCTAGAAAATCCAGGATGTAATTTGCCATATGTATGTTTCCTTTTGATTAGCTTCCCCATGCTTCCAGCCCCGACTATATAAATCCAGGCAGCCAAGGGGTTGGGTTTGGGGAGGGGGGAAGAAGGGATCAAAACCCTGGCTGGTTCAACACTGCAATGAACTTCTTAGTAGAAGGTTCACAGACTAAGTACATTGACCTCAAGGAAGCTGAGGAATCAACTTTAACCCAAATAAAATTCTTAGTTTTACTTACTCCTTTTTGGCAACTTAAAAAGAGCAAATGGTTCTAATAAAAAATGCAACTCTTTTGAAAACCTCTGTTGGTTTTGGAGAGGGGGAAGCCGAGGATTTAGACTAAATCACCAGATCCAAACCTGAGTCTGAAGGGGGCCATACACTGCTTCTGGCAGGGAGGAAAGAGCATTTTACTATTGCACGTGGCAATATTTAGTATAATATTTCACTCTTCTCTTAGATTGCTGCCAAGAGTAACAATTAAAGTTCACTTTTTCATAGATGAATTACCCTGAACCGTCTGGACTCCCAGTGGAATTGTTTTGTAATTTTGTTGATGGCAAGCCCCATATTTCATCTAAACATGATCATAATAAGAAGGATTTTTTAAGAGCTATTTTCTTCCCTACTCGAAGCATTCCCATCCCCTCCCTAGCGTCCCACAAATAAAAGTGATTACGGCAGAGGCTAGCAGGAGAAGTGACATGCTTCCGAGAAGGAGAGAATGCAGGTCACTAGGACTGGAAAAAGATGGGCTGACTTTTTATGGAATAAGTTCTGAACGAACAAAAAATAGTGAAGGCTTGGAAGAGGTTCATGCAATGAGAGCTCATATTTTAAATTAGGTCAGCCGGCTTTTGCAGGCCTTGCTTAGCGGGAACACATGGCCAAATGTTTCTCCTTAGGAGAAAACGGAAGTTGCCTGCAAGCAGAAGCCTGCAGCCCTGGGTGCACTCCCTCTTACCACTTGGTTTAGTCCTAACGCTGAGTGAGATGTAGGTATGAAACGAATCTGAAAACACCTGTGCTTCCCTGGGCTTGCTGTTGTGCCCTCATGTTGAGCGATTTAACTTGTCTGAAGAGTGGGTTTGTTTGTTTGTTTTTTTTTTTGAAACCACCAGAATTTCATAAATTGCTTGGCAGGTACTCTTCTGCAGTTGGGCCGTCAGTAGGAACATGTGAATTTCCTTTTCATCAGGTAAAGCAGAAGCAGCTCAGAGTAGCAACCAGTTAGGTTTGGGGGTCTTGCCATCAATAGACTTGATAGTCTTAGTTTTCACTGATAACTTTGGAGAAGCCAACACCCTACAGATCAGTCTTTCCCCAAACCCTGCCAGGTGCATTTCACACAATGTCCTTACATTTCTTCAGACCTACCCATGTGTGGTCCATCCGAAGCAGAGAACAGAGCCAGATGTTATAGGAACTAGACTGGTGTGGGTCTCCTCTCAAGGCAGACTTGATCCACTCTTACCCACATGTGTTATGGGCCTGGATTCCTGGCTCCTGGAAGGGGATTCCCTCCAGAAGCAGCTGCTGGCTTCTTGTTGACTGGCATGGACAGATTGCATTCAGGCAAGGAATTTGCCCTTGAAGGACTGGCTCCTCTGTGTGTTTCTCTGAGAGCGGAGCTGCATACGGATGAGCTGGGTGCAGAGAACTTTCTTCCCCTTTCTCTGTGCTCTCATTATGGTCGCACTCTATAAACCATCCTATATTGAGATCAGTTCACAGTAAAGCCAGCCCCAAAGCTGGAAGCCACTCATCAACATTTTTATGCTAATGGTACCTTAATTTTTAACAATGTTAATTGAACTGAGATGATTCTGTCCTGATGCTTCTTCAATAATAATAATAATCTCTTATAGTTAAAATATCTTGCAGATTTGTTTTTCAAAATAAACATAATCCAATGAATGCATACCTATGGAAACTAACTAGATGTTATTTAGATTTGTTCATCCTGTGAATAATCCTAGCTAAATTTCAGACACCTTTTGACTTTAAACCTCCTCCAGAGATAGTTTCTTTAATAATAAATGGAATAAATATCATGCACCTAGCAAAGAATCTGAGATTATGCATGAGAATAGGAAAGTATTTATATGAGACCACATGAACAGATGTGGTATTTGCCACTACAGAACTAAAATCCAAATTCCAGTATTTTGCTACTGAGCAACATTTGCCGTTCCTGGAGACGACTTTGGCATTAAATTGTTTGTTTGGGGATTTCTTCAATATTACTTCTTTCTCCTTTTTTTCCCTTTGCTCTTATAAGTCTTTCCTATTTTTTTCTTTTCTACTGTTTTTAATACCCCCCTCTTGCTCCTTAAAATGTACAAGTCAGCTGTAGAATTGAGGGTTTTCGCCATCAGGGTGGTTTTCTTCAAGGAATTTAAGTTATGCAGTCTCTTCATTCATTTATTCACAAATATGTCCTGCTCACCTTCAGCAGGCCAGCCCAACACATGCTGAATGAAGTGCAACCAAAGAGGAGAGTTGGAAGGAAACGTCCGAGGCCCCATGACTTTGCCTGCTCTGATCTGGCTGTGCTATGATTTACACACAGAACAGAAATTTACACTGCACTTTTTTCTCCCTTCGGTCAAGCCCAACCAATCTGCCAGGTTCATGTTTATAAAAGTATCAATGACCCTTCTCTCATCATCTAAAATGCAGCCCAGCCTGAGCAACAGAAGCCCCCTAATGAGAGAATCTCTCTTGTGGCATGCCATTTATATTTTGACCAGCTCTGTTTGTACCTATAGAGTATATGGATCCTAGAGCCATGCAGAGGACTTGAATTCTGCATTCTTCTAGAATCCATGGCTCACAGCCTTTCAGGAAGAACGTGACTCTTTGTTATGAGCCCCTCCCTCCTACTGCTTTAATCTGAAGACCCTGCAGATTTCCCCTTTTTCCCCCAGCCTCCTGGGCTGTGCTCGCTGAATCTTTCCCCCATGTCCTTATCTCTGGTTTGCGGGTGCAGTTATGAGAAGTATAATTGAATGCATGCAACATCGGTGCTGTAGTTTTTTTTTTCAAAGTGTCTGTATTTGGATATGATGACTTGATATTTTACAGTTAAACTCTCTTAAATCTAGGAACAGGAATAGACGTCAGATAATAAATTAGGAACTTCTGTCATCTTTACTAGGCGAAAGAATGAAAAAAATGTCATTGAAAATCAAAAATGACAACTAAGTGAGCGAGGTTACCACGCCTTCCATTTCACTGCCCTCCCAGACTATGTAAGTCTCTTTTTTTCTACCAGCATGTTGCTGAAACCTCCCCATCCTCCACTGACTCTTTCTTTGACCACAACTAAACTACTAGATTTTTTTTTTAATTTCTAACTGATTTCCCACCGTGGGGAAAACAATTGACAGTCTAACATGACTTCTTAGCCTCAAAGGCCCTTAACTTTTAATAACCTTTATTACTTTTAATCGCCGTCATTTTATTTCCACTGTTAGGGCTGGTAATTTTAAGATGTTCCAATATATTTTTAATACCTACCTGTCTTGCTTTCAGTTTTAACACTTATTAAAAAGAATTAGATGTGCTGAAACCATTAAGCATGCCATGTGTTGAACTGAAACTAAAGGTTTTGAAATGTGGTGTTTTTAATTTTTTTTTGAGTATATAAAGTGATATCTGATGTGTTACCATTTGAAAGGGTAAAGCTATATTGTATTTTATTATGTCACTGTACAAATAATATCTTATCTTTGCCACCTAGCATGCTGATGTGATGTTGGTAGCTATGATTAAAGCTACATAATGTACCTTAACTGGAAATCTGCACATCATGTTTTCAAAGAAAGGTCAAAGTGAAACATTATTCATCTGGTCAGTGTCAGAGGGGGTATTTGAATCAGATGCTTGACTTCAGTCCTGATCCAATTTTCAGAAATAAGGCATTTAGTTCTTCTCTTAAAATGCAGAGAGGGATGTAAGTACATTTGATCCCACCTAATAAAATTTGCTCCCTAGAAACACCACCTGATTTTCTTTCAAGATTCTATGTTTATTACATTGTATTCTATGAACTCCTATTTATTTATTAACTTAAAACCTTTCATTTTTGCATTCATTGATCACTGAATATATGAGTTTACCTTCTTGCTCATTTATTTTAAAAAAAGATATGAATCACACATAATTTAGGGATTTTACGTTTATTCTTTTGTCTGGTGGATGATTTACCTAAATATCTACCTGGGAACAGCGATATAGAACCCCTGACAGCAGTCTGCTTGGTCATTGCTTAATCCGGAGTCTTGTATCCAAAATGTCTACTTGCCCCGTAAGAGTGTTCTATTCATACCTACTAAATATGTGAGATTTTAAAATATTTTCTGCAAATAAAAAATGTTATTTTTTCTGCACTGGTCTTTGAATGGTAGTGTTAGGTTTGTTAGACATTGGGGGTTTTTTGCTTTGTTTTTTCATCCCTAAATACAAAAGTTTTAAATACATGTGTTTTCACACTTAAAATCCATCTTCAAAATAGAATTAAAACAATGATTGTACTGTACGACTATTATCTCTTTACAAAACATAATTAGTTAATGAAGGGAATTAGGTTTTGAGTAGTTTTGTGGCTTTGCCACAATCTTAAGGACTTTATTCTAGTAGAGTCTGTTATTGATATTTTCTTTGGCCTTTGAGGAAGCCAACTAAAGTCTTTGTATCTTGGGTTTGTAGAATGTGGGTAACAAATACCAAACATAATGAGAAGGCTGAGTTGAAAGAACAGTGCTTTGAAATTGCAAAATACCAAACATAAAAAGAGCCGTGACAAAGAGTCTTAAAAGTGTATTTTCATATGTCACAGCTTTCTACTGTGAAATGAGGATACAGATATGAAACTATGTTGTGAATTAGAATGCTATTTTGCGATTGAAATTAATTAAATTACCTGAGTGGGCAAGAGAAAATGTATTACTTTGTAATGAACTTATCACAATACGTCTTCATACCTTTTATCCCATAATCACATATCAATGACTATACTATAATCATATATAAACACAACTATACTTAAATTCTGTTTTGCAAATTAATGTTAATGTTTAAATATCAACTTCAGCCTACTAAATTTTGAAAGTTGTAATTATTTCAACATATAAGAACTAATGACAATCTGAACTGACTGTAGCTATCAATGTCCTATCAATTCTTTAATCATGAATATACAGTATAAAAGCTATAAGCTTAAAATATGATCTTTAACAATATGCAAAATTTGTATACTTAAGAGACAGTTGATGTCTCTTTTTGTGTAATCACCTGATGAAACTCGATTTCGCTAATTCTAAACAGGCTGGACTTCCTTAGGTATTATTAAAACCCTTCTTTCAGCAAATGAGTTTGGCTATCCTTCGTGATAGGAAAGCTTGATATTTTGTGGTTACAATTGATATTTCAGGCAAAGATAAAAATCATCAAGCCCTAAACCCCATAGTTACAAAGGGTGGTCAACCAAGGCCAATGTTGTTTTCAGGCCAAAAGTGTATTGTAACTATAAATAACAAAATGGAGTTCTTTAAATCACTAATAATTGGATTCTGAATCCAGTTCCAAAATAAGATGCCCCCAAAAGATTTAAGACAAGACAGACTTATCAGAATATACATACAAGGAGATTGGTTCAAGATGGCAGAGTAGAAGGACGTGCGCTCACTCCCTCTTGTGAGAGCAACAGAATCACAACTAACTGCTGAACAATCATCAACAGGAAGACACTGGAACTCACCAAAGAAGATATCCCACATCTAAAGACAAAGGAGAAGCCAAAGTGAGATAGTAGGAGGGGCTTAATCACAATAAAATCAAATCCCATAACTGGGATTTGGTGACTGGGTGGGTGACTCACAAACTGGAGAACAATTATTCCACAGAAGTCCACCCACTGGAGTGAGAAGATGCAAGAAATGTTTAACAAAGACCTAGAAGAATTAAACAACAAACACCTAGAAGAATTAAAGAACAAACAGAGATGAGCAATACAATAAAGTTAATGAAAAATACACTAGAGGGAATCAGTAACAGAATGACTGAGGCAGAAGAACAGATAAGTGACCTGGAAGACAGAATGGTGAATTCACTGCCACATAACAGAATAAAGAAAAAAGAATGAAAAGAAATGAAGACAGCCTAAGAGTTCTGGGACAACATTAAATGCACCAACATTCGTATTACAGGGGTCCCAGAAGGAGAAGAGAGAGAGAAAGGACCCAAGAAGATATTTGAAGAGATTATAGTCGAAAACTTCCCTAACACAGGAAACGAAATAGCCACCCAAGTCCAGGAAGCACAGAGTCCCAGGCAGGATAAACCGAAGGAGAAACACGCCGAGACAAATACTAATCAAATTGACAGAAATTACAGACAGGGAAAAATTATTACAAGCAACAAGGGAAAAATGACAAATAACATACAAGGAAACTCCCCTAAGGTTAACAGCTGATTTCTCAGCAGAAACTCTACAAGCCAGAAGGGAGTGGCATGATATATTTGAAGTGGTGGAAGGGAAGAAACTACAACCAAGATTACTCTACCTGGCAAGGATCTCATTCAGATTTGATGGAGAAGTCAAAAGCTTTACAGACAAGCAAAAGCTAAGAGAATTCAGCACCACCAAACCAGTTCTACAGCAAATGCTAGAGGAACTTCCCTAAGTGGGAAACACAAGAGAAGAAAAGGACCTACAAAAACAAACTCAGAACAATTAAGAAAATGGTCATAGGAACATACATATCAATAATTACCTTAAATGTGAATGGATTAAATGCTCCAACCAAAAGACACAGGCTCTTTGAATGAATACAAAACAAGACCTGGATATATGCTGTCTACAAGTGACCCAATTCAGACCTAGGGACACATACAGACTGAAAGTTAGGGGATGGAAAAACATATTCCATGAAAGTGGAAATCGAAAGCTGGAGTAGCAATAGTCATATCAGATAAAATAGACTTTAAAATAAAGAATGTTACAAGAGATAAGGAAGGACACTGCATAATGATCAAAGGATCAATCCAAGAAGAAGCTACAACAATTATAAATATATATGCACCCAGCATAGGAGCACCTCAATACATAAGGCAACTCCTAACACCTATAAAAGAGGAAATCGACAGTAACACAATAATAGTGGGGGACTTTAACACCTCACTTACACCAATGGACAGATCATCCAAACAGAAAATTAATGAGGAAATACAAGCTTTAAATGACACAATAGACCAGATAGATTTAATTGATATTTATAGGACATTCCATCTAAAAACAGCAAATTACACTATCTTCTCAAGGGCACATGGAACATTCTCCATGATAGATCACATCTTGGGTTACAAATCAAGCCTCAGTAAATTTAAGAAAATTGCAATCATATCAAGCATCTTTTTCTACCACAACACTATGAGACTAGATATCAATTACAGGGAAGAAATGTAAAAACACAAACACATGGAGGCTAAACAATATGTTACTAAATAACAAAGAGATCACAGAAGAAATCAAAGAGGATATCAAAATTGCCTAGAGACAAATGACAATGAAAACACGACGATGCAAAGCCTATGGGATGCAACAAAAGCAGTTCCGAGAGGGAAGTTTATAGCAGTACAATCCTACTCAAGAAACAAGAAAAATCTCAAATAAACAATCTAACCTTACACCTAAAGGAACTAGAGAAAGAAAAACAAACAAACCCAAAGTTAGTAGAAGGAAAGAAATCATAAAGATAAGAGCAGAAATAAATGAAATAGAAACAAAGAAAACTGTAGCAAAGATCAATAAAACTAAAAGCTTCTTCTTTAAGAATATAAACAAAATTGATAAACCTTTAGCCAGACAGAAAAAGAGGGAGAGGACTCTAATCAATAAAATTAGAAATGAAAAAGGAGCAGTTACAACAGACACTGCAGAAATACAAAGCATCATAAGAGACTACTACAAGCAATGCTATACCAATAAAATAGACAACTTGGAAGAAATGGACAAATTCTTAGAATTTGGTTATTCTTACGAAGGTATAACCTTCCAAGACTCAGGAAGAAATAGAAAATATCAACAGACCAATCACAAGTAATGAAATTGAAACTGTGATTAAAAATCTTCAAACAAAAGTCCAGGACCAGATGGCTTCACAGGTGAATTCTATCAAACATTTAGAGAAGAGCTAACACCCGTCCTTCTGAAACTCTTCCAAAAAACTGCAGAGGAAGGAACACTCTCAAACTCATTCTATGAGGCCACCAACACCCTGATACCAAAACCAGACAAAGACACTACAAAAAAAGAAAATTACAGACCAATATCACTAATGAATATAGGTGCAAAAATCCTCAACAAAATACTAGGAAACAGAATCCAACAACACATTAAAAGGATCATACACCATGATCAAGTGGGATTTATCCCAGGAATGCAAGAACTCTTCAATATATGCAAATCCATCAATGTGATACACTATATTAACAAATTGATGAATAAAAACCATATGATCATCTCATTAGATTCAGAAAAAGCTTCTGACAGAATTCAACACCAATTTATGATAAAAACTCTCCAGAAAGTGGGCATAGAGGGAACCTACCTCAACATAATAAAGGCCATACACTACAAACCCACAGCAAACATCATTCTCAATGGTGAAAAACTGAAAGCATTTCCTCTGAGATCAGGAACAAGACAAGGATGTCCACTCCTGCCACTGTCATTCAACATAGTTTTGGAAGCCCTAGCCAGGACAATCAGAGAAGAAAAAGAAATAAAAGGAATCCAAATTGGAAAAGAAGAAGTAACACTGTCACTATTTGCAGATGACATGATACTATACATAGAGAATCCTGAAGATGCTACCAGAAAACTACCAGAGCTAATCAATGAATTTGGTAAAGTTTCAGGATACAAAATTAATGCACAGAAATCTCTTGCATTCCTATACTAAGAATGAAAGATCAGAAAGAGAAATTAAGGAAACAATCACATTCACCATTGCAACAAAAAATAAAATACCTAGGAATAAACCTACCTAAGGAAGTAAAAGACCTGTACTCAGAAAACTATAAGACACTGATGAAAGAAATCAAAGATGACACAAACAGATGGAGAGATATACCATGTTCATGGATTGGAAGAATCAGTATTGTGAAAATGACTATACTACCTAAAGCAATCTACAGATTCAATGCAATCCCTATCAAATTACTAATGGCATTTTTTTTTTTTTTTACAGAACTAGAAGAAAAAATCTTACAATTTGTGTTAAGACACAAAAGACCCTGAATAGTCAAAGCAATCTTGAGGGAAAAAAACAGAGCTGGAGGAATCAGACTCCCTCACCTCAGGCTATACTACAAAGCTATAGTAATCAAGACAGTATGGTACTGGCACAAAAACAGAAATATTGGTCAATGGAACAGGATAGAAAGCCCAGCGATAAACCCACACACCTATGGTCAACTCATCTATGACCAAGGAGGGAAGGATATACAATGAAAAAAAGACAGTCTCTTCAGTAAGTGGTGCTGGGAAAACTGGACAACTACATGTAAAAGAATGAAATTAGAACACTTCCTAACACTATACACAAAAATAAACTCAAAATGGATTAAAGAACTAAATGTAAGGATGGACACTATAACACTCTTAGAGGAAAACATAGGAAGAACACTCTGTGACTTAAATCACAGCAAGATCTTTTTTGACCCACCTGCTAGAGTAATGGAAATAAAAACAAAAATAAACAAATGGGGCTTCCCTGGTAGCGCAGTGGTTGAGAATCTGCCTGCTAATGCAGGGGACATGGGTTCAAGCCCTGGTCTGGGAGGATCCCACATGCCACGGAGCAACTAGGCCTGTGAGCCACAGCTATTGAGCCTGCGCGTCTGGAGCCTCTGCTCCGCAACAAGAGAGGCCGCGATAGTGAGAGGCCCACGCACCACTGTGAAGAGTGGCCCCCACTTGCCACAACTAGAGAAAGCCCTCACACAGAAACAAAGACCCAACACAGCAGAAATTAATTAATTAATTAATAAACTCCTACCCGCAACATCTTCTTAAAAAAAATAAAACAAAATAAACAAATGGGACCTAATGATACTTAAAAGCTTTTACCAGCAAAGGAAACTACAAACAAGCTGAAAAGACAACCCTCAGAATGGGTGAAAATATTTGCAAGTGAATCAACGGACAAAGGATAATCTCCAAAATATATAAACAGCTCATGCAGCTCAATATTTTTTTAAAAAAACAACCCAATCAAAAAATGGGCAAAAGACCTAAATAGACATTTCTCCAAATAAGACATACAGATGGCCAAGAGGCACATGAAAAGATGCTCAACATCACTAATTATTAGAGAAATGCGAATCAAAACTACAATGAGGATCACCTCACACTGGTTAGAATGGGCATCATCAGAAAATCTACAAACAACAAATGCTGCAGAGGGTGTGGAGAAAAGGAATGTAAATTCCACTGTTGGTGGGAGTATAAATTGATACAGCCACTATGGAGAACAGTATGGAGGTTCCTTAAAAACTAAAAATAGTATTACCATATGACTCAGCAATCCCACTACTGGGCATATACCCAGACAATACCATAATTCAAAGACATATGCACCCCAGTGTTCATTGCAGCACTATTTACAATAGCCAGGTCATGGAAGCAACCTAAATGCCCATCAACAAACTAATGGCTAAAGAAGTTGTGGTACATATATACAATGGAATATTACTCAACCACAAAAAGCAACAAAATTGGGTCATCTGTAGAGAAGTGGATGGATTTAGATACTGTCATACAGAATGAAGTAAGTCAGAAAGAGAAAAACAGTTATTGTATATTAATGCATATATGTGTAATCTAGAAAAATGGTACAGATGAACTGGTTTGCAAGGCAGAGACACAGATGTAGAGAACAATCGTATGGATACCAAGGGGGAAAAGCCAGGGGAAGGGTGGGGTGGGGATGAATTAGGAGATTGGGATTGACATGTATACACTAACATGTATAAAAGAGATAACTAATAAGAACCTGCTGTAACAAAATTAAATTAAATTTTAAAAAAGAAAAAAACATGCAGAATCTAGCAGAGAACCTAAAAAAAAAAAAAAAAGAATATACATACATACACATACAGGCACATTTTCTTACGGAAGCCTTTTTGGTTTTTGTTTTAAATAAACAAAACCTCTTGTTTGAGGTTTTGTTTATTTAAAATAAAAATCTCACTCTGCCTAGTGGTTTGGAGCATGGACCCCAAAGTCAAATAACCTGGGATTGCATCCCAGCTTTGTAAACAAATAGTACATCTGGGAATCCACATATATTCTTAACTTCATTGGACTGAGTTTACATATAATAAAAAGCACCATTTTAAGTGTACAAATGTATACGTCTGTGTAAACATCACCGCAATCAAGGTATAGAACATTTCCATCACCCCACAAAGTTCTTTTGTGCTCTTTCTCATCCCTTATCCCACCCCACAACCCCACCTTTTGCAACCAGTTGATTTTCTGCCACTATAGATTAGACTGTCTTTTGTAGACTTTCATGTAAATAGAATTATGTGAAACTGGCTTCTTTCCCTCCATATATTTTTTGAGGTTCATCCATGTCATTAAGTATATGAGGAGTTTATTCCATTTATTACTGAGGAGTATTCCACTATATATATAGGAATATACCACAATTTGTATCATCATTCACTTTTTTATGGAGAATTTTATTTTTATTTTTTATTGAGTATAGTTGATGTACAATATTATATAAGTTACAGGTGTACAACATAGTGATTCACAATTTTTAAAAGCTATACTCCATTTATAATTATTATAAAATATTGGCTACATTCCCTGTGTTGTACAATATATCCTTGTAGCTTATTTATTTCATATATAGTAGTTTGTACCTCTTAATCCCCTACCCCTATCTTACCTCTCCCCCTTTCTCTCCCCGCACTGGTAACTTCTAATTTGTTCTCTATATCTGTGAAACTGTTCTTTTTTGTTATATCCACTAGTTTGTTTTAATTTTTAAGTTGCACATGTAAGTTATACAGTATTTGTCTTTTCTCTGACTTATTTCACTTTAGTGTAATACCCTCCCGGTCCGTCCATGTTGTTGCAAATGACAAAATTTTATTCTTTTTTATGGCTGAGTAGTATTCTACTGTAATATGTACCACATATTCTTAATCCATTCATCTGTTGATGGACACTTAGGTTATTTCCATATCTTGACAATTGTAATACTGCTGCTATGAACATTTGGGTGCATATATCTTTTTGAATTAGTGGTTTGGTTTTTTTGGATATGTACTCAAGAGTGGAATTACTCATATGATAGTTCTATTTTTACTTTTTGAGGAACCTCCATACTGTTTTCCACAGTGGCTGCACCAATTTACATTCCCACCAACAGTGTACGAAGGTTCCCCTTCCCCTGGACTATTTTATTGTTTCCAGTTTGGTTGTTATGAGTAAAGCTGGTAGGAATATTCATGGATAAGTCTCTGTGTGGACAAATTACAACTTTTTAAATATTACACAGTCCGAAAAGACCTAATTTAAAGAGAGGCTTTGAGGACTAAGGGAATGGTCCAAATGGCTAGCCAGATATAGAGCATTTCAGGCCAGGCATACAGCAGATACAAAGACTCAGTCAAGGAAAAGCTAGGAGGCCATCCATCCTTGCTGGAGTGTGTGGCAAAGGGAAGAATGAGGAAAACAGTATCATATACAGAATTGAGCACAGTTCTTCCTTCATAGCAGACACTCAGGGAACACCATCATCTACATGTTATGCATCATTCTCATACAACATTTATTGTTGAATTAATAAACAGTTAATATTCTGTTAGAATTTTTGTATGATATAAAAATGAAGCACATATATATATATATATATATATACACATATATATATGCATAGATCTGTGGCCATTAAAATGCTGTGTGTATCTTAGGAATGAAATGAGCTCCACTCTCCCTTGCAAATATGACACTCACTCCTTTATATTCACGTATTTCTTGTAACACTTCTGTCCCCCTCTCTGTAGTTTACTTTATCTACTTTGGGTTCTTATTTCCATTTGCCAGTGATTTTAGTTGATGATTCTGGATAAAGGGTTAACTTCCTTATTTGTTATTTCTCTGCTTTTCTAGAAGACTACTTGGATTTCAAGAAACAATATATGGGCTGGAATGTTTTGAAAAAGGCATAATCTGCTGATCATGAATGATTTCTTAATGTCATGTACATAACCTAGATGAGAAGCATAGATAAATATAATGAGAGGGTGGAAGGTGTTTGAGAACCAAAACTTGTCTGAAATAGTTTTTAGAGTAGTTAGTTTAAACAGATGTATTATTTTTTCTTTGCATCTCTTGGAGGATTGGGGATTAAAACTGGATGAGACAGCTGTGGTGAAATCAATGGTCAGGGTAAAGGAGAAGACAGAGGGCCCAGTGTGCAAAAAGGACGGGTATGATGTGATGAGGGAAGTAATTCAGAAGAAACTGAGAGCAATGCTACAGAGTTAAGAGTTCTTATTTGATCTGAAAAACATGTTGGGGCTACTGCATTGATTTGAGAAAGTGAGTTGGATAATAGTAATGACTATCAAGCAAGTCGATTCTAGTTGCTTTGATGTTAGAGTTTTCTTTTTTAAGCTGATGGTATAAATCCATGGGTCCTATGATATGTGCTACAAAATGACACGCACAGAAGAAACTGACTTGCTAAAATGGATGAAAATGCTCTTGCAGTGATCATTTTCTATCATCTTAGCATGCAATTGTATATTCCTGACCTCAAGGGCTGTGACATTCAGTGAAATATTTTATCATCTCTTGGTCACCTTCTAAATGAGGAGAGTTATAGCGCTGATGTATATAATCATCTTTGCTAAATTCTTTTTTTAAAAAAAGAAGACAAAGAAATCCTTTTTGAAATGGGTCTTTAATAAATCCAGGACAAAGGATGTGGTAACGAGATCGCTTCTTGAAAAGTGTCAGGCCAGAAATTGTACTTTGAGAAGACTTCACAAATTTCCTTTGACCCAAGTCTTTATGTTGCTTATTATTGTTCACCATGACCTTCAGAAAGCCACTTCCAATATTTGAATTATTTTCACGTACAGTTGTGGTCTTTGTATTTGCCGTGTCAATTTTCAGAGACTTAAAGAAAGCAAGTGACATAATTCTGGTTAGCTTCTTGAGTCGATGTGAGACTCTTGCAGGTAGAGTGACAGAGGCGTTTACAGTTTACAAATGCCTTTTTCCCTTTCTTAAGCTTTATGTTAATATTCTTTTTCTTGGCTGTGAAGCAAACTTAGAATCATCTGTAGTCCTAGGAAGCTTTATGACTTTTTTGAACCTGCCAGAGGCTGCAGCGTCTATGCTTTCTTAATATACTGTGTGGGATGGTTTTGTCTGGAAATTTTTTGCTTTTCTTTATATGTTTTGCCTTCAGAAGTGCGTTTAGAGCCAAGGTAAAAGATACATGTCCAGCTTTGTTCCAGACCTCAGTATTGTGCAACTTAGAATCCTAAAACTCGCACTAAATTCCGGCCATGTATGACTAAAGAATCAGAGGGAGATACCTGAAAATGCAAGAAATGTCATGATTGTATGCTAGGGCTGCCACAGTTCGTCGCACAGGTTATTAACTGCACAAGGGAATCAAACAAGAGGATTGAGTGGAGACTGAAATCTGGCCTGTGATTTATTCACCAAGCCAAGTGTCCCAGAGTGGGATGATGTCCACCTAAAGAAAGAGGCAGCTGTCTCTCATACACATAATTCTCACATAGGCAGCCCTGTTGCGTAGAATTCTGTTGTAATTTCTCCCACAATTGTCAAAGGCACGGGTATCTTTTAAAAGGCATCTCGCCAGAGATGGTTTTGGTCATTTTAACCTTCATCTATTGCTTCAACCTTGACATTCACAGCACCTTCATTAGCAAAGTTACTGCAGTCAAATAGAGTTTTCCAATATCTTTTTCATCACTATCTTTATCACCAACTCTCTAGACACAGTTTGACACAAAATCTTAGAATTTTGAGTGAGTGTGTAAAGCACAAATCTGTTTCTCTCTTCATATTCTTTCTACATTCTGCCTTATTTTGTGACCAAAAAAATGATTGTAGCTTCATTAGTTCAAATGTATAATTATTTCATGTGGAACCAGTATGAGAAGATTCTTATTTGGGGTGATGGGTCCTTATAAACATTGATATATGCAGGATACATGAACACAGGCATAAGGCAGTGGTGAAAAGGACTTTAGGTGATGTTTCCATGATTATCATCAAGCTGGCTTGTGAAGGTGCTCCCAACAGACCATCTTTTCTACCGAGGAATAGAGCTTTAAATGTGAAAGGGTGCATTGAGGTGCATAGGAGGAACTCGGTCATTGAAATCAGTACGTGCCTATCAGTTTGGACTCTGGTATCAGCATTCTGAGCACAGACTGCAGCACTAATTCCCTGTCCTTCATCAGGGATGGGGGGCTCTAAGTTGCTGTGACCATAGTGAGGCCATGCCAAATGGGCACTGTTCCAGCTGTGAAAACTGGTTCAGGATCAATAAGATAACCCAGATGAACAAGAGAAAAAGGAGCCTTATTACATCTTTTTAAATTTTCGTAAAGATGGCTTAGCCCATCCTTTTTTTCTATCCAGAGAGATCTTTATATTCATACCAGTGTCTACAATAAAAACCAGACCCAAAGATTCAAAAAGAAATCCTGAAAATTAATCCCACCCTAGTTCTATGCATAACTTTCTAAGGCCACTGTGTCTAGGAAGGTACAGTTATACACACCAGCCGATCACTTTGCAGAATCCATCTGGATACATCTTCTGTGACATAAATAGATCCAGACTTTTTTTTTCTTAGAATCTCAATTTAAACTCTTTACACATGTTCACATCTTGCTAGCCTTAAGCATTTCAAAGCAATTAAATTTCTATCACACATCCCAGTAATAGTTTCAACAGGCTTCATTTTATGGTGTTCTACCAGAAGACACGGTACACCCTGAAGTTTCCAGAGTCCTCTTTGAAAAAGCCCAAAAGGAGGGTATTGTGATCACTGCTGGATGTTAACAAATGGGAAGCTGCTCTTTGCCACTCCATGCCATTCTTCCATCTGTGCATGACTGGTTAGCTGTAATAAAACAATAGCCTCAGCATGAATATAAAATAAAGTATCCTTATCATATTAACAATATCTTCTCACTCAGGGGAAACCCCTGATAGAAATGACTGAAGAAGGTCATTTCTCAGCAAGAATAGGGGAAAGGGTTATGGGCCAGATGTTAACTTTCCTTCCAAACTCCACATATTTCTTTCTCTGCACATGATATTTTAATGAGTTTTGAAGAAGAGAGCAGTTTTTAATGCAGCTGATTTGCAAAAGGAAGAGAGGATAAAAATGTTCCAGTGTTCATTTGTGATATGTAGATAAATTCCCAAAATGTTCCCCCTGCACCTTTGCTACCTTGTTATTCCAAGGATTTATGATTGATTTGAGTACTGTAGTTGAAAGAAATACTGTGTGTCTTACAGACAGTGGTAATCACTGAGTACATATATAATACATCAAGATTTTGAACACTTGGGATCAAGTCCCAGTGACTTTAGAGTTGTTGTTTTTTTAATATTCATGAGACAGTTTCTTCAGCTGTAAAATGTGAATAATACTATCTTGCTAGCATTGTTCTACAGATTTCATTAGCTAATATGTAAAAACATGCATATGTAAAATATTTTTACCTCCCATACAAAATTTCTTCTAGGCATCTTATTTTGGGAAGCATGCTTGATAAATGCACTTCAATTGTAGACGCAGTAAGACTAGGAAATACATATCTCAGTGCATTTACTTTTTTCAACATTGTAATTGAGCATGATTTTGTATCTCAATCAAACACTGATTCTATCCTAACAGTGCATAGAATTTAACTCTTTAAGTGATGTGTATCCAAAGCAGGAAATAACTAGACCAACCTGTACTTGAAAAATGAGGGATGTACATTTATAGATTAATTGGGAGAACTTTATCTTCTTAAAATATTTTTTTAAGAGAAGCAAAAGTGTCTTTGGTAGCCCACATGAAAAGATATTGGCATGATCTTCTGTATAACCAACTTACTTCTTGCACTTCTGGCATGAGGGACAGGTATTTGTGAATCATGCCTACAGAAACTCAGGCCCTATGTTGGAGATACTAGCCTGATTAACCAGGCTTTATCAACTGGGCTTCCAGGAAAGATGCTAGCCTGTATACCCTTAAGAAGTGGTTCTCAAAGTGGTGTCCCTGGACCAACAATATTGGCATCACCTGGGAACTTGATAGAAATGCAAATTCTGGGCCTTACCTCAAAACTACTAATCAGTGGGGCTACACAATGTGTGCCCTAACATGTCCTCTGGGTGATGCACATGCAGGTTTGGGAACCACCGACCCAAGTTATCTACTGTATGCAATGAATTAACTTCTCTTCCAGTGAAATTTGAATGTTGCTAATTGAAATACCATCCTTAGAAGAACTGAAAAACTTATCTCTCAAATGATTTTTTTTTTTCTGTAGTTTGGATAAGGAATCCCATGTGTGAAAGGTGCTCTTAAAAAATCTCATCTCTTGTCAGTCTCTTAGCCATTTGCTCCCAGCTTCATGCATTTGCCTTTCTGGCAACTGGACCATACCCTGTGTTTTTGAACTTTGTATCCCCCATTTTGGAGGGGGAAAAAAAACTTTTCCATTATCCTCCTGCCTTAGTTCTGTCCTTCCTTACACAACTAAAAATTCCCAACAAGTAGTCTGATTTAGCTGCTTCCGTTTCCTTACTGTTTAATCCCTCTGTAATTTTCTTCAATCTAGTTTCCACTTCCGCCTTTGAAGTGCAATTACTCTTTGAGATTTTCAACCATTTTCTGCTTGCCAAACCAGAAGCCTCCTTGTTTTTCTCTAGGATATCATGCTTTTGATCTACCCAGTCCAGATCTGTCTTTCCTTGCCTTTTGTGATGCAAAGATATAGCCCCATTCTTCATTGACACTCTCCTGAGTCCTTTCTCTCCCTTCCTTTCACCTGGGCCATTCCTTAAGGTCTGTTGTTTAGAGCGCTCTGGCTCTCTCTCCTTCTCCCCTCCTCTCTCCCCGTCTCCTCCCTCCCTTCCTCTTACATTCTCTTAATTCCACCTTCACATCCCCAGCTTCCTTTAAATGACAAGTACCACCTCCTGACTAATGATTTTCAGTTCTACCATCTTCAGCATTGACTTCATCCATTACCCACCTAGAATCTCTGCCCAAGGCTCACCTGTGTCATTTAAAACTCAAAACTGCCAAATGGAACTGTCACTTGTCTTTTACAAAACAACTTCTCCCCCAAAGTTACCTCTATCATCAGGGCGTATCCTTCTCTAGATCACCCCGTTTACTCTGACTCAGTACGTATCCTACATAGTGCAAGATGTGAAATTTCATTGCTCCTTTCTTATCTCTTATTTCATTTCACCCCTTCCATAACCTTCTTTATGGTCTTCCATGCCTGCACCATTAAAGGAACTAGTTCCCTGCCTCAATCCGTCTGCCATTTCATATCCCATACACCAATGCCAGATCAGTCTTTCTAAAATATTAATTAAATGATGTCATTTCCTTGAATGTTGGCTACTCCATTACCTCCAGATTAAATCCATCCATGGGATTCCAGGCCCACACAGGTTTCTTGAGGAAGCCACCATTCCAAATATCTCATTCCTTTCCCCATGAATTATACCTCCATGAATCCAAATCTTAGTCCAGGATATAAGAACCATCTCAAGTATTATTTCTTCTAAGAGAATATGCAGGCTTCATTAATGGCCTATTTTTCTGAGATTTTACAGAAATTTCCTTATTATTGTCCCTTATTTGAGTTTTATGTAAATGAAAAGGAATGTTCATGAGAAGCCTTATATAATACTTGAAACTTAGAAAGATATGTGTTAGCTTTCTTCCCAATTAGAAGATGACATTCCCAGCTGCAAGGAATAATTTCTTCTATGCGTCACTCTGTAGTTTGCCAACCATCATATCAGCAGTGGGTAATGGCTTCATATCAGGTGAGCCATGGATGTTTGGTGTAGTTAGATGAAATAACCATATCTTTGGGCTTCCCTGGTGGCGCAGTGGTTAAGAATCCGCCTGCCGATGCAGGGGACACGGGTTCGTGCCCTGGTCCGGGAAGATCCCACATGCCGCGGAGCAAGTAAGCCCGTGAGCCATGGCCGCTAGGCCTGCGCGTCCGGAGCCTGTGCTCCGCAACGGGAGAGGCCACAGCAGTGAGAGGCCCGCATACCGCAAAAAAAAAAAAAAAAAAAAAAAAAAAAAAAAAAAAAAAAAAAAATAACCATATCTTTGCAACCTCTGTTAACTACAGAGTATTAAAATACACTCACTTGAAATAAATATCAACCAGATTTTCTATTCCATTCTTTTATGAGAATTTAAGGAAGAAGGGAAAGTAAACGAAAATTAAATGAGGATTTATCTAAAAATAATATGAATAGTTCACAAATAAGAATTTTTGACTGCTGGCTCATCAAGATCCCAGTCTGGTAATTGTTTATCCAAGTTATATACCAAGAAGATTTAGGCTGGGGAGCTATATGGTCAGTCTAATCTTCAATTAGCTTTTACCCAAAGGCCCTTGTAGTACATTTTTTATTTTGTTCTCATCTCTGTCCAAACAATCTTAGTTTCCTAAAAGCAAGCACAGTATCTATGCTTGTATGCCCAGGAATATATGGCTAAGTTTCCCCAAGGTGGTAAAATAGTTTTCCTACCTCCATTCAAGAAATGCTAGTCAATTACCTTAAGCAAATTACTTGCCTATTATAACCACCACGTTGGAAGCAAACAAAAGAATGGCCAGAGAAAAGGAGAAAATAATGTGACATGTTTATCTTTTCTTAAATGCCCTTAAGAGAAGGCAGGCATATCTCCTTATCTTAACTCTGTAAAGTTTAAAAGATTAGAATAAATATATTTTATATATGCATATATAATAAATTGTGTACATATAAATCATGTATAATGAAGTACATTGTACATGGAGGAGAAGAACTCAGCAGTGGTTTCCTAAACTCTTTTTACTTCGTCTCTGTAATGATGAGCCTGTTTGACTACCTATAGCTGCTAACCAAACACATCCTGAGGGGCGCTTTGAAGTGCAGACCCCGCAGACAGCCAAGTATCAGTGTCTGGAAACTTTCCACATGCAAGTCCTCGGTAGTGCTGGTGGCGGCTGGCATCTTTGGATCTGGCTGGAGTTGTTAGTAGAGCCTGTGATTTTAGGAAAAGCAAAGGAAAACTGGAAACAAACCATGCAAAGTAAGGCAATAAGGCAGGTGCTGGCTGCGGGGTTTTCCTGCCCCCAGGGAGTCTGCGTTTTGTAGGAAGAGGCGAAGAAGGCACTGCAACTAGAGTTCTGATTCTCTAAGAAGCTTATGTGCCTCTCACACTGAAATTTAAATGGTATGTAATGAAGAGATAGATGTCTGAGTAAGGAAAGAGAAGAAAAGGCTAATTCTGCAAGCATTCTGGCTTTCATCTATCGAGATGTTTAAGTGTAGAAGTGCTGACATAGGAGACGGAAGAGTATTACTTTCCGCTTCTTCATGTTTATAAATCTTACATTTTACGTTTGCGTATTTAGCTGTTTATTTCTACTTTAAAAGAAGCAGTACTGAAGCACTTACGTTGTGCATGTGCAAAGGGGTGCGTTGCACACCCTCTGCTTATTCTGCACGTTTGGTCTGGCTTGATTAGTAGGTGCAGGAGGCACAGGGTCCCTGGTGGGAGCAGTTATTTCAGAACAGGTGGTGCAGCACATTGAGGATCAAAGAACCCAAAGGTGCGAGGACTCTAACAGCTGCAGGAGCTCTTTGATCTCAGTCGGAGTTTCAACCCCACCCTGCAGATCAAGCAGCCCCCCTCAAGACAGGAATTTGCATTTTGCGTAAGGACCTCTCAGTCTGGTGGTTTACCCTTAGGTATCAATAGAATAGTAACAGCCTGGCTGATGGCAGAGGACTCCCCACTGTCACGGTTGGCATCCAGTTCTCCCCCAGTCCACTCTCTTCCCCTTCTTTCCTACCAAGTAAACTGCTAATGCCCATCACCTGCTCACCACTCACCCCACATGCCGGGGCTGCTGGTTTCCTCACTGCGCCAAAGAACCACACACAGACCTGATGATTATTTAACTGGGAGGTTCCATCCTGGCGCCTGGTTGTCCTCCCTGCATCTCCACCTCACTGAATCCGATGTGGGCACCAAAGCCCAGTCCAGATATCACCTACCCTTCTTGGGTCATCTTACCCGACTCCAAATTTCAGCTAACATTTATTGAGTACTTTGTGTAGAGCAGGCTCTAGTAGCTGCTTGACATCCATTGTCTTGTTTACTGATTTCTTACTCTTTTGAAGTCTTTTTACACTTACACAGTGACTACACAGTTATCGCTTTTAATTGTTTCTTAGTGAAATCATAGAGTTATTCTTGTCTCATCTCCTCCTGGCCTGAGAACACACAGCAGTTTCTGTTTCTTTTGGAGCCTCATTGTGTTGAATACATAGTAGGTGCTCCAAACCCCATGAGTGATATCATAATTAATGGTATAAGTTCTTAGCTTACATTGGTGAAGTGTATCAAAATTGACCCTTTCTAAGAATTGAATAATTAAACCTAATTTATCAACCATGTTTTATATTTTGATGATCACGTGCATCTCAACAAATACAAATGTAAGTTCAGGATGCCCATACGTCTTCTAGTTACTGGATTATTGATATTAAAAGATGTGAAGAGCTCTGTGCCACTCCATAAGAGCATCACCTTACTCCCTTGGTTCCACTTGGGGTAGCCACTCTCCTGGTCTGTCCATGAATGAAGGCTTTCCCCGGGACACAGGATTTCAGTGCTAAAACCAGGACACCTCTGGGTGAACCTAGGCATTTAGTCGTGTTAGTCATAAGAAATGATTTTCCCAGTGGAAGAAATTGGCTGCACTTTTATATTAAGTGCTCAGGAATGGATAGCTGTCACTTAGTTGTATTTTTTTCAGTCACAGGCAAAATTTTTAATCTCTCATAGGCAACTTGGATGGTTTTTGTTGTTGTTTGCCCTGCTTTACACTGGATGCTACATAGCATTGTCTGTACATCTGACAGCTGGTAGCAGAAAGCCTTACTTCAGGAAGCTCAAAAACTTAAAAAAAAAAATCACACACACAACTTTTTCCAACCAATTACTTTAGTATATAGAGAGTGCTTTACTAATAGCCATTGTAGAGTTATGAAATATCTATTCAGTATGGTATTTTTCTAAAAAAGATTTTAAATATCTGGCATCAGCAAGGATAGTCCACTAAGAGAGATAGAAGTACACCAAATTTCCCTAGTTATAGCTTCCTGTGCCCGAAACTTCTAATTTTTCTTTTCCTACTGAGCTTTCTAACTTTTCTTTAGAATTGACTTTTTTAGGTCTCATAGCTAGCACTGTTGTCTAAATTAACTGTATCTGCTTTTGAACTATGCAATTGTTTACTTGTGTATTTAATGACTAGCTCCTCTTGACACTTCTGGTCTCATCAGAAAATGGAAATATACCTGCTGGAGAACATTATCTATTTTCCTGCCTTCTCTCGGCCATCTGACTAGTCCAAGCAGGGAAGCTTTTGGATTACTTGGCATAAAAACTAGTTAAACTTCTGGAGCCAGGCGGTTCCACTTTTCGGAACTTATCTGCATAAACAGTCATGCAGCCTAGTGGAACAAATATAATGCTAAGCAAGTTTTTCAGATTCCCTTTATTAAGCTTGTTCAGCATCATTCTACCAAGAGATAAATCTACTTTCTGAAATACGTTTCTTAACTGTGCTTCGAGATCTTTAGTTAATCTATATACATGCTTTCTTCCCTCAGTGTCTTTCTAAATATTGAATCCAAAGAATTTTGCATTTGGCACAGTGCTTGCACAGAGAGGTCCCACTTGATCATCGTGAAGTTACTTTCAGGCTCAGGATGTGCTCTGATCTTGGCATGAGAAACGTGCATAGATAAAACTATTTTAGTTATGGAATGGCCATATCACAACAAATTGTTTGCATGGTGTATTTGCTATACAGGTAATCATAAATTTTAAAAATAAGAATATTGGCTCTATACTTGAACACATTTTGAGTATTAATGATGACTTTATAGTAGTCAGTAACAAAAAGAACAGAGCTCCTAATTCCCCCTTACAATTCTCCTAAAAACACTTTATGCCACTTGGTGAATTAAAGAAAATTTCTCTAATCAGTTACATTCATTCATTCACTTCACAAATACATGTGGAACCTCATCTCTAAGCCAAGTGTTCTGCAGCCACTGTAAGAAATCCTATTGCATGGGGCATGGTAACAGTGTGATGGGCAAGACTTGACTCAAATGATTGACTCAAAACAGTGTTTCTCAATTTATAGCTAATTTTAGAATGTGAAACTTTATATTATATAAAAAATTATTACATGTCAGTTATATCTCAGAAAAATTACTAGTGCTCCCATACCATTTAATGGCTTGTTTCCCTGCTGACACCATGTTTTGAAGGAGTTTATCTGCCAAACACATTCATTGTGTAATTATCTTCTCATTAGTATTTGCCAAAAACCAAACAAATAACTGCCAATCAGAATACACAGAGTTGATATATTGTCAGCACCGCCCCCCACCCCAAAAAAGAAGAAATAAATTTATTTCATTTTTTCCTTAGACTGTGTATCATGATTGTGGGCAGATACACAATTTCAAGTATCTTAAAATAATTTAAAATACTGAAAATCTCCGTTACTGATTCAGTGGACTTCAATGATCTCTTCTGATTCCCTCATTTATTAATATTTTATTAATATACACTTTTTTTTCTGTTAACCTGCCAGTCTGTAGTTTTACTGCAGCTACTCAGCCCCTGTTCTGAACACCTCCTTTGAGTGTTGCATGAGCAGACCTTGTCTCTGGAGGGTAGGAACTGAATCGGAAACCGAAACAAATTTACAGCGTTCGTAAAGACTCAAGGTGCTTTTCTACTTAACTCGAGTGGTTGTTTAACAGTCATGAAGTGTTTGTTGTATTTGATGACTCTGTGTGTTAATTTATGTCCTAAAGGTTGTTAAGTTGACAGTTATTGGGGGTGGGGTGTGGGGAGGTGGGGAACAGCAGCGTGCACAGCTGAGCTAGGGCCCAGGCACCCACTTCGCAGACTATTCAAAGCCCTTACCCTCCCCAGGCCCCCACTTACCCTCTTCTCTACTCCCCTCATATCAATCACATCTCTTATCTCATTTCCCTAAACTGAGACTAAATGATAAATTGTACGGGTTAAAACCGCTTGACACTAGTACGGGGATATTTGTGCACCATGCAGAGCTAGCCTAGTAGTGTATCTTTGGCAATAATTTCAATTCCTCCAGGGAAAGAAAATACCTTAGAGTATTCATGATGAAATGATATATAGACTATGGTTAAGTGATAAGTGACAACATAGGATTTATATGAACTTTAACAAAAGATCTCCACAATTTAGTTTCCTTAAGCCCAAATTTGACATTTCTCCTCTATTATGTGGGTTACGCTGTATCTTTTTAAATTAAGGAGGCAAGCTTACCTCACATAATACTATATAAATAAAACTAAATAGAATTGATAGTAGCATTTACCGATTTGTGATGACATTATTGATGAGTTTTATTTTATTCTTTTCTGGATGTATTCACAAGTTTTTACAATGAACATACATTACTTTTTAATCAAGAAAAAAACTCACTCATAATAAAAGTTGCAAAAGTACATGTATAAAAATCCTAAATATACCCTTGCCATAGCAAAGTACTTTTATTCTGTTTTATTCAGTATGTCCTGTCTGGCTGAGTATCTGATGTAATAATGAGCCCTTTCATTTGTATAGTTCTTTACACAGATTTTCTCATGTAGGGTACATAATAATAATCAATTTAGTAATGGTGATGGGATAGATAATAATATCCCCAAACAAGGAAATTGTGGGTTATTTTATCTTGTTTGCCAAAAGCTATATGATTAGCAAATAGCAGAAATGGAGGATTTCTGAATCCTAGCACAATTTTCCTTTTTATATGCTATAATTTCCTCCCATGTGTATAAAGTTCTGCTATAACTTCCATGAAACAGATAAAGAAATATAAGTCCTAGTTCCCACCCTCAAGCAGTTTATAATACATTTGGGGTAAAAAGACATGCTGACAGAGCGTTAATTAGCAATTCAGTAGATGACACAGGTAAAAAGTGCAGTGCATAATACAGTGCCTGGCACACAGAAAGCACTCAAGAAATGTTGGATAGGCAGATGGATGCATGGACGGATGGACGCATGGATGGCTGGCTAGATGGGCAGAAGGGCAGATGAACTGACAAATTAAAGCTATAGGTCTGGAAAGGAGAAAATTCACTCATCACAGGTGGTTGAAATTCCGTAAATGTCTACTGACTTCTATTGGTCAAGACTATTTCAAGAAGGAGAAGCTAGACTAGTTAGGCCTTCAGGAACTTAGAAGAGTAGAGTTGGACTCTGCAGAGAGGATGAGTGAGGGAACTGCAGGCCGAGGGCTCAGCATGAACAAAGGCACTGAGGCAGAAAGAGCAAGATATGACTGGGACTGCAGAGGAGTGACTGATCTTGCTAACGCAAAAGGTTTGGTGAGGAGGTTGTTTTGAAAGTAGAATGGGACTGTATCATAGAATATCTTGAATTTCAAGCGGAAATATTGAAATAACCCATAAGCATGGGCATCTCTAGACACTTTTGCATAAAGTAATTCATGTCATAAGGAAATGTTTTAGGCAACAAATCTGGTCGAAGTATGACTTTGTGTTAAATATAAAGATATGAGAGAGTTTAATGCAAGGTGGAGATTTTAAGCATTCCACTGGGATTTTAAAGTATTTTTAGAAACAGCTGCAAATGTAGATCTCACTGTATCATCATTAAAATATCCCTATATGTAATTGAAATTTCTGAGACAGTTATGTCAAATTTAGCTTTAGATCGATAGGTTATTTCTCATTGAGAACTAAAAGTTTATAACATTCGAGGATAAGAAGCTGGCATAAAAGTCTAGAGGCCTCCAAATATTTCATGCATGAAGTTTAATAAATTTTTCATATGCCAGAGGAATTATAATAATTTATGTCTTCCAGAATTTTCAACCAAAATACTAGATAGGTCAGAAAATTTGTACTTTTGAAGTTGTATACACTTCTCTTTAAACCTACTAATTATTTTATCTTACAAAATTAGTGATGTTATCACTTGAATACAAGTGGTTAACAGTGAGGCCTGGGAGTAAATCTATGTGGGTTAGAATTTGGCTCAACCACTGAATTGCTGGTCAATCTTAGCCAAGTTTCTCTCTTTCCTCAGTTTTCTCATCCATGAATGATAATAATAATAGCACTAACATCTTAAGATTGTTGGGAGGATTAAACATAAAAATATGGCCTAGTGCCTGCCATGTAGTAACAATTCATAAATGGTAGTCATGTTACTAGTTATAGAACATATTCAATGAATAATATGCATTCATCTTTTCTTATGATTGTTTACTTGTTTTATTTGTTTTTTTAATCATTGCTAGAAAGAAAGCTTGGCTCCCGTAGGGTTGTGTCTGGGTTTTCTACTGTGTGAAAGTATAACTCACCATATATGGCATAGGTTGCTGCTAACTACAGTAAAGCTGACCAACTTCTTGCCTTCTGTAGTGAGCCATCTCTATGGATTTGGACTGATGGATGCGGAAGCCATGGTGATGGAGGCGGAAAAGTGGACCACTGTTCCCCAGCAGCACGTTTGTGTGGAGAGCACAGACCGACAAATCAAGTAATGTTTGCTGCAAGCAGACAGCATGACAGTGCCCTAAAAGATATTAGGCCAGTGCAGATATCTTGAGACAGCCCTGTGTTGCACATGGAAACTAGAAATTTGTGTAGTATTTTTCTAATGTAATTATAAAATTCTAATAGAATGTCTAAGACCCTAAGCCATTAAATACACACTAGTATAACCCAAGGATCCTTAAAAGAAAAACGTATCTTATAAGTGGGTGGGGGGGCCCTTACAGTTGGGCGTTCTTCAAGTTTCTACTCTGTCAATATTTCTATTTGATGGTAGAAGTATTCCCCATATTTTATGGTAGAAGTATTCCCCATAAGTTGGTATACTCCCAAAACTAAACCTTATGTTCTGGAAACTTAACTACATACCATGTAGTTCTCTGAAGAGTGATGCAGGATGCACAGTAAAAGAGATTGCAGTTTACTCAGATTCCAGGGCTTAGTCCCCTGTTTCAGCCTCACAAACTTGGAGGCTGTGCTGATTGGATTCATCAAGTGATAGTGAAGTCTCTCCTAGGTGCTGAATTCGAAGAATAGGATTTATTTTAGTGATTTTATTAGTAATTTGCTTTCAGCTTTCTTTTTAGAGAGTTAGCTTGGAAAAATACAGAAGAACTTTGGTTTGTAATAAAACTAGAGCCACTATAATTCTTGAGGAAATTGTTAGGAAGCAGAAATAAGTGGACTAAGGGTTTTTTTTTTTTTCCCATTCTACCCATTTGTGGCAAAGAATAAGAGAAAAAAATAATAAAGAAGTAAAAAGTTAACCAGTATTTATTGAGCTCTTACTATAGGTCAAGCCAAGTGCTAGAAACAATGTGTGTTTTCTTCTTAAAACTTTATAACAACTTGGGTATTATTCCCCTTTGACAAAGGAGGAAATGGGATCAAATGGAATCATTGTTTATTCATCCACGAATTCATTTACGAATTCAGCAACAATTTTTCTTGCTATCAAGCTCGTAGTGGCTACCAAGCACTGGGCTAGATAATTAGGGATAGAAACAGGAAGAAGAAATGCTTCCTGCCCTTGTGGAGCTTACAGTCTAGCAGGGGAGTCAAACCAAAATAATATAATAAGTAGATCATTACAAATGACAATAAGTGAATGCTGGAAAGAAAAAGGGTAGAAAATAAAAGGTGAGGAACTTGTTTTTCCTATGGTTCAGCGACCATCTTAAAGAGTGAAAGTTAAGCTTTGACTAGGAAAGACGAGTCAGACATAGGAACAGCAGCAAAAAAGCACTAGAGGCAGAGTAGTGTACGCAAAGTGGCTGAGATAAACTTGAATTATCCCAGAACTTGAACCAATGCTAGTGTGGCTGGAACCCAGTGTTCAAGGGGCACAGTGGCACAGGAGGAAGCTAGTGAAGAAGACAGGAACCTGTAGGCAAGTGGAAGAGTGTGCGCTTGGCTTATAGAGAAAGGAAATGGTAGGCCAGGGATTTGAATCAAGGTCATAGTCATCCCCAAGCCTCCACTGTACCACAGTACCCTATACTGGTGGTTCACAAAGTGGATTCCGCAGATCAGCAACATCCCTATCGCCGGGGAGCTTGTTGGAAAGGCACATTCTTGTGACCCACCCCAGCCTTACTGAATCAGACACTCCAGCACCAGGGCCCAGCGATCTATCTGAACAAGATTGATATCCACCACCTGCATGAAGATAAAAGAACCTTCATTCCTCCTTTCCTCTCACTTGCACCTTTCCCACCCTAACCAGGGTTACTCCCTTAAACAACCTAATCATTTGGATAATGACACTGTGTCCCTTAGTCTCCAGCGCCCACAGCTTGCATTGCATCATGCGGTCCTTCCAGGCCTGCAGGCTCACGCAGCCGAGCTCTGCCTCGTGCTCTGCTCAAACCCCCTCCTCTCTGTTGCAGGACAGTTCGGCCCAACAGTGCGGTGCGCTCCGTCTACAAAGCATCGGGCTGCTCCGACAATCCCAACCACCACGTCAGCTACCTGGAGCACGTAGTTGTACGCATCACCATCACCCACCCCAGGAGGGGAGACCTGGCCATCTACCTGACCTCGCCCTCAGGAACCAGGTCCCAGCTTTTGGCCAACAGGTACAGTCATGACCCCTGACCGCCAGTGTGCGGGGGTCACAGTGACGCCCAGTAACTCTTGCAGCTCGAAAATGTCCTCTGTGCTTTATTTTTTTATTTTTTCAGAAGTCAAGGATTGTGCATGTACATATATTGTAGGATCATGATTTTCTATACAATTTTTAAAGGTTACTTTCCATTTACAGTTATTACAAAATATTGGCTATAGTCCCTGTGTTGTACGGATAATCCGTGAGCCTATCATATACCCAATAATTTGTACCTCCCACTCCCCAACCCATATATTACCTCTCCCCACCCCGTCCACTAGTTTGTTCTCTAAATCTGTGAGTCTGCTTCTTTTTTTGTTATATTCACTAGTTTATTGTAGTTTTAGATTCCACATGTAAGTTATATCATACAGTATTTGTCTTTCTCTGACTTATTTCACTTAATTTAATGCTCTCCAAGTTCAACGATGTTGCTGCAAATGGCAAAAATTTCATTCTTTTTTATGGCTGAGTAGTAGTCCATTGTGTGTGTGTGTGTGTGTGTGTGTGTGTGTGTGTGTGTGTGTGTATACCACAGCTTCTTTATCCATTCATCTGTTGATGGACACTTAAGTTGCTTCTATATCTTGGCTATTGTGAATAGTGCTGCTATGAACATTGGGGTGCATGTATCTTTTCAAATAACAACCTGATTAAAAGATAGGCAGAAGAACTGAACAGACATTTTTCCAAAGAGGAAATGCAGATGGCCAGCAGGTACATGAAAATATGCTCAACACTGCTAATCATCAGAGTAAATGCAAATCAAAAGCACAATGAGATATCTCCTCACACCTGTCAAAATGGCCACCATCAAAAAGAACACAAGTAACAGATGTTGGCGAGGGTGTGGAGAAAAGGGAATCCTTGTACACTGTTGGTGGGAATGTCAACTGGTGCAGCCACTGTGGAAAACAGTATGGAGGTTTCTCAAAAAAACTAAAAACAGAACTACCATATGACCCGGCAATTCCACTCCTGGGTATAAATCAAAAAAACCCCAAAAACATTAATTCAAAAGTATACAGCTGTTCTTTAATTTCTTACTACCCTAAAAACTGGGTGGGGCCAGGGAGAATGCCACTTACACATCATGATGGGATGGTCATAGCTCTCACTGCCCACACATAAACAGAGAGTGCAAAGCTGCCTAGAATCTGTAGGCACGGAACAGTACAACATTTAAGAGTTGGGTAATATTAAAAGGATGCTGCAGAAAAATTGAGGGCCGCCTGTTGTTCTTTATCCTATAAAAGAAGTGCAGAACACTAATTCCTTAGGCCTCTGAGATGCCCTCCCCTGCCCTTAAGTGTCTGCTAGCATTTGTTACAGATTAACTGAATGCTCTTGCCAGAGCACTTTCCAAAGTTAAAGGAAATTCTATTTGTTTTAAAACAGGTTTTGGCAGATTTTTTTCTACAAAGATTCAGTTAGTAAATATTTTGAGCTTTGCAGGCCATGTGTTTATTGCTGCTACTCAACTCTGCCGTTAGAGTGCAAAAGCCGCTGTAAACAATATAAATGAATGTGTATGGCTGTGTTCCAATAACAACTTTATTTACACAAACAGGCCAAGGGCTGGATTTGGTCTGAGGACTGACTGTAGTTTGCGAACCACTGTTTTAAAGGTTGGCCCTTTAGTCTTTATTGGCCAAGAGGGCACTTACTTTTTCTTAGTAGCCTCTTCCTTTCTCCATACTTCCTCCAAACATTTCTCCAGCAGGTAATTGTATTGCCAGGATCCTGCTGAAAGGCCAGAATATTCTAGCCCAAGTTTTCTTTTGCTCCACTGGCTTTTCAGCATGGGTCGGGAATACTTGTCAACAAGTGGGACCAGATGGGGAAATGTCAGATTGCCTTATACACCCCATCCCCATTATGGTTCTAAAATATAAGCCACAGCCAAAAGCCTATAAGTTTCTTTAATTTGATGTTTCTCTCCAAGAGGAACATTTTATAGGGGCAAAAACCTTATTGTCAAAGGCCTATGCAGTCCAAATGAAAGCCAACCTCTTATGTTGACACAGCCGCCTGTCCTCATGCCAGGTGTCCATGGCAGTGGTGATATCTGTTAGGACAATGACAACATGCCAGACGAGTTGAGAGGCCAAGGCCAATGCAAGCCTGCAGAGCTGAAAGTGAGACTGAGGAGTTACCAGTTGCTTTTCAAAATTTCCAACTTCATCTGCTGTAGGACAGTGAGAAAAACAGCAGTAGCACTTCTTGGTGATAGTAACTAGGAGTACAGATTCCACAGTCTTTCACTGCATTTTATGTCTGTGCTTAGAAGTCTTCTTGTGTTCGTCTTTAAAACCTAATGTCTTCTGTTAGGGCGTGGGGAAACCTGGGCTTCGTACTCTACAAAGCGCAGCTTGCCAGGTTAAGGGTATGCAGATGCAAGGAACTAAAGGATGCTTTGGTATCTCAGTCGCTGGGCACGCCCTCCTCCTCCCACAGACAGGGGTCTCAGCTGCCACCAGGTCACCGCTGCTACCTGCCTGAGGCTTCTCTCCAGCGAGCAAGGCCTGCAGATGCCCAATTCTATGATTAATGGAGATCACACCAGCTGTTGTTACCAAAACCAGGGAAGACCTTTTTCTTGATGTTTTTCTTTTTTCTTTACTGCTGTGCATTTGCATTGAACTTGAAATATCCAGGTGATCCTTGGTGAAGTACAATGGTTGGCTTCACACATGTGCAGCTCTTCTCCCTGGAGCCCCCTCCGTTGTAGAAAAACAGTCCCTCCACAGTTGCTGTTTGCTTGGAAAACTCAGTCCCTTCAGCCTTTCTGGGCTCTTCCTGCATATTTCAGTATTTCTTGTTGGCTTCCCTGGCAATGACTTCAGTGAGGAAACTTGTGAGCAGGGGAGCTGTGGGTTGCATCACAGGCATTTGGTGGATTACAGTGTCGCTGGCTTCAGTCTTGCATGCATTCTTCAACAGCAGACATCCGCTTTGCTCTTTGCAGAGTGCTGAACCCCAAAGTGCTGCATGACTTGTGTCAGAGAAAAGAAACAGGCATTTCAGATGCTCGGTGACTGACCTTGGCGGTTTACTTTAGCCTCTCCTATCATTACCTACTGGGAATAAAATCTGTACTCAGAGTGCATCTTCTTGGTCTGGAGCATTTCTTAAAGTGCTGTTCTTTTGTCTGTCTTCCATCTCAGTGCTGTAAATAAGTAGCCACTCCAGAAAAGGTAGACAAATTTGAGTGGAGGGAGGGGACTGGAGGCACCAAGAGATGTAAACGGATGTTATGAATTCATTTGTCCATAGCTCCCCAAAAACGCTGCTTTCAGCATCTGACCCTTTAATTGTAAAACAGCTACACCTGGTCCCAAAACCACATCTGCCCACCTTCCAGGGTCTGGTTCCCCTGTCCTTGTACTAGACGCTAGTAGCATCCCTCCTACTGAGGCAGCTAAGGGAAGGCCATTTCCTTTGGCCTTTCTTCCCTCTGGCATATTCCAAAGCTTTAATTTTATGAGAGGAAATCTCTACTCAGAACTTCCCAGTCTCTGACCTCATGGCAAGGAATCCTCATGTCCTCTCACCTTGGCCCTATTTCAAAGCACATTCCTAGGACTGGGAACTGAAGGCAAGAAGCATCGACAAGGGGATGGGCAGGCTGTGAAGGGAAGGTCTGCTTTGCTCCTGGTGGCCTTCCTGTTGGCCTGCAGGGCAGTAATACCTTTCCTCAAGGAAAAGGTGATGAGGTCAGGGTTTAGAAGGGATTTGTATGTCAGAGATTTTTTTTTAATTTGTTTTTTTATTGACATATAGTTGATTCACAATGTTGTGTTAATTTCTGCTGTACAGCAAAGTGATTCATTTATACATATACATATATTCTTTTTCATATTCTTTTCCATTATGTTTTATCACAGGATATTGAATGTAGTTCCCTGTGCTATTACAGTAGGAACTCATTGTTTATCAGTTCTATATATAATAGTTTGCATCTGCTAACCCCAAACTCCCAGTCCTAATCCATCCCTCCCCCACTCCCCTCCCCCCTTGGCAACCACAGGTCTGCTCTGTCTGTGAGTCTGTTTCTGTTTCATAGGTAGGTTCATTTGTGTAACATTTTAGATTCCACATGTAAGTGATATCATATGGTATTTGTCTTTCTCTTTCTGACTTACTTCACTTAGTATCATACTAAGAGTATCATACTCTCTAGTTGCATCCATGTTGCTGCAAATGGCACAATTTTGTTCTTTTTTATGGCTGGGTAGTATTCTGTTGTATACATGTACCACATCTTCTTGATCCATTCATCTGTGGATGGACATTTAGGTTGTTTCCTTGACTTGGCTATTGTGAATAGTGCTGCTCTGAACATAGGGGTGCATTTATCTTTTCGAATTATAGTATTGTCCAGATATATGCCCAGGAGTGGGATTGCTAGATCATATGGTATTTTTGATGAACCTCCCTACTGTTTTCCATAGTGGCTGCACCAATTTACATTCCCACCAACAGTGTAGCAGGGTTCCCTTTTCTCCACACCCTCTCCAGCATTTGTTACTTGTAGACGTTTAAATTACGGCCATTCTGAGTGGTGTGAGGTGGTACCTCCTTGTAGTTTTGATTTGCATTTCTCTAATAATTTGCTATGTTGAGCATCTTTGCATGTCCCCATTGGCCATCTGTATGTCTTCTTTGGAGAAATGTGTATTTAAGGTCTTCTGCCTATTTTTCTTTTCTTTTTTTTTTTTTTTTCCATTTTTCGATTGGGTTATTTATTTTTTGTTGTTGAGTTGTATGAGCTGTTTGTATATTTTGGAAATTAAGCCCTTGTCAGTCACATCATTTGCAAATATTTTCTCCCATTCCATATGTTGTCTTTTCATTTTGTTTATGGTTTCTTTTATTATGCAAAAGCTTGTAAGTTTGATTAGGTCCCACTTGGGTTTTTTTGTTTTTATTTCTATTGCCTTGGGAGACTGACCTAAGAAAACACTGGTATTATGATTTATGTCAGAGAATGTTTTGCCTATGATCTCTTCTAGGAGTTTTAAGGTGTCATGTCTTATGTTTAAGTCTTTAAGCCATTTTGAGTTTATTTTTGTGTATGGTGTGAGGGTGTGTTGTAACTTCATTGATTTACATGCACCTGTCTGACTTTCCCAGCACCACTCACTGAAGAGATTCTTTTTCCCATCATATATTCGTGCCTCTTTTGTCGAAGATTAATTGACCATAGGTGTGTGGGTTTATTTCTGGGCTCTCTGTTCTGTTCCATTGATCTATATGTCTGTTTTTGTGCCTGTACCACACTGTTGATTACTGTAACTTTGTAGTATTGTCTGAAGTCTGGGAGGGTTATGCCTCCAGCTTTGTTCTTTTTCCTCGGGATTGCTTTGGCAATTCTGGGTCTTTTATGGTTCCATATAAATTTTAGGATTATTTTAGTTCTGTGAAAAATGTCATGGGTAATCTGACACTGTATTTAAATCAGTGATGTATTTAATACAGGTGTATTAAATATGTAGATTGCTTTGGATAGCATGGCCATTTTAACAATGTTAATTCTTCCAATCCAAAACATGGGATATCTTTACATTTCTTTGAATCTTTAATTTCCTTTATTAATGTTTTATAGTTCTCAGCATATACATCTTTCACCTCCTTGGTCAACTTTATTCCTAAGTATTTTATTTGTGTGTCAGAGATTATTAATGAGGGCAATAAATAGTTCCCCTGCTGGACACTTATCTTCCTTTCAAAGAAGTCAAGATTTCTGAGGAGGACCACATAAAGCAAAGAACACTGTGCAGTTAAAAGATAGGAATTCTGAAAGGTTTAAAACACACAGTTTTCCTAGTGAGGTCATTTGAGATGAAGAGGTAGAGCTGTGGTGGCAAAGAGTCGTCCCCATTTGATCTCTCCTGCTTCTCCGCGAGGCAGAACTCTTCACAGTGGCCTGTGCACTGGCTGCTGTGAGAAGGAAGGATGCTGAGATTCAGCTCAGACTCAGAATCCGAGGCTCACTGGCATCATCTTCCCTTAATGATGCAAAAACTAGACATACAGACAAGGAGAATAAACTAGGAAGGAAGCTGAGAGGACAGCAACTCCCCTCCATTATTATCTTCATTTCAGTATTGACAAAATCTGTGTCCTGGTCTTGGGACCAGAAAATGCTATCCATAACAGTAAGTTCCCCAAAGAAATAAAGGGGTCATGGTCAGCTTTCCAGAAGTCCTCATTTTCTAGACATTTCAGTAAGGAGTGTCTTCAACATTGCTTACGCCCTCACCATGACAATTCCTAGGGAACTGCTTTTCAGCGAGGTCGTTGAAGACGTTGTCAGTGTGGGCCGTCTGGAGCCCCTCAGTGCTTCCCTGTCCTGGCTGCCGGGCACTGGCTGGAACTCCTGTGGAGAACAGCTGTTCCAGGAAGCACGGTTTACCCTGAGCATCTGCAGGTGCTGAGCCCTGGAAGGCACTCAGCAGCGTTCACAGCTAGTCGAGCTCGAGCTGCATGCCCCATTAGCCCAGCAGGCAACCCCCCCTCCACCGCCCCCGTGGCAGGCCAGGTTGATGGTTTAGTGGGTGGGAGCCCCGAGTAAACAGAGGCATCCTGGAATGGACAGTTAGTGCCTTCTCTTCCCTTTTGTTTTTTCCTGTCTTCCCACCCTTCCGCTCCTCCTTCTGGCCTGTCCACCCTGCCTAACAAAACCAAACTGAATAATCGGCGCAAATGCTTTCCTTCTAGGGAGACAGCCTGTGGGGATCTGGCATGGGTAGGGAAATCAGGTGGGCTTGGGTCCCTTTAAAACAGATACAAGAGCAACTCTAGATGTAAGCCTTTATACGACCGCATGTTCAAATTCTGCTTGCCTACATATTTTCCAACAAAAAGCTTATCCCATCAGATTCTTCCTTCAGCTGCATTTGTTAGAATTATGAAAACCTGGCTTTTTTTTCCTTCCCCTAAATACACCCCGTTTCCCCAATTCATTGAGTTTTAGATTTAGTTTAGCTGTATTGGCTCTCTGTTCCAAATTTTGGCCTCTGACTGAAAGCTGAAACTTTTCCTCCCTTTCTAAATTTGATTACAGATGAGTACCTCTGCTTCTAATTATGGTCTTAAGTAGAAAGAAGGTACACTTTCTTGTCTGCACAACCTATAGGGTTCTATAATTAACTGTGTTTAATTGGTGTTTCTATTTGAATATTTTTTGTCCCTGCCCAAATGTTCAATGACAGACTACTGACATTTTGTAGTGTCCTGCTGTATAAATGTATGTGTGACTCGCAGAATTACACTTTTGCTGTGGAAGTTTTACATTCCGGTAAGGCCTCACCATAAGAATAACCCTCTGCCTTTATTCAAAAGAAGGTACAGCCTTTGGAGCTGAGAGCTGGGATTGTCTTGATTTCACCCATTTTTATGTTCAACTTTGGAAAAGTGATTCTTTCATCTAGAAAACAGACGTAGTAGTATCTGCCTCACAGCGTTGTTACAAGTAGTGAATAACGTAACATACAGCAAGCTCCTAGCATAGTAAGCACTTGTAAGTGCTAACCCTTCTTTATGCAGTGCTTTTCAAAGCACCTGGTGAAAGACTGTCACACACAGATGGCCAGGTCTCTCCCAGAGAGGCTGATTCTAAAGGTCTAGGTGAGGCCCATGAATATGCATTTCTAATAAGCTCCCAGTTGATGCTGAAGCTGCCCATCCACAGACCAAACTTGTAAATAGCACCGATTTAAAAGATCACCCAGCTTTTTCAAACACATTCTTCTTATTTTCATGTCATCAGAAAACTTGTGAGCAGTATGCTGCTGGGTGCTGTGAAAGTCATTTACAAAGGAGTTTATAATGTAAAACAGATGTTTAGACAAAAGACGTCTATTTTTTTTTTTTTTTTTTTTTTGCGGTATGCGGGCCTCTCACTGTTGTGGCCTCTCCCGTTGCGGGGCACAGGCTCCGGACGCGCAGGCCTAGCGGCCATGGCTCACGGACTTAGTTGCTCCGCGGCATGTGGGATCTTCCCGGACCGGGGCACGAACCCGTGTCTCCTGCATCGGCAGGCGGATTCTCAACCACTGCGCCACCAGGGAAGCCCAAAGCCGTCTACTATTAAAGAATATATCTTCAACACGATTAAGCACTTACATCATGTACCCACAAGAAGGAATGCCTTTCGGGGTTGCTAAGTAATAATGTGCACATTGAAAGTTTTTTAGAAAACTCACCTTTTTAGGTATTCCAAACCTCTAGAACCAGTACCTTTCTCTCAACCTTTCTTAAAGAAGCAATTTAGATTAGAAGAGAGAAGAAAAACTTAATAGTGTGTTTCAAATACCATTTCAGAAGCAAATTATTTAAAACTTACAAAAGCCAAACATCTGAAGAAAATCAGAAGCTCAGTTACAACTGAGCCAAATGAGTGCTTTAAGCATTCTATCAGCTTTATGTTAAATTGTGGTGAAGCACTAAAAATATTAAAAATCAAAAAAGAGAACCAGGGCTTCCCTGGTGGCGCAGTGGTTGAGAGTCCGCCTGCCGATGCAGGGGACGCGGGTTCGTGCCCCGGTCCGGGAAGATCCCACGTGCCGCGGAGCGGCTGGGCCCGTGAGCCACGGCTGCTGAGCCTGCGCGTCCGGAGCCCGTGCTCTGCAACGGGAGAGGCCACAACAGTGAGAGGCCCGCGTAAAAAAAAAAAAAAAAAAGAAAATTAAAAAAAAAAAAGAACCAAAAGAAAAAAGAAAACTTCCAAAATATTGGTTTAATGTCTAATTCTGTAGTGAACACAAATACTGTCTGGGTAGTCGTGGATGATTCTGAAATTAAGATCCACTTACAATTTGAGAAATAATTATATGATAACACATAGCTGTCAGTACTTACAAAATGTCTTGTTATTTAGTTGCCATAACATCAGAGAAGCATGTTGTAGCCTTGACACACTGGCTAGACTCTTTAAGTGAAAGGGGGAAAGAGAGCTTACAGTAATTATATGAGTTATTTCCTGAGTTAATTCCTCAAAAGGACGTACTACATTTAATGGCAGTCCTTCCTATCAAGCTTCATCCAAAGTAATTTATTTGAAAACCGCTCACAGGGGTAGGGCTGTGGGCACCGTTTTAATAACTGGATACATGATTTGTGCCACTGCATGCATATATCATTTCATTGAGCACATGATTATGAAGTCAAGTCGACAGAACAGGGTTTCACTGCAATAGGAGATGTGGACACGGGCATGGAGTTAATCTACTCCAGCTTTCAGCACACTGGCCCTGCTTTATTGACATTTGATCCACACTAATAATGTTGGCATGTGTCTCTTTTCTTCACTGTTGGCACAGCACAGACGTTCAGACAAGGCACTGGACTTTTTAGTTGATAAACGAAGACCACACAATTAGAATCTCTTTAGAGGTGTCCAGTGGTTTGACACTTGGTTTGAGCAAGTATGTTCTTTGCAACACAAATCTCATCTACCTACATTACCTTTTGTTATATGCAGATGATGCAGGGTTTTTAAATAGTACAATACGAAAAATAGTAAATAGTTTTAAGTACCGAATCAGAGTAAAAATAAAAGGGTAGTGATCAGAAAAGTCAATGCCCAGCTAGTTGAAACAACAGTAACAATCAGTGTCTATTTCTCTCCCTGTCAACTCTTTTAGCAAAATGCAGTGATCGTGTTTGGCTGCATTTTAATTCCTCTCCTCAACTTTTATATCCACATGAAACTAATGAGCATTCCAGCTCTGCATAAAATGAAGAGACCAGGCTGGGAACCACTCAGCCAAATAGACAAAGCCTGTTTACATTCGGGCTTTGAAACACTTATTTGAATGGTGATTATGGATAGTTCCGCTGGGTACCTAGTTTATATTTAATTTTCGTTCCAAATGTGATTTTAAAATGATTGATAACAATGGAATGATTTTCAAAGGTGGAGAGGAAAGGGTGTAAGGGAAGAAACATAGGGTCTGCTAATCCAGCACTCAAATAACTGAGTAATTAAAAGTTGGCTGAGGTTATGGAAACAAGACTGCCCCTCATGTGATGGCAGCCTCAAGTCTCCTTTGTAGTTTTTGAACATGAGGCCGTGAGCCAAATGTTCTGTCTAAACTGTTTGGGAATTGCTTTTAAGTTCGACACTCTTGGAAGGGTATTACGTGACAAGTTGTTGCTTCAGTGCCCTCAAATGGCACAATAGCCTCAACGAATTAGAAATGAAATTAGAACTGTTGGGCTAAGAAGTGGTTGACCAATTTTCTGCCTCCATCCATTTCTATGTCACAATATTCGCTTCAGTAACATCTCTCTGGCAGGAAGTGCCATTTGAAAAGGTTCCTTCTTCCCTACCTCTGTGTCTCGTTTTCACCCAACACACACTTTCTGGGTTTTACATGAAGGACCCAGTAGGTAAGTCAATTGTTTTTATAATGACCTGACAGTTTCTTCCTGGCCAAGTCCAGTTTCAAGCCACAAACTTGTGAAACAAGCCCTATTGTGGTAGTGCGTGGATTGTAAGATCTCCTGGATGTATGTACCATCCATAATCTATCGAAGATCATTGTCAGTGGGAAGACATTCATGTAAGGAGCCACTGTTTCCATCCCCGTTATCATGAGGGAAAGCTGCCAGATCCAATTTGGTCCTCATTGAAATGCCGCACCCTTCGGTTCAGAAGTAACCTGTTACAGGTAGTATATACAGATATTCTAAAAAAAAAAAAAAAAGGCCTTCCTGTCCATATAAGGTTTGATAATCACTGCCTCCCATTAACCCCATTGTGGAGATTAACAAAACATATTTGAATATTCCAAAGATCTGCAGTGTTCTCCAGTAAAGAGATCTGTTCAACTTTAACTCAGCCTTTTCTCAATTTTCTGACCATGGGACACTTTGAGAATGTTGCTAAATACTTTTTATTTTTCTTCTTTCAAGACCTCAGGAGTATGCAACAGGTGATTTTCCTGTTGATTGCTTTTCTCCAGGGAAAGCTGCCGAGTGTCAGCCATTTACCTAACACACTCCCTAGTTACGCCACCTAACCCTCCACCTTTAGAATCCAGCTGGCATTTTAGAGGGAGCCTCAAACACATTGATAGAACACTTAAAAAAATCAGAATTATAATGTATTAAATTATAATGAGATTAAACTGGTTATTTTTGTTTTTAGAGGGTGCATTTTCTCCCAATGGGAAGATCCACATAAGTTCAAATGATAACCACCAATCTCCTTGGTGAACATGAAAGTAAAGCAAGAAGAGGTGATTGTATGTCTTAAATAGCTATCAACATCTACTTGTCATGACCTTTGTATTTGTCTGCACTGAAGGAGACATATGTCCCAGTAACTGGACATGGTTGCTCCTAAGACAATGCTAGAGATGCTTTTCCCTCTCTGTTTGCCCCAACAAAAATAATAGATGTGGGGCTTCCCTGGTGGCACAGTGGTTGAGAGTCCGCCTGCCGATGCAGGAGACACGGGTTCGTGCCCCGGTCCGGGAGGATCCCACGTGCCGCGGAGCGGCTGGGCCTGTGAACCATGGCCGCTGAGCCTGCACTCTCGGAGCCTGTGCTCTGCAACGGGAGAGGCCACAACTGTGAGAGGCCCGTGTACCGCAAAAATAATAATAATAATAATAATAATAATAATAGATGTATATAATTTTTTTTAAGTACTTAAAACATTTTTTTTCTCTTGCCCCATCTTTCATTTTCTATTTTCTGGGACCCATCTCTATAGAAATCTTTTGGATATTTCTTCAGATAATCAAATCTACATCACATGCCTATGTAAATAATATGCCTGTTTCTTCATATGCTAGCCTCATACATATCCATTGTATACATATCTATTATACATATCTATTGACATCTTTTGATTCTTGATGAGGATTCTTTTTATTTTCCTTTATATTTTGTATCCCTCAGGATTACTTCACAGAAAACAGAAGTAATTCCAGTGATTTCAAGCAGGAAGAGATTTCATATAGGGAATTAGGAACTTAGAAAATTATTATAAGGGCTGGAAGGGCAGAATTTAGGCTGCAGTTCCAGGCATGACTCCCTAAACTGGATAAGATTAATGGGCATGGTTTTTCATTGAGGAGTAATTTACATACAATTCACTTTTTAATGTGAATAGTAAGTTTTGACAAATATATATAGTTGCATAACCATCCATTATTTTCAAGGTATAAAACAGTTCCTTCATTCCCAAAACTTCCACCATGCCCCTGCCTCCTACCTCCTAGCCCCTGACAGCCACTAATCTGTTTCTGTTTAAGTAGTATTTTCTAGAATGTCATATAAATTGAATCAGATAGTGCATGATCTTTTGTGTCTGACTTTTTCCACTTAGCTTACTGCCTTCAAAATTCATTCAAGTTGTTGCAGTTATTAGCAGTTCAACAGTTTTTATTAGTAGGTAGTATTTCATTCTGTGAATGTACCATAATTTGTTTACCCATTCACCAGTTGATGGACATCTGAATTGCTAACAGTTTTTGACGATTATGAATAAAGCTGCTGTGAGCCTTCATGTGGAGTTCTTTGTGTGGACGTACGTCTTCACTTCTCTTGGGTAAATGTCTGGCGGGGCGGGGGGGTATTGTTTAGTCATATGGTAAGAATCGTCAAACTGTTGTTCAGAGCAGCTGCACCATTTTGCATTTCCATCAGCAGTGTAAGAGAGCTTCAGTTGCTCCACATCTTCAACTCTTGGTACTACCAGGCTTGTGAGTAGAGTCTTAGCCTAGGTTCCCTGATACCCACATCATTATCCCTCCCAGATTTGTTACTGTACAGCCAGCCCCATGCCTGTTTCCCTCTGGTAGAACAATGATATACATATATTTGGATCTACTAATCGGTGATGCCCAGGATGAAGAAAACCTCCAGTGTTGAGCTGAACATGCTGGTAGATACAGAGAGATCACTGATCATGGTCTTGACTTGACACTCACTAGATTTTAAATAACATACAAATACAATGTTTTATGGTTCTCTCTCAGGCTTTTTGATCATTCCATGGAAGGATTTAAAAATTGGGAGTTCATGACCATTCATTGCTGGGGAGAACGAGCCGCTGGTGACTGGATCCTGGAAGTTTATGATACTCCCTCTCAGCTGAGGAACTTCAAGACTCCAGGTAAGAACTCCCTTTCTATAATTTGATTTATTGTACAGAAAAATGATGGAGTATATTCTGGCCAAGAAATGTGTTTCACATTCATATATCAATTTTATCCTTTATCACATGATCCTGTGCTTTGAGTTGTCTTCCTGTACTCCAATTCTCAAGATCACCATTAGAAAAGTAGTAATTTAAGGATACGAACTGACTATCTTTTTTCTGAGTTTACTTTAAATTTAATTTTCAGTGCAGACAAGACATTGAGCCTGGCCTATGCCAGCTAAACTGGTTACCACTAAAGAGAATGCATGATAGGATTCTGCCCTTTGTGAGCCCAAGAGCTAAGTAAAGAGAAAACTTTCCTGATACGTAAAACATGGAAATGAATGATGTTAACAGAGTTGTTTTCAGGTAGTCTGACTCTGTTGCCGCACGTGGCCTATTTCCCTCTCCTTGCTAACGTATGAACCTCGTTTGTAATATAAAATAAGGAAAAGCACAAATGCAGCATGAGATGGGAGATTGAACAGTATTTTTGCAGCAGCCTGTGTTGCCTATGATGGAGCCCTAAGTAGTACTTGGCTCAGTAACAAGTGATCTGTTTGATAACTACCCCAGCCTCCCGCCCAGCTGTGGACCCATCTTCCATCGTCTAATAAGTTTATGCTTCTCAATGCTCTGTCCAGTCCATCTGCAGAAGAACCAGGCTTGAGGGCAGTTTTAGGACTGATATCTAATTCTAAGTCCTCTCCTTGTCACAGAATAATTTAACCCAACATTCTGTAATTAATTGTAAAGGTATGATTCATTCTGATACTGTGGGTTGCATCCGGCAAAAGAAGCAAACAGCAGAACGCAGGCATGAACCGTACATTTGCCACTCTTTTGCCCACCAGTCAGGGAAAGTTACTCATTCTGAGAGATCCATTTTCTGCCCACAATTTAGCCATCTCTTTTCCCTTATTCCGTGATGTGGTTCATCTGTGTTGCCACAGTGGTCCCATACTCAGGGAAATCAAAACCAGCATGGTGGCAAGGTCACAATGAATCAGGATAAAAGTTTTGTGAAAGAGTATCTGGGTCCAGCTCACTTCCAGCATGCACCGTGGATATAATGGTTGCCAAGGTTTTTATTCAGAAATCAGATATTTGTCAACAAGGCAGAGTTGATAGAAAACATTCAAATAAACTAGACCCTGGTTTCTAGACAACCTTCACTTGTTCCTAATCTAGTTAGTTCCCAGGACCTTCCTCTCTCCTGCCCTCTTCTTTTCAGGCCAGGCTTACTGCTCACGCTATGGAGATGTGCTGTGTCATGGCGCTCAGGGGCAATGGCAGGCATGGTGACTGGACTGGGCTGCCCTGACCAAAGGGCAGCTCCCAGGAGATCCATCAGCATGTGTCACTACAGGGCTCTTACCTCTCAAGAGATCCCAGAGAAATAAACACTGTCCAAACGTGGCAGTTGTGTACCAACAGGGGTGCAGCCTAGGGTACAGACATAAGGGGTGCATTATCTATTGATAATTTAAGACAGTTATAAAAGTGACTCTTTATTATCACCATCCTAAACAATGTCAGTGATAAAATGCTCCTCCCCACAAGCATAGACTGCTCCTAGGGACATACTAATGGTAGACCTGGGGTTGGTGTGCAAGCGTGAGAGGCTAACATAAATCTCTGCCCTCAAGGAGTTCAGAGTCTATCTAGAGTTTACTGTGATTGTCTGTGTTAAAAGCTCTCTGCAGTATTCCAGATCATGTAGAGTTGTCCATTTCATATCATTGGCTTCTCCTTATACTGTTTAAATGTTTGCGTTTAACCCCAGTCACCTCCAGTCATCTTAGAGATGTTCTTTTGTGTCAGAAGAGAGATACCCTAATGCTGTACGGCCTGGGGTCAGGAGGCTTTAATAGAAACACATGGTCTCCGAGTATCCTTTCTTCAACCAACCTTTCAGCTGGGAATTAGACACAACTTTGAAAAGGGACATTTACTTTTCTCTGTGTGTTTGTGTGTTTCTATCATTGTTCCTATGGTGTACAGTCCTCTAATTAAATGAGGGGTTTCTTTAGTAAACTACTCGAAATTCAGTTGGAGACATAGAATTTTCTAGCCCAATTAAATGGTAGAATCATTCCCAAGTATGGAGGTTCCTGGCTCTAAACTGAGTTTATACTTGTATATTATTTCTCTGCATTTGCTTATTATTAAAACACATACTAAGGATTTTTGGAGGGGTTTTTGTTGTTGTTTTTGTTTCATTGCATATTAAATCTACCTTGGGTTTTCTATCTTGGGCAGATTGCATCTAAGTGTTAGCAACTAGAATGGATTTTTTCTCATTCTGCATTTACACTGCTATTTTTCACATGATGTTGCAGTATCTATTGCAAAGTCTGCTGTAGAATTTTGCAAATGGAAAAGTGATAGGGGAGGGAAAAATTGACGGCCCAAATATGGCAGCATTTGATGTGAATTGTGGCAGAGATCCTAAGGAAATAAAATTACATAATAAGTGAAAAATAAAGAGATAAACTGCCCAGCGGGCTTATGATGTACTTCAGAAATGGCACCAAGGGAAATAATCAGTTATGAGTCAGCATTCTTTAAACATTTACAAGGGTAAACTTTTACATAAAATCATCTTAAATTAAATGGACCAGATTTTAGAGTAACTGACATAGCGTCCTTGTATTATGTGTTCCATTTGTGTACTTGAGAGATGCCATAAGGAAAATAGGTTCTCTTTTGCATTGCTACCTAAAGGCAGTCAGATTGGTCATTAATTTCAGATAGTCATTCATTTCTTGACAATACTTGAAATTCTGAGACTGAACAACACCCTAATTATGAATAGGATAGTCATTAACAAGTGAGTCCAAAGAAAACCTGGCAGAGGGCAAACCAAATATAAACCAGTGTGCTGGCCCGATGCCGATGTCAGAAAACAATGAGTGTGGCCCAGAATACGTTCATTTTTAAACTTCAAGTTCCTAAACTCCTAGAAATGACAAGGAAGGCGGAATTATATAATAGTTTAAGAATGCAAGATTTGGATAATTTTTTTTAATTGAAGGATAATTGAAATATTAGTTTCAAGTGTACAACTGTATGATTTGATATTTGTATATATTGTGAAATGATCACCACAGTAAGTCTAGTTAACATCCATCACCTCATATAGTTACAAAATTTTTTTTCTTGTGATGAGAATTTTTAAGATATACTGTTTTAACAACTTTGAAATATACAGTACACTACTATTAACTATCCTCACCATGCTGTACATTACATCCCCAGGACTTATATGTTTTTTAACTGGAACTTTGTATCTTTTGACCCCCTTCACCTATTTCACCCACCCCTACCTACCCCCTGCCTTTGGCAACCACCAATCTGTTCTGTGTATCTATGATTTCTGTCTTTTACTTTTTGTATTTTATTTTTTTTAAGACTTCACATGTAAGTGAGATCAATACAGTATTTGTCTTTTCCTGTCTGACTTACTTCACTTAGGAAGGTCCATCCATGTTTTCACACAAGGCAAGATTCCCCCTTTTTATGGCCCAGTAATAGTGTGTGTGTGTGTGTGTATACATATATACACATATATTTTCTTTACCCATTCATCCATCAGTCGACATTTGGGTTGCTTCCTTGTTTTGGCTATAGTAAATAATGCTGCAGTGAACATGTGGGTACATGTAACTTTAAGAGTTAGTGTCTTCCTTTTGTTTTTCAGATAGATAACCAGAAGTGGAATTGCTGGATCATATGGTAGTTCTATTTTTAATTTTTTGAGGAAATTCCATAATGTTTTCCAGAGAGGCTGTACCAATTTACATTCCCACCAACAGTGCACAAGGGTTCCCTTTTCTCCACATCCTCACCAATATTTGTTTTTTTGATAATAGTCATTCTAACAGGTGTAAGGTAATAGTTCATTGTGGTTTTGATTTGCATTTCCCTGATGATTAGTGATGCTGAGTGCCTTTTCATGTTGGCCGTCTGTATGTATTCTTTTGAAAAATGTTTATTTAGATCCTCTGCCCATGTTTTAATCAGATTATTTTTCTGCTGTTGAGTTGTATGAGATCTTTACATATTTGGGGTATTAACCCCTTACCAGATATATGATTTGCAAATAGTTTCCCTAGGTTACCTTTTCATTTAGTTGATGGTTTCCTTTGCTGTGCAGAAGCTCTATAGTCTGATGTAGTCCCACTTATTTATTTTTGCATTTGTTCCCTTTGCTTTTGTTGTCAAATACAAAAAATCATTCCCAAGATCAGTGTCAAAGAGTTTACCACCTAGGTTTTCTTCTAGAAGTTTTATGGTTTCAGGTCTTACATTCAAATCTTTAAGCCATTACGAGTTAGTTTTTGTGCATGGTGTTAGATAGTGGTCCAGTTTTTCTAACACCATTTATTGAAGACTGCCTTTTCCCCATTTTATATTCTTGGCTCCTTTGTCATAAATCAATTGACCCTATATGTGTGGGTTTAGTTCTGGGTTTGGTATTCTGTTTCATTCATTTATGTGTCTGTTTTTATGTCAATACCATCCTGTTTTGATTATTATAGCTTTGTAGTATAGTTTGAAATCACAGAGCATGATACCTCTGGCTTTGTTCTTCTTCCTCAAGATTGCTTTGGCTATTTGGGGTGTTCTGTGGGTCCATAAAAATTTTAGGTTTGTTTGTTCTATTTCTGTGAAAAATGCCTTTGGAATTTTCCTAGGGATTACATTGAATCTGTAGATTGCTTTGGGTAGTATGGACATCTTTACAATATTCTTCTAATTTATGACCATGGAATATCTTTTAATTTATTTGTGTCTTCAATTTATTTCATCAATTTCTTATAGTTTTCAGTGTACATCTCTCTCACTTTCTTGGTTAAATTTATTCCTAGGTATTTTATTCTTTTGCTGCAGTTGTAAATAGGATTGCTTTCTTAATTTCTCTGATAGTTCATCTTTAGTGTAAAGAAATGCAACAGATTTTTGTATACTGATTTTGTATCTTGAAACTTTTCTGAATTTGTTGCTTAGTTCTAAGTTTTTTGGTGGAGTCTATATATAATAGTAACAGTTTTAACTCTTTCTAACTTGGATGCCTTTTATTTCTTTTTCCTGCCTACATCCTTGTTCCTGATTTATTATGTTGACGTATGTTCCCTCTATAACCACTTTGTTGAGTCTTTATCATAAATGGACGTTGGATTTTGTCAATGCTTTTTTGCATCTATTGAGATAATTATGAGTTTTATCCTTCATTTTGTTACTGTGTCAAATCACATTGATTTACAGATGTTGAAACATCCTTTCATCCCTGAAATAAATCCCATTTGATCATAATGTATGATCCTTTTAATGTATTGTTGTATTCAGTTTGCTAATATTTTGTCGAGGATTTTTGCATCTATGTTTATCAGTGACTTTCTTTTCTTGTGGCATCCTTGTCTGGTTTTGATATCAGGGTAATACTGGCCTCATAAAATGAGTTTGGAAGTATTCCTTCCTATTCTATTTTTTGGAAGAGCTTGAGAAGGATTGATATTAATTCTTCTTTAACTGTTTGGTAGAATTCACCAGTGAAAGTGTCTAATCTTGGACATTCCTTTGTTGGGAAGTTTTTGATTATTGATCCTTATAGTAACTTGTCTGTTCAAATCTTCAATTTCTTCATGATTCAGTTTTGGTAGAGTGTATGTTTCTAGGAATTTATCCATTTCTTATAGGTCCTCCAATTTGTTGGGTATAATTGCTGATAGTAGTCTTTTATGATCCTTTGTAATTCTCTGGTATCAGTTAAAATGTCTCCTCTTTCATTTCTGATTTTGAGTCTTCTCTCTCTTCTTCTTGGTGAGGCTACCTAAAGGTTTGCCAATTTTGTTCAGAGTCTTAGGGGACCCGTGAGCCTAAGCCACACTGGCCACCAGAGCCAGCAACCTAGAGGTGTCCCCTAGGTGCCAGCTGAGAGTACAAGCTCCTTTCTTGTTGGTACCAGCAAGCCAGAGCAGGCCAAGGGAGAACACACAGATGGCTCCAGTGAGCCTCCATGTTTGGACAGTATTCAGTAGGCCCTTTTCTATATGTTAAATTAGATGCCTGACCCTCAGCCAGTGCTTTAAGATAAGCAAATAAGCCTTCTTCACGGAATGTCTGGGTGCTTTTCAGTCGACTGCCTATGCACAGCACCCTGGAGTGAGAGTCCACACAGGTGAGCTCTTTAAGAACTGCTCAGTTCACTACGGTCTTATGGGTCTTGTGGACCCAAGCCCCTTTGGGTTTCAAAGCTACATGGTTTGGGGACTCATCTCTCAGGTGCAGGTCTTAAAAGTTGTGGTACCCAATGTGGTGCTCAAACCTTTCACTGCTCAGGGAGAAGCTGGGGGTTTTTGAGTCCCCTCTCGATTGTGGGTTGTAGCGCTGGGGGGTGGGGTTTATGGTAAGATGCATCTAAGCCTCTCCTACCCATTTTGATCTGGGGTTTTCTTGTTTGCCTGATGCGTAGGAGCCACTCAATTAGTTTGGGGGGGGGGGGTTTCCAGAAGAAATTGTTCCATATGTGGCTATAGATTCAGCAAGTTTATGGAAAGCAGTGAATTCAGGATCTTCCTATATTACCATCTTAAATCAGAACCCCCCAATAGATTTTTATATCAGTCTGTCCTCTTACTGCCCTTGGGAAAGTTACCAACCTCTGTGCCTCAGTTTCCTCATCTATATATTGGGAATACAAGTACCTATTTCCCAGTTGTTGAGACCACTGAATGGAATAAAACTTACTTAGTGTATAGTAAGCACTTATAGAAAATAAGCATCAATTTGATAGTGATTATAGATGCTAATAGATGAATCAGCAGACACCTGAAATTCATCACTCTCTGGGATGTGACAGAGCCCAACCCTAACCTTGCCTGGTTTCTCTGTATTAGGCCAAGGTGAGGAGGAGATCTAAGGTGGAGGGAGGGGTATCCTACCTTCCTGCCAGCATATTTTCACGTTTTTAATGGTTTTGTCTTAAAACTTTTATTTTTCATATTAAAAAAAACCAAATTAAGCTTAATGGCCAGGAGACAGTTATTTTCTGTTTGTTTACTTTTTGCATTAGAGACTTTAGTTTTATAAAGCTAAGAAATAAATGTATAAATGAGGACTAAACTAAAGCAAATGTTCCTTGAAAGCCTACCATCCAAAGGAGGTAAAACACTTCCCTCACATCTCCAAGCACCCTTGACCAGAAAATGCTCTATGACAGCGCTGCCTAGTAGAACATTCTGCCAGTGGTAGAAATCTTTCCTGTATCTGTATTGTTCATGGTAGTGGCCACTAGCCACATATGGCTACTGAGCACTTGAAATGTGGTATGAGGAACTGAAGTTTTAAATTTTAGTTAATTTAAATAGAAATATCCAAATGGATCTAGTGGCTATCATTGGACAGCACATGTCTACAGGATAATGTAGTGATGTATTCTTAACATTTCAGGTGGAAAAAGTAGTTGTTTTCATCTTTTTTTGATAAACAAGTCAGAAAATGCCAACAGTTTTTTTAAATTTATGTAAGACCTTTATACCTAGAAAAAGAAGGCCTTCTGTAATATTCTGGGATTCTTTTAAATATCCATAATTTGAAACTCAGCCCTTGATCCAGAAATCTGAGATGTGTTTGTTTCTCACACACACACGAAATGCTGATTCAATTAAGGTGTATCCTACGTTTGGTGCTCAGTAAATATGTGGTATGTGAATTATTAAATAGTTAATTCTGCAAGCATTGGAAAATGCGTTTCTAGCCCTGTATCTGATGCAACAATTCATATGAATCTGTTTCCCACAATTCTTCTACTCTTGCTTTTTCCTCAGTGAGAAGGAATTAAAGAAATTATAAAGCTAAAGAGGAAATGTTTGGTTATGATATGCTTTCATTATTTCCCAAGGTAAATTGAAAGAATGGTCTTTGGTCCTCTATGGCACCTCCGTGCAGCCATACTCACCCACCAACGAGTTTCCTAAAGTGGAACGTGTCCGGTATAGCCGTGTTGAAGATCCCACTGATGACTATGGGACAGAGGATTATGCAGGTGAGCTGGCTTCCAAGGGGGAGGCAGGCTAAGGAAAGAAAGCTCATGCATCATTCCCCCAAAGACATAAACTTCTACTCATATTCTGATATATTTTATTCCATCTTCCTTTCTAGCCCTTAAATATTGGTATGTGTACATTCAAGTATTCAAATATTCATGTTTTTTTCTTCAAAGCTAAAATCACACTGTATATAGAACATTCATATTTTTTTCCATTAAAGGTATCATTAAGAGCATATTTCCCTGTTGTCAAGTATCCTTAGAACGCATATTTAAAAGGCAGCATAATGGTCCATCCTGTGATTGTACTGTAATATATTTAATCCATAACCTGGGATGTGTAGTTTGCTTAGAGTTTTATACTATTTTAAATAAGGTTTCAATGAATACCATTATCAGTTTTTGACTATGTCTTTAAAATAGAGTTCTAAGAATTACTGCATCAAAGGGAATCATCAGTTTTAGGGCTTGGATATGGTTTGTCATGTTGCTTTCCAGACAAGATATACCAGTCTGCACTGTGACCACTGTGTGAGTGTTTACTACACTCATTCCTGCCAGCGTTAAGTGGAAAGAAAAAAGTAAAAAAAGAAAGAAAAGAACATGTTGAAATTTTTATAGCTTTGATTGCTAGTAAATCTAAACATTTTTTCCTTTGTGTTCTCTGAATGAAATATCTCTTACTTTTCTATTCAAAGTGGCAGCAATTTGTTTATTTATAAAAACTCTTTGTATGTTATTGACTCTCACATTGTCTCATATTTGCTGAAAACATGTTCTCTGTTATCACTTGCTTCCGAAATGTACTTTTTGTTTTGTTTTGTGTTGTTTTGAGAGAAAAAGAAAATTGGAGAGCAGAGTTTATAGTTTCAGATAACATTTGTAATTTCTTTTTTACGGAATGTTTATTCTTTAAAATCAGCTAAATATTCACATGGATTATTTTTTTGTAACCTTTGATTTTTAATATATATTGTGAAGTGCAGTTCTGTCTTTATTTTCCAAACAGACTAACATCAATAACTGAGTTGCCATCCTTTTATTAGTTTAGGATGTTTCCTTTATAATAGTATGGTAAGTTCTTATACCAGGTCTCTTCTGGTACCATCTTTTTTCCAATTTACCAATCTAATAATTCTTGATCCAGTAGCACCCACACTTACCAATCTAATAATTCTTGATCCAGTAGCACCCACAACTGTATTTTAATATCTGTTGAATGTCTACTTCTTGTTCTCATAGCAATTCTTAAATCCCCCTTTAAAAATCTCATTGAAATTTAGTTTGAATTTACCTGCAATCTCATGGGAAGAACTGTTTTTACAATATACAGTCTTTCCATCCAAAACATAGACCATGTCCCATTTTACTGAAATGTTTTAATTTTATGTAGTGTTATTTCTAAGTATTTTGGGTCTTGTTGCTACTGTAGTGAAAAATATTCCATATTTTCTAACTATTATATGCTGGTATCAGGGATATCTGTTGGCTATTGTGTGTTTATCTTACATCTAGCCATTTTGCTTGACTTTATTAATTTGTATGTTTTAGAGTTGATATTCCGGGGCAGTTAGGTACTGTAGCCATATCATCTGCAAATTATTTTTTCTCTTTCCCAGTGTATTTCTGATTCCTGTCTTGTTGCATTGGCTACCACTTCCAGCAGCATTCAGTCCTTCTGGGATATCATATATAACATTTAATGAACAAAGCTTCTCCTAATGGAGAACTGTTTGTAAATAGCAGTTTAACATACCTTTAGACAGGAACTTTTTTTTTTCTTGCAGCTCAGCTCTCTAAGATTCTTTTTCATTAATCACTTTAACAGAGTATTTTTAATAAATATGCATTTGGTTCCTTTTATTCTAAATAGGTGATATCCCTGTGTCAATAATAAGCTTGGAGAATTCAGACCAATTGAGCTAACCAGAACTAGATTGTGTTCAATTTTTGTCTTATTTTGCTTTGAGCTTATAACATTACTACTGATGTTATAACCAGCAAACCATTTTGTCTTCTCTGATAGGAGAAAGTATATCTAAAAACATAAATGGAATATAATAGTAATATATTACTATGTGCCTTATGGTATGTTTACAATTCAAATTTTGGTAATGTTAAAATTCTGAACAGTTATACATCTTTGTGGTTTTTCTCACTATATCTCCAAAATGTCCACATCGGCCCTTGTGAGAGAACAAAGACAGTTATTACCCAGCAACCTAAAATGCTAAATTGCATCTGGGACAGTGTAAGATTATGAAAGAAACAGCACAGCATGTGAACTTGCCATACACAGCTCTTTGGCACATATCAAGAATAAATGGTTTGGGTTGGTTTTTTTTGGTTTGTTTGGTTTTTTTTTTTTTTTGCGGTACGCGGGCCTCTTACTGTTGTGGCCTCTCCCGTTGCGGAGCACAGGCTCCGGACGCGCAGGCTCAGTGGCCATGGCTCACGGGCCCAGCTGCTCCGCAGCATGTGGGATCTTCCCGGACCGGGGCACGAACCCGTGTTCCCTGCATCCGCAGGCAGACTCTCAGCCACTGCGTCACCAGGGAAGCCCCTGGTTTTTTTTTAATTGTAGAAATCATCCAGTGAAAATTTAGGACCACCTATGATTCCTTTTCTTTGGAGCTGTGATTTTCACCTTCATTAAGAAGTCAGGGGCTTCCCTGGTGGCGCGGTGGTTGAGAATCCTCCTGCCGATACAGGAGACACGGGTTCGTGCCCTGGTCCGGGAAGATCCCACATGCCGCGGAGCAACTAAGCCCGTGAGCCATGGCCACTAGGCCTAGGCGTCCGGAGCCTGTGCTCTGCAACGGGAGAGGCCACAACAGTGAGAGGCCCACATACCGAAAAAAAAAAAAAAAGAAGTCAGCCTCTCTAGAGGCACAGATGGCATTATCATAACCAGATCCCTGTACTGTTTCATCGCATTCCAGGGACTGTAGGACCCACAGCCGGGTGCACTTCAACCCTTACACAGCAGAGACACTCTCTCCTCATGTACCATAGCAGTCAGCTAAAATGTTCCAAGTTGCACTAGCTGTGGAATTTAAAGATCAATTTTAAGGCTTTTGGGAAAATAGAGATAAACAGTGCTGTCAAATGACTCATGATTAATCAGAAATATATTTCAAGTCTGTAGCATTTTGAAATAACTCATTTCCATTCACATCCAAAGGTCATGATTTACTACCCCTAAGTAGGAGACCTGGACTAAGAATAAGAAGCAGGACCTCTGTTGATCCCAACTCTCCTAGCCATATGATACTGGACAAGCCACTGTAACTCTTGGAAAATCATTTTTATCTGTCAAATGATGGTGTTTGTTTGACTACTAGATTTTTCTCTAAGTCACTCCTCCCCACTTCTACCATTTTATGTTTCAATTCAGTAACTGTAGAATATAGTCCTACAATGACTAAAGGAGACCAAGTTTCAACAAAAATAAGTATGGCTCAAGACATTTCTGGTACCCTTGACTTACTTTTTGTGCATTTCATGCACCATGTTTATTGCTAGTTAAAATCATGAGTTTTCAATGGGAAAGAGCTTCAAGATTATGAGACCAAATCTCTCAAAATATGGAAAACAAGAAAAAAAGGAGGTAGTCAAGCAAGCAAAATATCTATAACTAGCCCATGTCATTAGAAAACTTTTCATCAATCACAAAATAGCTCCATCTTTCTGGCATTTTTTCTTTTTCTTTTTTTCTTCCTGTGCAAAGTATACACAGCAAGAGAGATTAGGAACCTTCATACCAGGTCTGGAATTCTTTAAGCTTGCTTGCATCTTTAAAATGTGTGTGTAGCTTTCTTTTGTTGAGCTGCCCATTAGCCTATGGGTAGGATGCAATTTTAAATCTATTATCTGTGCCTGAAGTACCTGCTTTGTAATCCAAAATGAGATGCGGATAAAATTGTACCAGATGCCATAATGATGTTTCTTTCTGGCTCCAGTATCTCAGAGGTATTCAGTGGCTTTAATGACCTTGGATGAGAGAGACAATCTGGTCAGGGCATTGAGTAATAACACTTTTTTCCTTTCTGGCAACAGCTTAAATTCTCATTTTTCTATCCGACATTTTTATCATTACGCATATTTAATTGCAATCAGTTTTTTTCTAGTTGCTGCAATGGCACTGTTCTTTTGAATTCTGAATTAACTGTCTTCTCGCACAAGGCAACCATATGTGTGCTTTGAAGACCAGGCCCTGACTAGGATTTACATGCTTGATTCTTAGGTAATTCAGGTTTTCCCCAAAAAAGTCAAGAGTTCACTCTGGGCTTACAGTCACATTGAACATTACTCCACCTCACTGCATTAGAAACTCTTAAAGAAAACTCTCACTGCTTAACAGAGAAAAACACCTACTTATAATTCAAGGTAAAGCTTACCTGCTTTAAAATCATTTTTTCCAAGTGTTGTTCTGATTTCTTTTGGAAGGTCCCTGTGACCCTGAGTGCAGTGAGGTAGGCTGTGATGGGCCAGGACCGGACCACTGCAATGACTGTTTACACTACTACTACAAGCTGAAAAACAATACCAGGTAAGAGAGAAGCCACATCAGACCCCCTGAAGCACACCCCCTGGTGTTCCTGGGAGCTCCCACAGGGTCACCACTGGCAGTGTGTTCCATGTTCTCCCACCAGGACCAAAGCCCAGAAGAGATGCTGCTGCCCCCCCCACCCTGTCTCCCCACCTTGTTGCATCATTCAGAACAGTAAAACTGATACTGAATTACAAAACATCAAATGGACCTGTAGGCTAGGAAACTGCAAATGTCTTTTCTCACGTTTCAAAGGATGATGGGGAGGGACTAGCTATGCACATGCTTGGTCTTCCCCTCTAGACCCTTCTATCCCGTTGATGTCTGATGCCACAGCTGCATTTGCCCTTCATGAAAATGCCAGTACACAAGCCAAATGGATGCTTTCCTGAATTCCCCAAAGTGTAAGCCCTCCATATGGCAAAGCTGCTGGCCCCTGTGTGTTCTCACTACTCCACTCTGGGCACTGAGACAGGCCTGCTTGGACCCTGTGCTTCTGAGCCCCCTGGCTTCTGACTCAGGCAGATATGTACCCACAGGGAGGGCCATGGAACAGTGACTGCCCATCAGAGGCCATGCTCTTCCAGGCGTATCTCTCACATCCCTACCACCTCCCCCTCCTCTTTCAGGAGGAAACTCATAGGGAGCCAATTTTTGGTGCATCCATACTCCAGTCACCCAGGCGTGGTCCTGTTCCTGTCACATACATGCTGGAATTTCAATTCCTTAAAGGGAATATAAAATTAAATTTTAAAAATGTCTAAAAATTTTTTTTTTAATTAAAAAGAATAAATTCCTTAAAGGGAAAGCCCCTTGGCTACCTCAGCCCCTCTCATTAGCTCCTACACTTAGCAAATGCCTGATGTTTAATTGGTACTCAGTAAGTACTTGTTAAATGAATACATAAAGCCCAGACCTTAAGTTATGGGCAAGCAAGGTAGTCATTTTTTTGTTTATCATAAACAACATAAATTTAAGTTTTTCTTTTTTTTTTTTTTTTTGGCCACACCGCACAGCTTGCAGGATCTCAGTTCCCCAACCAGGGACTAAACCCAGGCCACAGCAGTGAAAGCCTGGAATCCTAACCACTAGGGAACTCCCTAAATATATTTATATTAATTTAGACAGTAGCATATAACCACCATCACCCTCACCACCCATACACACAGGATTCACATGACAAGCACAACAATAGAAGTAACCCCTTATTAGGGCCTTTTTGCATAAAATTATGGCTTGCACATGTTTTCCCTTCAACCCAACAGCACAACCTTCTTGTTGAGACTCAGTTTCTAACCATCATCCCCTTTAAAGAGCTAGACCCGAACTGGAAGATGGTTTGGACCAAGACATGCCTTACTTGGTGGACTTGGTATTATGTAACCACAGTGCTACGTCAGCACCCTACATAGGAGAAGGCTTTAACCAACAGAATTTGGCCCTTTGGATGTGGTGTTACCGTCATGATTAAAAAGGATTTTGAGAGTGAGGACAGCTATGTGCTCAGCACCTCACTCACTCAGGACTGAAGCTCTGGTGACACTGCCCTTCTTTCTTATCATTCCACAACGCAGGATCTGTGTCTCCAGCTGCCCCTCTGGCCACTACCATGCTGACAAGAAGCGATGCAGAAAGTGTGCCCCCAACTGCGAGTCCTGCTTTGGGAGCCACGGGGACCAGTGCCTGTCCTGTAAATATGGATACTTCCTGAATGAGGAAACGAACAGTTGTGTCACTCACTGCCCTGACGGATCGTATCAGGACACCAGTGAGTTGATTCCAAAATTTGGTTTTGAGAGAGGAAATGTAAGGTTTTCACTTGATTGATCTCGGGAGGGATTGTCCTCCTCCATGAAATCTGGGCCTTGCTTAACATCAAACAGGATCTAGCCAGTTTTTAAGAGAACACCTTACAATTGTTTTGTGGAAATGAACTTGTAGAAAAATTTGCAAAAAAGTAATTTATGTAAAAATGCCTATAACTAACTGAATCTGGGGATGAGCCCGAGGACCCCTTGAAGCAGTGACTTGCTGGGAGGACCCACAGGACTCAGTATATCATTGTACTCATGAACTCACAATTATGACTTATTACAGTAAAAGGTTACAGAGTAAAATCAGCAAAGGGAAAAGGTACATGGGACAAAGTCTGGAGGAAACCAGGTGCAAGTTTCCAAGAGTTTTCATCCAATGAGTGACACAGGATACATTTCATTCCCCCAGCAACAATTTGTGACAACATGTATGAAATGTCATCTACCAGGGAACCTCCCTAGAGTCTCAGGACCTGGGGTTGTTATTAGGGTCTGGTTATGAAGGCACACTGTGCCTGGCACATACCAAAATTCCAGACTCCTAGAAGGAAAGCTGGTATTCAATGCAATCCATATTGTTTGTACAAACTGTTTAGGCTCCATGAGCTACTCTTATCAGGGTGGCGAGAAACTTCATAAAATCCAACTTCACAGATGTCAGCCGTGGGCCAACCTTATAAGGAAAGCAGCCAGGCCTGCTCTTTTCTGCGCACTAAGCAAAGGAAGCAGGCCCCTATATGATATCAACAAGGTTAAAAACGTGACCTTCATGTAAATAGAGAAGGGAAATATGTCAATGACTTACTTAACCCATTAATGAGGAAAACTACAAGGTGATAAGTGGGTTCAAAGACTATCAGGTATCTTAGTCCACCAGGAAAGGTAAAATGAAGTCCATTTGCTGAGTTGGAGACAAAACTGAATAACATCCTGCATGGCAATACAATTAGAATTTTGGGGGGTTATTTTTTCAAATGGATAGAAATCATTTGGAACTTTATCAAACAAAAATCTGTAAATTAACATGTGGCTTCACAGAATGTGGGCCCTAATCACATGTCATTAGTGAACAGACAAAGGTACATTGCTTAGAGAATTACATAATCCTTGGGTACACCTCTTTTTGACAGTGTTCTGGTATGGCCCCAACAAGGGCTGCAGGTATCTTTTGCTGTATTTCTGAGCAAAAAACAGGAAAGAATTTTGAAGTGGATACTTTTGCTACTTAACAAGTCAAATGCACTCTTGATTCAAAGGCAGGCTTTTCTCTCTGAGGGAGATGGAGTTATTGGCTTACCCTCTAGAGCAATGGGGACGGGTTCCCCAGTAGCTTTTATTTTCCCCAGTGTGACAAAGAAAGGGAAAAATGAGAATGGGGAGGGGACATAAGGGATCAGAAATAAGTAGTATTCCTTGAAGAAAAAATTCAAAATTCAATCAGGAAGCCTGAGCCTTGGAAAAGATGCCAGGAGAGGTCACAAGCCAACCACCGCCACCGCCCTCCCAGACCCCAGGAGTGGTCATAAGCTGCCTAAGCCACCATGGTGTACTCCGGGGGCGCACCTCAGCTGCCACCGCCATCAAGAACCCCAGGAATGGCATCAGCCGTCACATGTGCACACCCCATATTGAGGGGCTAATGATCAGCACATGCTGAGGAAAGAGGCAACAGGCATCTCTACTAAAAACAGCCCTCACACCAAATATATTAAACCCACACAAGCTACACAGGGATGCCCCCACATATAAATAGCCCTCCAAGACCATAGTAGATAATTGTTTCTCCTAAACGCACAGAGTAAGAGAAATGTAAGTAAAATAAAGTAGGAGGGACCACTCCCAGTTAAAACACCAAGAGAATTCCCCTGAAAGAACAAACAATGAAACAGACCTCTTCGGTCTAATAGACACCAATTTCAAAAAGGAGATAATGAAAATACTGAAGGAATTAAGAAAGGCTATCGGCAGAAATGCAGAGTACTGTAAAAACGAATTAGAAACTATAAATAGGAACCAAGAAAAATTAGAAAACTCATTTGCAGAGACAAAACTGAGCTAAAGGCATGAATAGCAGAATGAATAATGCAGAAGAATGAGTAAGTGACCTGGAAGATAGAATAATGGAAATCACCCAATCAGTAAAGCAGACAAAGCCAAATGAAGAAAAAAAAAATGAAAGCAATATAAGAGACCTATGGGATAATATAGAGCATGCCAATCTATGCATAATAGGGATTCCAGAACGGGAAGAAAGAGAAAAGGGGATCAAAAATGTAATTGAAGAAATTATGGCTGAAAACTTCCCAAACCTAAAAAAAGGAAACAGATATCCAGATACAGGAAGCACAGAGGGTCCGAAACAAGATAAGCCCAAACAGACCTACACCAAGACATATTATAATTAAAATGGCAAAAGTTAAAGAGAGGATTGTAAAGGCAGCAAGAGAAAAACAAAGAGTTAATTACAAGGGAACCCCCATAAGGCTATCAGCTGATTTCTCTAAAGAAACACTGCAGGCCAGAAGGGAGTGGCAAGATATATTCAAAGTCCTGAAAGGGAAAAATCTGCAACCTAGGATACTCTACCCAGCAAGATTATCATTTAGAAAAGGAGGAGAGAGAAACAATTTCTCAGACAAGCAAAAACTAAAGAATACAGCAGTACTAAACTGATCCCAAAAGAAATACTGAAAGGTCTTCTCTAAATAGAAAAGAACTAAAACTCTATAGGAAAGAGAAAATCACAACTGGAAAGTAAATCACTTAAATAAGCCAGACACAGATTTTTTTTAAAAAATCAAAAAATTTCTGTGAAAGTGATGATAACCATAATAAACAGCAAAAGGATAAAGATGTAAAAGAAGACATCAAAATCATAAAATGTGGGGAAGGAAAGTAAAAAATGTAGATTTTTTTCCTCTTATAATGTGTTTGAGCCTATATGACTCCCAGTCTAAGGCAAGTAGATATAGGAAGGGGTTAACATACTTGAATAACAGGCTAAGCACAACTCAAAAAACGTACAGTAGATTCATAAAAGCCAAAAAAAAAGAACATAAGTATAATACAAAAGAAAATTATCAAACCACAAGAGGAAAAAGAAAGGGACAAAAAAGAAATATAAAGTCAATGGGAAAACAAGGTTTAACATGGCAATGAATACATATCTATCAATAATTACCTTAAATGTCAATGGACTAAATGATTCCAATCAAAAGAGTGGCAGATTGGATAAAAAACAAGAGCCTACAATATGCCACCTACAAGAGATCCACTTTAGAGCAAAGGACACACATAAATTGAAAGTGAGGAGATAGGAAAAGATATTTAATGCAAATGGAAATGACAAGAAAACAGGGGTCACAATACTCATATCAGACAAAATAGACTTTAAAACAAAGCCATAAAGAAAGATAAAGAAGGGCACTATATAATGATAAAAGGACCAATACAAGTAAAGGATGGAACACTTGTCAACATATGCATCTGATATAGGAGTACACAAATACAGAAAACAAATACACACATAAAAGGAGAAACTGACAGGAATACAATAATAGTAGGAGACTTTAACATCCTACTCACATCAATGGACAGATCTTCTAGACAGAGAATCAAAAAGGCAACCGAGATCCTAAATGATACAATAGAACAGTTAGACTTAATTGATATTTTCAGGACATTACATTCAAATAAACCAGAATACACATTATTTTCAAGTACACATAGAACATTCTCTAGGATTGACTATGCACTAGGGACAAAACAAACCTCAACAAATTTAACAGTATAGAAATTATCTCAAGGATCTTTTCTGACCACAATGGCATGAAATTAACCACAGGAAAAGAAATTAGAGAAAAATGATGAAATGGAGACTAACCAACATGCTACTAAAAAACTAATGGGTCAGGACTTCCCTGGTCACGCAGTGGTTAAGAATCCGCCTGCCAATGCAGGGGACACGGGTTCGAGCCCTGGTCCGGGAAGATCCGACATACCGCAGAGCAACTGAGCCCGTGTGCCACAACTACTAAGCCTGCGCTCTAGAACCCAGGAGGCACAACTACTGAGCAAGTGTGCTACACCTACTAAAGCCTGTACTCACAACAAGAGAAACCACCGCAACGAGAAGCCCGCATACTGCAATGAAGAGTAGCCCCCATTCGCGGCAACTAGAGAAAGCCCACATGCAGTAACAAAGACCCAAAGCAGCCAAAAACAAATAATTTTTAAAAAAAAACTAATGGGTCAACAATGAAATCAAAGAGGAAATTTTAAAATACCTTGAAACAAATGACAATAAAAACAACCATACAAAATCTATGGGATGCAACAAAAGCAGTTCTTAAAATTCATAACGACACAGACCTTCCTCAAAAAACAAGAAAAACCTCAAATAAACAACCTAACCTACCACTTAAAAGAATCAGGAAAAGAAGAACAAACAAAACCTAAAGTCAGCAGAACGAAGTAAATAATAAAGCTCAGAGAGGAAATAAATAAAAAAGAGATTAAAAATTAATTTTAAAAAAATCAATAAAACCAAGAGCTGTTCTTTTTTTTTTTTTTTTTTGCGATACGTGGGCCTCTCACTGTTGTGGCCTCTCCCGTTGCGGAGCACAGGCTCCGGACGCGCAGGCTCAGCGGCCATGGCTCATGGGCCCAGCCGCCCCGCGGCATGTGGGATCCTTCCGGACCGGGGCACGAACCTGTGTCCCCTGCATCGGCAGGCGGACTCCCAAACACTGCGCCACCAGGGAAGCCCTGGTTCTTTGAAAGGATAAACAGACTGACAAACTTCTGGCCAGGCTCATGAGGAAGAAAAGAGAGAGAACCCAAATAAACAAAATAAGAAGTGAAAAACAAGACACAACAACTGATGTTACAAAAATACAAAAAATCATAAGGCAATACTATGAACAATTATATGCCAACAAGTTCTACAACCTAGAAGAAATGCACAACTTTCTAGAAACAGAGCTCACCAAAACTGAATCAAGAGGAAGTAGATAATTTAAACAGACTGATCACTAGAAGTGCAATAGAATCTGTAATCTAAAAACTGCCTACAAACAGAAGTCCAGGACAGATGGCTTCACAGGTGAATTCTACCAAACATACAAAGAAGAATTTAATACAGATCCTTCTGAAACTCTTGCAAAAAAATTGAAGAGGAGGGAACACTCCCAAAGATATTCTATGAAGTCACCATCACCATGATACCAGTAAAAGACAAAGGCACTGCCAAAAAAGAAAATTACAGGCCAATATCTTTGATTAATATAGATACAAAAATTTTCAACAAAACATTAGCAAAACAAATCCAGTAACACATAAAAAAGATCATACACCATAACCAAGTGGGATTCATCCCAAGTTCACAAGGATGGTTCAACATATGCAAATCAATGTGATGCACCACATAAACAAAAGAAAAGACAAAAAACACAAGATCATCTCAGTAGATGCAGAAAAGGCTTTTGACAAAATTCAACACCCATTTCTGATAAAAACTCTCCAGAGAGTAGGCACAAAGGGAACCTACCTCAACATAATAAAGGCCATGTACAACAAATGTACAGCTAACATCATACTCAATGGTGAAAAGCTGAAAGCATTTCCTCTAAAATCAGGAACAATTCAAGGATGACCACTCTCACCACTTTTATTCAACCCAGTTTTGGAAGTCCTAGCCATGGAAATCATAGAAGAAATAAATAAATAAATAAAAGGAATCCAAATTGGAGAAGTAAAACTGTCACTGTTTGCAGATGACATGATACCATACATAGAGAATCCTAAAGATGCTACCAGAAAACTACTAAAGCTCATCAGTGAATTTGGTAAAGTTGCAGGATACAAAATTAATACACGGAAATCTGTTACATTTCTATACACTAACAACGAAACATAAGAAAAATAAATTAAAGGAACAATCCCATTTACCATCACATCAAAAAGAATAAAATATCTAGGAATAAAACTACCTAAGGAGGCAAAAGACCTGTACTTAGAAAACTATAAGACACTGATGAAAGAAATCGAAGATGACACAAACAGATGGAAAGATATACCATGTTCTTGGATTGGAAGAATCAATATTGTGAAAATGACTGTACTACCCAAAGCAATCTACAGATTCAATGCAATCCCTATCAAATTACCAATGACATTTTTCACAGAACTAGAACAGAAAATTTTACAATTTGTATGGAAACACAAAAGGCCCCAAATAGCCAAAGCAATCTTGAGAAAGAAAAATGGAGCAGGAGGAATCAGGATTTCTGACTTCAGACTATACAGCAAGGCTACAGTAATCAAGAGAGTATGGTACTGGCACAAAAACAGAAATATAGACCAATGGAACAGGATAGAAAGCCCAGAGATAAATCCATGCACCTATGGTCACCTTATCTTTGACAAAGGAGGCAAGAATATACAACAGAGAAAAGACAGGCTTTTCAATAAGTGGTGCTGGGAAAACTGGACAGCTACATGTAAAAGAATGAAATTAGAACACTTGCTAACACCGTACTTGAAAATAAACTCCAAATGGATTAAAGACCTGAATGTCAGGCCAGACACTATAAAACTCTTAGAGGAAAACAAAGGCAGAACACTCTTTGACATAAATCTCAGCAATATCTTTTTGGGACCTAATTAAATGGGACCTAATTAAACTCAAAAGCTTTTGTGCAGCAAAGGAAACCATAAACAAAATGAAAAGACAACCCACAGAATGGGAGAAATATCTGTAAATGATGTGACCGATAAGAGAATGGTCTCCAAAATTTACAGTTCATGCAGCTCAATATCAAAAAAACAAACAACCGAATCAAAAAATGGGCAGAAGGGCTTCCCTGGTGGCACAGTGGTTGAGAGTCCACCTGCCGATGCAGGGGACACGGGTTTGTGCCCCAGTCAGGGAAGATCCCACATGCAGCAGAGCGGCTGGGCCCATGAGCATGGCCGCTGAGCCTGTGCGTCCAGAGCCTGTGCTCCATAACGGGAGAGGCCACAACAGTGAGAGGTCCACGTACCGCAAAAAAAAAAAAAAAAAAAAAATGGGCAGAAGACCTAAGTAGACATTTCTCCAAAGAAGACATACAGATGGCCAAGAGGCACATGAAAAGATGCTCAACATCACTAGTAATTAGAAAAATTCAAATCAAAACGACCATGAGATATCACCCCACACCCGTCAGAATGGCCATCATCAAAAAGTCTACAAACAGGGTTTCTCTGGTGGCACAGTGGTTGAGAATCTGCCTGCCGATGCAGGGGAAGCAGGTTTGTGCCCCGGCCTGGGAAGATCCCACATGCCGTGGAGCGGCTGGGCCCATAAGCCATGGCTGCTGAGCTTGCGCGTCCGGAGACTGTGCTCCACAAAGGGAGAGGCCACAACAGTGAGAGGCCCGCATACCGCAAAAAAAAAAGTCTACAAACAATAAATGCTGGAGAGGGTGTGGAGAAAAGGGAACCCTCCTGCACTGTTGGTAGGAATGTAACTTGGTACAGCCACTATGGAGAACAGTATGGAAGTTCCTTAAGAAACTAGAAACAGAGCTACCATAGGATCCAGCAATCCCACTCCTGCATATATACCGAGAAAAACCATACTTCGAAAAGATACATGCACCCCAATGTTCACTGCAGCACTATTTACAATAGCCAAGACATGGAAGCAACCTAAATGTTCGTCAACAGATGAATGGATATAGACGATATGGTACATATATACAGTGGAATATTACTCAGCCATAAAAAAGAATGAAATAATGTCATTTTCAGCAACATGGATGGACCTGGAGATTGTCATACTGAGTGAACTGAGTCAGACACAGAAAGACAAATATCATATGATATCACTTACATGTGGAATCTTTAAAAGAAAATGATACACATGAACCTTTTTACAGAACAGAAACAGACTCACAGACTTAGAAAACGAACTTATGGTTACCGGGGAAAGGTGGGCAGCGGGAGGGATAGAGTGTGAGTTTGGCATTGACATGCACACAGTGCTATATTTAAAATAGATAACCAGCAAGGACCTACTGTACAGCACCGGGAACTCTGCTCAATATTCTGTAATAACCTAAATGGGAAAAGAATTTGAAAAAGAATAGATACATGTATAACTGAATCACTTTGCTGTACCCTGGAGACTAACACAACATTGTTAATCAACTATACTCCAATATAAAATAAAAATTTTAAGGGGGGGGAATATAATAAAAGGTATTTATGACAAACCCACAGCCAAGATAATACTCAGCTGTGAAAAGCTGAAAGCCTCCCTGCTAAAATCTGGAGAAGGACAGGGATGCCCACTCTCATCTCTTCTATTCAGCATAGTATTGGAAGTCCTAGCCACAACAATCAGACAAGAAAAAGAAATAAAAGGTATTCAAATTGGAAGGGAAGAGGTAAAGTTGTCATTATATGCTGATGACATGATTACATATATAGAAAGCCCTACAGATGCCACAGAAAACTACTAGAACTGATAAACGAATTCAGCAAGGTAGCAGGATACAAGATTAGCATGCAGAAACCAGCTGCATTTCTTTACACCAACAATGAATATCAGGAGGTGAATGTAAAAAAAACAATACCTTTCAAAATTGCACCCCCAAAAATAAAATACTTAGGAATAAACCTGACCAAGGAGGTGAAAGACTTATATGCTGAGAACTATGAAACATGTAATAAAGGAAAGTGAAGATGAGTCAAAGAAATGTAAAGATATTCCATGCTCTTGGATTGGAAGAATTAGTATTGTTAAAATGGCCATACTACCCAAAGCAATCTACAGATTTAATGTGATCCCTATCAAATTACCCATGAATTTTTTCACAGAACTAGAACAAATAATCCTAAAATTCATAAGAAACCATAAAAGACCCAGAATTGCCAAAGCAATCCTGAAGAAAAGAACAAAGTAGGAGTCATAATCCTCCCAGACTTCAGACAATACTACAAAGCTACAGTAATCAAAACAGCATGGTATTGGCACAAAAACAGACATATGGATCAATGGAACAGAATAGAGAGCCCAGAAATAAAGCCACACATCTACAGTAAATCTTTGACAAAGAAGACACAAGGGCTTCCCTGGTGGTGCAGTGGTTGAGAATCTGCCTGCCAATGCAGGGGACACGGGTTCGTGCCCCAGTCCAGGAAGATCCCACATGCCTTGGAGCAGCTGGGCCCGTGAGCCATGGCCACTGAGCCTGCGCATCTGGAGCCTGCGCTCCGCAACGGGAGAGGCCACAACAGTGAGAGGCCCGCATACTGGAAAAAAAAAAAAAAAAAAAAAAAAAAAGGAGACACAAATATACAATGGGAAAAAGACTGTCTCTTTAGTAAGTGGTGTTGGGAGTGTTAGACAGCTGCATGTAAATCAATGAAGTTACAACACACTCTCACACCATACACAAAGATAAACTCAAAATGGCTTAAAAACTTAAACATAAGACATGACACCATAAAACTCCTAGAAGAGATCATAGGCAAAACATTCTCTAACATAAATCATATCACTGTTTTCTTTGGTCAGTCTCTCAAGGCAGTAGAAATAAAAACTAAAATAAACAAATGAGACCTATCAAACTTACAACCTTTTGCACAGCAAAGGAAACCATAAACAAAATGAAAAGACGACATACAGAATGAGAAAAAATATTTGCAAATCATGCAACGGACAAGGGCTTAATTTCCAAAATATAAGAACAGCTCATACAACTCAACAAGAAAAATAGATAACCCAATCAAAAAATGTGCAGACGTAAATAGACATTTCTCCAAGGAAGACATACAGATGGCCAACAGGCAAATGGAAAGTTGCTCAACCATTGCTAGTTATTAGAGAAATGCAAATCAAAACTACAATGAGGTACCACCTCATATCGATCAGAATGGCCATCATTAAAAAGTCTACAAATAACAAATGCTGGAGAGGTTGTAGAGAAAAGGGAACCCTCCTACACTGTTAATGGGAATATAAGTTGGTGCAGCCACTGTGGAAGACAGTATGGTGGTTCCTCAGAAAACTGAAAATAGAACAAACATATGATCCAGCAGTCTCACTTCTGCGCACATATCCAGACAAAACTATAATTCAAAAAGATACACGCACCCCTGTGTTCATAGCAGCCCTATTCACAATAGCCAAGACATAATGTCCATAGATAGATGAATGGATCAAGAAGATGTGTGTGTGTGTATGTATATAAATATATATATACATACTCACACACACATAATGGAATACTACTCAGCGCCATAAAAACGAATAATGCCATTTGCAGCAACATGGATGCAAGTAGAGAATATCATGCTAAGTGAAGTAAGGCAGAAAGAGAAAGACAAATACCATATGATATCACTTATATGTGGAATCTAAAATAAGACACAAATGAACCTGAACCTATCTATGAAACAGAAACAGAAATCGGGAACATAGAGACTGGTGCTTGCGAAGGGGGAGCGATAGAGTGGGAGGTTGGGGTAGCAGATGTAAGCTTTTCTATATAGAATAGATAAACAACAAGGTCCTACTGTCTAGCACAGGGAACTATATTCAATATCCTATGATAAACCATAATGGAAAAGAATATATAAAAAAGAATGTGTATATATGTATAACTGAATCACTTTGCTATACAGCAGTAATTAACACAACATTGTAAATCAACTATACTTCAATAAAAATTTTTAGAAAAGGGATCAGAAATAAGTAGGATTCCCTGAAGAAAAAATTCAAAATTCTTTCAACAAGGCTGGGAAAGGAATTTGGTTCTACATGGTATATGATAGGATAAAGATAATTGAGAGAACCAGTTCTTTTGCCAGAGCCTGGAAGGTAGATACCTAAAGAAGGCTATTTAAACAATTACTTTGCTGATACAAGTGGTCTGGGCATCTCTCTCCTTCTATGCAATTGCCTTTTGTTTTCATTACCTCCTTTAATGAGTCCATTTACATAAAACATAGTGATTATGTATGATCATGACTAGCAGTAATTACCTCCAACATATTTACAGTTCCCTTGAATAATGTCATGAAGTCCTCAAGACAAGCTGAGAGGTAGGCATTATTGTGATATTTAGTTAACAAATGGGAGAACAGAGACTGTGAACTTGCTGGAAATGCTAAAAGCACAACACAAATCTAGGTCCTCTGGCTTCAGAGCCTATGCCATGTCCAGTAGTCTCAATGACACTATGAGGGGGAGATCATAGATTGTAAAGGACTTCATATTTCAGGCCAAGGGGCTCAGAATTGAGAAAGGAAATGGACTTCCAGGAGGTCCTTAGAGGGATCCATTAAAGCAGTGCTTCTCTGTGGAACCCTGAAGAACACCAGCATTTCAAGAGCAGATAGAGAAGCCTATAGACGAAGCTTCATTCAAGTCTACATACACATGAGGTTAGAATCCACTTGCATCTCAGAGAAGGTATCAAGTCTCCAGCCGCTATAAAGTTTAAGACACTAAACAATGCAAGAAATAATCAACCCTTACCTTGCAATCTTAAAAGCAAGTCCTCTTTTCTAGTATAGTTCGTCAGAGTAGTCCTTAAAGCTGTGAGCATGGGGTCTACTGTTCCATGCCTCAGCTGCTGGTGTTGCTTCTCAACCCTTACTAGTGACATTGCCCCAGCTTCATGAGTGAGATTTTCATTGTAGGAAGTTAGGAAACCCTGCTTGGGAAAGAGAATGGGAAGAAAAAAAAAGCCAATAAACTATTTAAGAATTAAGTGGGCTGTAGTTCTCTTGTCTATAAAATGGTAGATATCACTACAGTGTTACCCCATGCTATATAGTTCCTACCTGTATTTGGTTTGCTGAGAAGTGGTAGCAAATGCTGAGTCTGGGGCTTTTCCTACAGTTTCCTACTCAAGGCCATGTGTACTATAGCATACATTAGCAAACATTAGAACATATGCTTTGATGGAATCCAGTTGACCAAAATTGATTTATAACCTTGTTACTTTTTCTTTTTTAACAGAGAAAAATCTTTGCCGGAAATGCAGTGAAAACTGCAAGACATGTACTGAATCTGACAACTGTACAGAATGTAGGGAGGGGTCAAGGTAAGAGAGTAAAGGATGTCATCAAGTAACACAGCCCAAGGACTTCTCAGTATAAATTAAAAAAAAAAAAAAAAAAAAAAAAAGTAAATAGATAACCCTTTTATAAGTCACCCTTGGTTTGACTCCCATTCAAACACTTGATTGCTATTTGCATTACCTCCACCATTTTATGTGAAAAAAATGGATACCATCTTGGCTAAGGAAGGTTTATAAACAAAATAAAATTCGCTTTAGAAAAGATGGCTCAAATACAAGTAAAAAAATGGCCATTTGAGAGACCTGCTTCAGGCTTTTTGACCGGTAGTGCATCAGTCAAGGATTACTGTGTAGGTAACACCAATGAATTATATTTAATCCCCATGATTCATTCCTCTGATGGTTGAAACTATTCCCTTATCTTTATTATTTCTCTCCGTATAGCCAATCATTCTCTTATCTTCAGCACCTCAGGCTGGTTCCATTATGCTGTGGTATGCACATAGATTTAATACCAAGGAATGTTTTCCTTGAATGGATGAGACTTGCACATTGCTAAAGCCAGATAGTTGATAGATTCTTTGAGAGAATAACATGCAGCTCAAATGAACTAGGTACTCTCTTGATATTCTTAGAGAAGGTCAGATCATCCCACACTGAGTGAGGAGTTGGACTCTGGGTTTATTACATAGAGCTAGAACTGTGCTCCACTGCTTCCCTTTCAAGAATCAACAGTACCTCTATTTTCACCTTTGATCAGAGGTGAAATATGCAGGGTCCAGGCAGTTTTTAGGCAGGTAATTCTTCGCATTAATTAACAGTGGAACATCATTTTTATTTAGATTAATTGATTATCCATGGCTTTCTTTTTTTCCCCATAAATGCATTCAGTGTCAGTTTGCTTAGCACCTTTTACCTCAAGACTTCAGTTTTGATAAATATCAGTCTGGTCTGCCTCCTACTGCTTTTTGTAGAAGGAGCAGATTGGCATAATGAAAAGAAGGAAGATAAATGAGAGCTCAGATCTTTCTCTGCCATTTATCAGCTGTGTGATTTTGGCCAAGTCACTTTGCCCCTCTTGAGCTTCGGTTTTCTCATCTATAAAATGGTGATAATAACCCCAGTGTTGCTGGATTATGATAAGGATTAACTGTGATAACATTTACAAAGCACTTCTTCCAATATCTGATACTGAATGGGTCCATGAGAAATAAAAGATTAAGATTATTCTCTATATTTCTTAGGGAACATTTGATAGAGTAAGTTAACCAGTGCTCTCCAACAGAAGTATGAGAACCATATGTTATTTTAAATATGTCAGTAGCCACATTAAAAGGAGTAAAAAGATACGGGTGAAATTTATTTTAATAAAATATTTAATCAAATATATCCAAAATATTATTTCAACATGTAATCAATGTAAGATAATACAAAAGATAATTAGTGAGATCTTTTATATTCTTTTTTGTTTGTAGTACCCAGCCTTCGAAATCTGATATGTATTTCACCCCTAAAGCACATCTCAATTCAGACAATAGTTTTTTATGAGAAATACTTGATCTGTATTTAGATTTTATAAAATTTAGCTGACGTAGATTTTTATATAGCAGAGTTGTTCCACACTTACTCAAAAGTTTGCCAATAACCGAATCAAGTGGCAATTTGTAAGATTTAGAATGAAATTAACAAAAATAAAATAAAATGTTAAATTCTGTTCCTTGGCCACACCAGCCACATTTCAAGTGCTCCCGAGCCACGGGTGCTAGAGCGTGTGGGACGGCACAGGTCTAACCTGACTGGCTTATCCCAGAAAGAACCCAGGAGTTAACGGTACCAGGTTCATTAGCCTTGCCACCCCTGTATTTTGTGGGTTTTTTGTGGTACGCGGGCCTCTCACTGCTGTGGCCTCTCCCGTTGTGGAGCACAGGCTCCGGACGTGCAGGCCCAGCGGCCATGGCTCACGGCCCCAGCCACTCCGCGGCACGTGGGATCTTCCCGGACCGGGGCACAAACCCGCATCCCCCGCATCGGCAGGCGGACTCTCATCCACTGCGCCACCAGGGAAGCCCGCCACCCCTGTATTTTGGAACCAGCAGAAAGCATCATGGTTCACAGAGACTGCTCTGCTGCACGTCCCACTTAGTGCATTCCCTCCTCACACAGTGCAGCCTCTGTCTCCTGCTGAATAAGTGCCAACCTCAGAAGTAATGTCCTTTATTAGAAAAACTGAGGCAGCTTTTTAAAAACTCTGATAAGTCTTTTGATAGTCCTGTTTCCTCCCACAAAAGGATTCATTTGATGCACTGTCCCCTTTTATACAGCTCTACAAAAAGGAAAGGGATTTTCTTTTACTGGCTTTTTAAATGACAGCTCTCTGGCCAGTAGAAGATCTATGAATGAAATACACTTTCTGTCTCCTTGAGGCTCCCTGCGTTTTCCTTAGGGGCTTCTAGGGTTGGCCATTTTGCCTCAAGAGACCTGTAAAATTTTAAATACTGGCTAAAAACAAACACAAATATCTATGCATAAAATACTAGAAGAAAATGGATTAAAATGTGAACAGGACTGTTTGGGATTCTTTTTCAACTACTTTGTTTTTTGTCCTTTCCAAATTTCTTTAAAGAGCATAGGGAAAAATAAATGTTACTTTTTAATAGTCTGATCCATATTCAAAACACATTCAAGGGCTTCCCTGGTGGCGCAGTGGTTGAGAGTCCGCCTGCCGATGCACGGGACGCGGGTTCGTGCCCCGGAGCGGCTGGGCCCGTGAGCCATGGCCGCTGAGCCTGCGCGTCCGGAGCCTGTGCTCCGCAACGGGAGAGGCCACAGCAGTGAGAGGCCCGCGTACCGCAAAAAAAAAACAAAAAACAAAAAACAAAACAGTCAAGTAAGATGTGAATTGGAACAATATAGAGAAATATATTTTTTATAAGAAAATAGAAAGCATTTGACCCTGTTGCTTAGATACCCATTTTCTAGTATTGTCTATTGGGTGACATAGGATTATGGTAACAGTCTCACTATTGAGTTATTCCGTGAGTAAAATTTGTATATTAAATGTTGTAAATTTTATGCATTTGTTTTTAATTTTAAGAATCAGTCTGTAGACTACGAAAAAGCTCATAGCTGATAAAAATTAGAAGAAAAAAATACACATTCCTCATTTGACATTCTAGCAACTCATTAGGTAACGCCTAAGAGTGCTATTTAGAGAAAATATGACACAGATAGCACCTAAGGAGACTAAATAATAGTATAACTAAGGAAAATCGAGATGTTTGGAGAAGCAGCAGTATAAGTAGATAATTTTGCCAAATTTGTCATTAGAGTTTAAAATTAATAAATCAAGCAATAAAGGCAAAAGTATATTAGAATTCTGTTGTTTTGATAGGAACCAACAGAAGAACTAAAATCAGAAACACTTAAAATCAAAAAAAGGATATTCCTGGGAGTTTGAGCTGGGGGTTGGGCAGGAATAGTTGTGAGCTTTTAATCCGTTGTAATTCATTTTACCATGTGTTCCTACTACATTTATAGTTACAAAACTACTTTTAAGTTTATTGTGTAGTACAGGGGTCCCCAACCCCCGGGCTGCGGACCACTACCGGTCGGTGGCCTGTTAGGAACCGGGCCGCACAGAAGGAGGTGAGAGGCGGGCAAACAAGCGAAGCTTCATCTGCTGCCCCCCATCACCCGCATTACTGTCCCCTCCTCCCCCATCTCATGGAAAAATTGCCTTCCACAAAACTGGTCCCTGGTGCCAAAAAGGTTGGGGACCGCTGGCATAGTAGGTCTAGGAGGTCTGGATATCAGGGAATTGGTAGGCATATTGTTAGCTAAGGTGATTGTTTGGGTCAATAAAATACTTTTAAAAACCTCCATGTAAGGGTAAGCTGTGACGAAGTGAGAGAGTGGCATGAACATACATACACTACCAAATGTAGGGTGGATAGCTAGTGGGAAGCAGCCACACAGCACAGGGAGATCAGCTCAGTGCTTTGTGACCACCTAGAGGGGTGGGATAGGGAGGGTGGGAGGGAGGGAGACGCAAGAGGGAAGAGATATGGGAACATATGCGTATGTATAACTGATGCACTTTGTTGTAAAGCTGAAACTAACACACCATTGTAAAGCAATTATACTCCAATAAAGATGTTTTTTAAAAAAAAAAACAATATTAAAGCTTTTAAATACTTAAAAAAAAAAACCCTCCATGTTGTAAAATGTTAAGAAGAAATGTGTCAGCCAGTCTAATAATTAAGAGGAATGTCCCCAAAGCTTGCAGCACGTGTGTATGCTACAGACATAATTTTAGGCACAGAGAAGCATTATAGGCATTGGGAGGAGAAAACAAAGACTACAGGGGCTATTTCCCATGCTTCAAAGCTTTGCCAAAGCCACTGGTCTCTGGGGGGAACTATATTTGTTACATATGGCGTTGGGGAGTCATGACTTCTTTGCCTGATCACAGCAGTCTGTGTCTGTGTCTTCAGCCTGCAGGGATCCCGGTGTGCCGTTGCCTGTGAGGATGGACGGTACTTCAACGGCCAAGACTGCCAACCCTGCCACCGCTTCTGCGCCACCTGTGCTGGTACCTTCTCTCCCAGTCCTCTTGTTTATTCTTCTGGCTCTGATTTGGCTTTTGTTTACCTGTCTTTATCCATCACTCATGCAAACCCATTTGATATTTTTAAAATAAATGCTGGAGAAGCATGGGTCTCTTCTGATAATCATGCATGTATTCTCAGAAGTCAGTCATCAGTAGCCTGTGCTCATGGAAAACTTAAATTTCCCAGTGATACCTCCTTCGCTTTCCAAAGAGATTTGATGTTTTTGGCAAATGGGTCCAATGTAAAACTGGAGCAAGTTACAACCTATTAATGCCATTTTAACCAACTATGCAATAAGCAGCCCATCATGCAAACTCTTCTGAGGTTTTGTTTCTGTCTTCGGCATCTGTCTTGCTTTTAAGGAGCAGGTGCTGGTGGGTGTATTAACTGCACAGAGGGCTACTTCATGGAGGATGGGAGGTGCGTGCAGAGCTGTAGTATCAGCCATTACTTCGACCACTCTTCAGAAAATGGATACAAATCCTGCAAAAAGTAAGTGGATCCACCCCTCAAGCCCTAGTGTTTGGCTACCGGGTTCCTTATTTGACTGCCTTCATAAATAATATGAAACAGAATTATTAATGAAAAATAAGGTTCAAACATTTACCTGTGGACACTGTGCTGCACCTTTAACCCAACTGATTTTTTTTTTTTTTGGCACCTTGGAAGAACTTTAAAACCTCTAAAGTAATATTTCTGTTTCAAGTGCATGCTCTCTCCCCTTTAAAATCATAGTCTACCTGCTAGGCTTTCTTTAATGTTGTCAAACCTAGCAGTTATTGTAAGAAAAGATTTTTGTGGCATCTTCAAAGGGAGAAGATTAAGTTTAAGACATTAAGAGGTTGGTAGCAAACACATCTTCTTCTGTGCCTGATGTGCGAAAGGATGATAAATTGTACATTCTCCCCATAGATGTGACACCAGCTGTTTGACATGCAACGGTCCGGGGTTCAAGAACTGTACGAGCTGCCCCAGTGGGTATCTCTTAGACTTAGGAATGTGTCAAATGGGAGCCATCTGCAAGGACGGTGAGTACAACTGCTCGTTTTGATCTTCTGAGCAAAGTGTGATCTTTCTACGTTAAGGTCTCATATATTTCCACTTGAAAATGAAACTATCAAGAGTGCCCCAGATAGGACATGCCCAATATCTTGTTGGCGTTCATTCATCTCAAACGTCTACCCTCAGTGAGTTTGGTTTTTTGGTTGTTTTAACTGCAAGAAGAACTAGAGCATCCACTAACCAAGATGGCACTAGTCAACTTTTTTTTTTAACGTAGTAAACTTGGTTCTTTACAACTTTAGAGTTTGGGGTTCACAGCAAAATTGAGCAGAAAGTGCAGAGAGTTCTCATATAGCCCCTGACTACCCTACGCACATACACAAACACACACACAAACACTCCCTTTATCAGTGTCCCTCACCAGAATGATATGTTTATTATACTTGATACCTACATTGACACATCATTATCACCAAAGTCTATAGTTTACATTAGGGTCCACTCTTGGTGTTCTGTGAGTTTGGACAAATGTATAAAGACAAGTATCATACAGAACACCTTCACTGCCCTGAAAATCCTCTGTGCTCTGCCTGCTCCTCCCTCCTTCCCTCCCCCTGCCCAACCCCTGGAAACCACTAATTTTTTTACTGTCTTCATAGATTTGCCTTTTCCAGAATGTCATATAGTTGGAATGAAACATCAAACACTAACTAGAAAAGGCTACCTACTGTATTTTTTCTAGTCTTTTGGCATATGTACTTTTCATCAGATTTTTTAAATACCATATACATGGAGTTTTTTATCTTGCTTTCTGCACTAAGCATTAGATAAACATTATCCTGTGTTTTTACAAAGTCTTCAGAAACTTCATTTTTAATAACAGCTTAATAGTCTATCATGTGGAGATGCCACAGTTTATTGCCACTCTCCTCTTATTTGGATTATTTATAATTTTGATATGTAAATAACAATCAAATAGTATCTGAATCTTTCATTAAGCTCTGATAGACAGGCATCTATCTAATGACACAACCAACTACAGATTGGTTCTAATGTTAATGTGGGTCTCTTTTTATTTTCATTGCACCACTGGTTCTTAATCAAAATGCCAGGACCCCAGACCTTCCCCAAAGATTCATTTAAGTTGGGCTTGGGGTACAGTTTGAGCACTGATAGCTTTAGAATCTTCTCAGGTTTTTTTTTTTTTTTTTTTTCCTGTGGTACGCGGGCCTCTCACTGTTGTGGCCTCTCCCGTTGCGGAGCACAGGCTCCGGACGCACAGGCTCAGCGGCCATGGCTCACGGGCCCAGCCGCTCCGCGGCATGTGGGATCTTCCCGGACCGGGGCACGAACCCGTGTCCCCTGCATCGGCAGGCGGGTTCTTAACCACTGCGCCACCAGGGAAGCCCTTCTCAGGTATTTTTAATGTGCCGCCATTCCCCCTGACAATTTGGGAAATACCAAGTTCTCTCACTTTTCTAGCCTCAGTTTCCCCATCTATAAAATGAATGAATTTAAATTATTCCAACTCCAGCCTTTTGTGAACTTTGACTCTTGATATAATTCATGCAGAGAGGGCTCTAAAATTTGTGCCTCAATTTTATGCAGACGTGCATCTCAACGATGTAGAAAAAAATTGTTTTGAACCATCGTTGTTCTAAACATCTTTGGACTGTTAGGAAAATAAACAACTATGCATTTGGAAGAGTTTTCCCTGATAAAATCATTTCCCTGGGTTTAATCTTTGTCTTCTTTTGAACGGTTCCTCTTCTGGAAATTTCACAAGAGGCAGAAGAGTGCTGTGGTTGAGAGAATGTGGATTCAGGAGTCAGAATGCTGTCATTCATATCTAGCCTCCAGACCTTGGGCAGGTTATGAGCTTTTCTGGGCCTCACTTCCCTCAACTGTAAAAATGAGAAGGATAATGCTGTCGACCTCATATGGTTATTCTACAACTCCCGTTAGGAATCTCAAACATCAAAAAGATATGAGCTTGCGATGGCATGCATAGCAACATCATTTATGGTCTCATATCCACAGAGCATCACAGGTGACTTTGCATCTTCATAGCTTTTCTAATGTATGATTGATCTGGCAGGGACGGGCAGATCTGCTCAGGCTCTGTGTTTAAACTTTTCATGGCCAGGGCTAATTCTCACCACACAACATGGAGGTGAGAAGATTAAGGGATGGCACCCCAGGTACTATGTAAGTATCACCTTTTAGTTACCAGCCAGTGCTCCTTACCCTTACTTGAAAAGATGGTTCCCCTATATCTGAATATGATCAGAAGTTCTGTAAGTTAGTAACTGAAAAACTAAGGAAGATTTTCAAGTGATTGACCCAAAAGATCCACTGTGACTTGAAATTTTCACCCATAACACTTGGTACCGGGCATTTCAAGGTTTGTGATGCTTTAACGGCTTTCCCTAAACCACAGTAAGCATGGGATAATTTATGCCAATGGCACTTTGGTAAAAGTGGAGTGTCAGGATTGCAGGCAAAAGTGGAAAATGAAGAACCATGATTTGTGATGAGTCCATTTTCAGGTCGGTTAAAGAATGAGAGAATTGATGGCTCACCAGGCTTTTCAAATCACGTGGCAGTTGCATTCAGGGATGTGCTATTTATTTTCTTTCAACTGTCATATTTCAGTGATTCTAAGACATACTTTTTTAATATATTTTAACAGCTCTGGAATCATGATGCATCTTGTAATTCATGGCAGCTTACAACTGCTTTTGATCCACAGGTTGATGTGAAATAGTTGTCATCGCCTGTGACTTAGTCACAGATATGTCTAGTCAACTGCGTTAGGCACATGATCACTCCTACTTGTGTTGCATTTAATTGCACTTCATAATAGCTTGAAAAAGTTAAACTATTTCTCAATATTCAAAGGAAGAATTATTACATAAGCCCAGAAACAAAACAGCATGTTATATAAATTTAACTAATACTTTCAAGAAGCATAAAATGAATATTCTGATAAGAGGCTGTGTCACCGTTTAATATGAATTTTTTTTTTCTTGGTAGTACTTAAACTAGTGGTGCATCTGAAATCCAGTGTCTTGGATTCAATGAAATATAGCATAAATGACTGTATACGCTCTGCTCTAGGTAACTCCGAAAAGAAAAATTCCTTGCCTATATTATTATTGATTTCTAATTTATTCTTTTTCTAATCTTTTTTTTCCTTTCACAAATGGATACCAATCACATTTACCGTTGGACTGCAATCTCTCTCCTTGAAAACAATGCTGTTGACTGAAATCACTTTGGGTGGACCAAATTTCTTCCTGTTGACTGCTCCCGAATGATCTCTTCCAATCCCCCCAATCTGCCTCTCTGGCCAATCACAACCTTCTTCCGTGTGTGTCCATCATGCTGCTCTCGTCCTCAACTTCCCCTCCCTCTTGCTGACTTCCTGGAAAAGCAACGGAAGAGTCCTGGGCGGAAGGAGGCTTCTGTATGCTAGTGAAAAAGAACAATCTGTGCCAACGGAAGGTTCTTCAACAACTTTGCTGCAAAACCTGTACATTCCAAGGCTGAGCTGCCATCCTAGATTTCCTTGTTCCTGTAGACTTATAGATTACTCCATATTATTATTAAAAAGAAAAAAGCAAGCAAAAAAAAAAAAAAGCAAGCCACCTCTCTCTTTCTTGCTCTCTTTCTCTCTCTCTCTCTCTCTCTCAAATTTGTGCAGGGAGATGGTGAACTGTTTTGTCAGAACTTAAATGGAAAAAAAAAAAAATAAACCTACAACAAGCCTACCTTTTATAACTGGGTGTTTAGTGCTAAACAGCCAGAACCACAGAGACAGTATTGTATGACCAAAGCATTTGATGCCAAAATTTGACGTTAAAGTAATGATTTGATTTCCTGCCCTGTTTTTGAAGGTCCATTTTTTTTTCCTTTTGCATACTTGCTTGTTTCCCCTTTGAGACGCCTAAAAATATACCTTTCAAAAACATCACGAGAGCAGACATAGTTTATCAAAATGCAACAGAAAGCTCCTGCATCCGTCATTTTTCATGCTTGAGTCCACTGTGGGGGGAAATGGCAGAAAACTGGACCTAAGGGCATTAAGAACATCCCGCAGAGATGTGTTCAGTGTCGTTTGTCTTGGTTTTTCACAGTTGACCATTGATACTTTCCACACATAATTTACTTCATGCATTATGTGCTGGTTTTGGCATTATGCCCACTTGATAAGTCTGCTCCACTGGTTTCATCAGATAGACTTGCTGCTACTGGCTTTTCCATGGTAGATTCGGTTATTTCACATACAGCTGGTCAAATGGGATTGCTCTGCATAGTCAACGTGGTGATGGACAGAATGCAAAGATTCACAAAATAGCTGAGACTGATCCAGCTCCCCCGCAAATCCAGAGTGTTCACTTGTAAACCCTGCACAATCTCTTGGTGCTATTCAGCCATTATCCCCATAGCATTTTCTTTTTTTTTAAGGCCATCAGAAATTCCATGTGTTGTAGTGGGAAGCATTTTGGATATGATGAAGAAAATTTCTTCCTGGAGTCAAAAGTTTCTAAAAGGTCCTGTATTTTTCAGAAATGGAATTTATTTAAATAATATTTAAGCTCGTGCCCAAGTTGGCCGGGCAACAGTTTTCAATGGTGCTTATTAGGAGTTTTTTTCATCTTGTCATTTTAAGAAAATAAAACTGGAAATGGAATATGGGCAGCATGATTGTACCCTCCTGGTTCTGTTCTTTTCCCACTCCTCTGTCCCTCTATATAACCATGCTATGATACACCTGTCCACTGAATGTCACTGAGATCATCTGTTTTCTTGGAAATATCTTCACTGGTTTCCTATGACTTCCCAAACACATCCTGGAATCTAGCAGACTGAATTATGTGAAGACTGTTTGGATCAGTGGTCAAAAATGAGGAAACCTGATAGATCTTTTTATAACTCTGAGTTTCTCTGTTTAGGAGAGGATAGACTGATATCAAGTTTCTTCATGTTTCATATCAAAGCTCCATTGGTGACCTCATTTGCTTTGAGAATGACCAGCCATCTTGCAAGCTTTAGGCTTCTGACAGCCTCACTTCCAAGATGTCACTGGCCTCACAGATGAGAAGAGGAATGATATCAATATAGGTTATCCTGGGAAGTGGATGCTAACTAAGGTCCCCATCCAAGCAGCAAGGTAGTAAAAAGCCTACCTTGAAAATATGCATTCCTAGTCATCAAAGTTAACATTGAACCCAAGGTAAATAATGAGTATAAAGTCTAATGACCCTCTTAATAGCATTGTAGTGATACTGAGTCACATAATGATTCATATGTAACTAGGGAATCAACTGATTTTGTTGAGTAATTTTCCTCTTCATAACACTTCAGGCCCTTCTGACCCGAAGAAAGCAAGTTAGTCCCAGGTATGGCATGTAAAGTCTTACATTTAAAGGCACGGTCTCTAAGTGGACAAAAGCAAGTGAGAGCCTAAAGCAAGGTAAAGCAGATGGTGAAACCAGATTTGCCTGCAAAGAAATCCATTTAATTGAACCCACCCATAATATATGAGGCACAAAGTTACTATGAAGGGAAAAACAAAAGTGATGTCTGTGTTCTTAGACAAATAACTATCAACCTGACAGTCAAAATCATTGGGGTCTACCAACATGTGTTCCATTTCTCACTGACCATGCAGGCACACATTGTGGAAATACTGGTTTAACTACTAGTGGTTACTGCCTCGTTTATCTACAGAATATTATTAACTAGAACATAATGCTTTCAAAGTTTAAGTTAATGTTATATATTATGTATAAATATATATATTCATAATGAGATATATGTAATGGATAGTACAAAGTTTGGAGACTTAACAAATGCTCTAACCTCTAGAGACAAAAGTCCTATCTTCTGTTTTCTTTTGTCTTTTGATTTTTCATTAGTGATCCATTGTTAAATCCAAATCCACTTTTACTGAAAAATACTGTACATGTGTAAAATGTTCAGTTGTTTTTTTGTAAAATATAGTAGAATGGTTGTAATTGATACTGGCCCAAATCAATGTTATTCCATATTTTATTTTTTCTATTAAATTAACCTAAGTTCCTGTTTATTTGATCTGTTCGTACCCATGTGCAAACATCTCTGAAAGGGTGAGGTCATGAGAAACTTCTCTGTTTCCACATAGATGCTGAATATGGAGGAAAGGGTGAGGTGAATGAACCATCTAAATTAAGTTGGGGAAAAGGGTGAGCAGAATTGGGAACTGAAAAAAAAAGAGAAAGTAACAGCAACAGAAGAAAGGATCAGTTTAGGTTTGGTCATGAATGTATGTTAAATCCCATTTTTAGTAAGCAGATTGTGAAAAAAATCTACACAAGTTTGGTGCAGTTGCTATCGCATTGTACAGATGCCATGTCCAGTGAAAGGGCCACCTGGACCTGCTCTTTCCCTGGTTTCCCCCAAGGCATGGACTACTGCATACCTGCCAGTGGGTGTATGGAAGGGTGGGGACCAAGGGGCTGGGCACAAAGAGGTCGGGCAGCAGGGGTAGGTGTGAAAGCTGTTATAGAAGATGACCTTGTTCAATTGGCTAATATCCTGTGTATCATTGTTAGTTGGCTATATCCCTGGATGCCTAGAAGATGACTTTTCTAAAATCAATCTCCAGTACATGCCACAGGGTAGGACTGTATAGTTAGCAAAAAACAACCATGGATTATAGATCTTTGTGAACCCTGCTTGAGATGGTCACTAGCCTTGAAAGTTCAATGCCCTATCTTTTGCAAAAAGAAATGAGAAATGAACAGAAGTGACACACATATTGCGCTCCAATTAGGCTTAAAGACCTGGGGATACAAAAAGGTATAAGAGAGAGCTGCTGCCATGAAGTCCCATTACAGAAATGGAGAGAAACTAATTTTATTGACCACTTACTATGTGCTATGCAATATGGGAATATAGAGTATATATATATACTGATATAAATATATCCTCTTTTAAGTTTCACACAAACTCTAGAGCAGAGACATGTATTATCCTCTGTTCATAAATAAGACAGCTGAGGCCTATGGACTGAAATAAATTGATTGGGATTACCTAACCAGACTCAGAATAATAAAAATAGAATTCAGTATTAAGACCATTAATACTAAGTAGTGAATTCTAAATCTCAGATGAATGAGACACTAAGTTGTTAAGTTCAGACAGGCGGAAATTCCTTTGAATTGGATTGGTCAGGCCGAGTTTCCTAGATCAGTCTGGACTAGCATTGATTCTTGGAGGATGGCTAAGGCTTAACTAAGCAGATGTGACTACAGCAGGAGGGGCGTTACCAGTGAACTTGCTGCACAAGAGGTGTTCAGGGAAGCAAGTCATTGTTTTAATGCTTTTTAATCTAATTAGCCTGTTGCTACAAAGGACAGTGATTCAACATTTGATGGATCAGTCAAGAAGAATCGACATTTTTACACTTTCCAAAGATGGATAGTGTGCCCGTTCTTTTCAATTCCCACACCCATGGAAGACGTTGCTAATCATCAATATCCATCTGTGGATTGATCAGCATTTTCTCACCTTTCACCCCAGTATTAGGGCCTTACTTCATGCTACTGATCTATCTGACTCATGGTTTTCCACCTAACAGTCCACTCTTCATTTTGAGGAACTTGCACACTGAGTGCTTCATAGAGAAGGGCAGGTAGTTGTTGTAGTAACTACTAAATTAAAATTTCTCCATCAAGTGATCAACACTGTAGGCACATCTGAGTATGGAAATATTAAACACCCCATCCCCCTCATGAAGAAAGAATATCATGCAGCTAAAATATAAGTGGGCATGCATTCTCAACTGCTTTCATATGATCATTCAGATTCACACAAAGGGTAATGACAGCAGCTTGACGATTATGGAGAAAACGGGGGGCAACTTCCGCTGTGGCCCGGCCAGCTCAACAATGCCGCCTTCCGTCTGCTGATACAAAATGGCAGCGGGAACACAAAGGCCAGCTGCAGCCCGACCTCACCTGGCCCAAGCTGGGCCCTGGGCCCCAAACTCAGTATGTGTCAATGACAAAGTATGAACCTGCATCTCCTCCCTGGTTGACAACTGTTTCCAAAGTTATTTTTGTTGCAAACCTATAACATCTGAAATTCTCGGCAGAATACTTTGGAGCCATTAACAAATTTAGCAGGGCATAGCCAAGATGGACTTAATTTCACTGTTGCTCACTGGAGCAGCTTGGCGGTAGAGATGGGGCTGTAATCCATACAATCACGTCTCCTCTTCATCATGAGGGTGAAGATCTGGCCCAGAGTCAATTCCTGGGCAAGAAGGATGCAGTTGTGCAGCATCACTGAGTCTCAGAGGGCAAGTCTGGGACCTGGGAATGCCAGCAGTTCCTTCCTACCTTCTACCTGCAAGGGACTTAGAAGGATGTTTGACTGTCTTATTACTGAAAAATTTTCTTGCAAGATTTCTTCTCTAAAGGGCCACTGTTGGGTCACCTGCCCCCAACAACTGTTGCAACTGTTGCTTTTTCTGGGCCAGGCATCAGGCAACAAAAGATATTTTGCATCCCCACTGCTAGAAGTTTCCAGAAACATTCCCTGACGCCTGAATTGTAAGACCCTTTTTCATTTTATAAAAGAATACATTATTTTAAGAATACAGTGTTTTGAAGCTGGCAGAGCTCTACTAAAATGGCTTTATTTAATTTTGCACCCACAAAAATCAGAGTGACCTATAGAAACTAAATTTCTGTTGCAAGATTCACAAGTCAAGGGTGTGGCTGAAACTCAAGCCCATAGCATCAACCTTCTACGCAACACTGCCTCCTTTTTATTAGTACCATAGAGAAAACGAGTCCATATATGTTGCAAGGCAGGGGGTAAGACCCTTTTCCCAACTGTGGATAGAAAGCACACTGTATCCCTAGACTTGGCTTTTTCTCCTTATGAGCCCAAATGAATTGCTTCTGTAAATAAACTTTGCGTCCCTGTCATATACCAAGCTCTGAGGTCCTTCATGCCCTCTTCAAGCTAATGGTCTAGTGGGAAACACATACAAAAATGCATGGTTATAATATGAAGCTATCCAATAAAGGGCTAAAAGTCCCATGCCTTGCACGATAAGCTTTACAAGGGCATCCAAAAATAACGTGAAACATTCAAAATAGAGTTGCCTTTAAAATGTGCAAAATCAAATGATATTTTAATTAAATATCTACAAAATGCAAAATGTCAAACTAGTCAACTGCAGCTCAAAACTGAAGGAATCACATATAATTCAACTTAATGTGGGATAAAGCTGAATTGTAATATGTTTGATATGATATGGGACCCACAGAGGTAGGAGAACTTAGGATCTGCTGGGTTCCTAATTTAACCCTGCAGAGGAGGGAGAAATTCACTATTCATGGCAGGGAGGAATATATTTATATATATTTCTGGTCTCTTCCCTCAAGATTCCCACCTGCAGATCCAAATAGCTACTCGCCATTTCCCTTCAGATATCTAATAGCCATCTCAAAATTAACACGTCCAAAATAGACTTCAGACTCACCAATCCCCTAAACATTATTATCACCAAGTGTCTCCCAACTCAGTAAATGGAATTAAAATACACCCACCTAAAAACCCAGCCATCCACCATTTGCTCAAACCTGAAACCTAGAATTCCTCTTTTTCCGCCCCCAAATCCAATCCATGAGCGAGGTCCCATTAACCACACCTCCATGAGATATCTCAAAGTGCTCTACTTCTCCCCATTCCATAGCTATACTTCTGGATCACAGCACCATCCTCTCCACCCTAAACTACTGCCAGAGCCTCCTAACCAGGCTCCCCGCTTCTCTCCGCCTCCTTTCCTCTTTTTTTCTCTCCTCCCCCATCATTCTCCACACAGATAGCAGAGTTATTCTCCACACAGATAGCAGAGATAGCTATTACAACTACAAAATCTGATTTCACCTCTCCCCATTCACTCAGAATAAAATCTGAACTCCTCACCTGAGATCTTTCTGATCTATTCTCATGCTTCCCTGCTCATCATATTCTAGTCATACCAACTTTCTTTTTGTTCTTCAAACAAAACTAGCTTATTTGTGCATCCAGACCCCTGCTCTTCACATGGCTGGTTTTTTCTCATCCTACAGGTCTTGGTTCAAAAATAGCTTCCTCGGGAAGCAGCTCCACACCTGCCCACTTTTTTGGTCTTTTCATAGCACGTACCACAAACATGACATTCTATCGTTCGCTGACTTGTTTATTGTCGGTCTCTCCCTCAGCACTGTGACAGCTGGGGTTTTGCCCATCTTGTTCACAGCTGTATCTTACAGGTCTAGCACAGTGCCTTGCTTAGTAAATATTTGTAGAATGAATATGAAGCAGGAATTTGTCAGCCAGAGAAAGTGAGGATGTTGGAGTAGGACTTGAGAGAGAGAGAGAGAACCGGTATAAAGGCACAAAACCATCAAAGGGCTTGTGGACTGAGAAGCAGGGAGTAGGCAGGGTGGGCAACTGAAGGGAGGGAATGGGAAGACCCCAGAGGTCAAGTTGCAAAGGGCTAGGGGGGCTACTGCCCTTCCTCCACCTCCTTGTCCTCGGAGTCATCAACCCTCTTTTCAGAGAGGCTAATTGACTTGCTCAAGGACCACATCAAGTCAACTAGTGACTTCCTGCCAACCAATTCGGGAGGCATTCAGTGAGACAGAATGCTGAGGAGGCTGTAATTTGCTTCAGTCCCCAGGGAATTGATGGCTGCATTGAGCCAGCTAAATGAAAGGACAGGGTACTAAGCGGAGCTCAGCTGTCAGATTAGCTCACGTGAGAGAAGGCAGCCCACGGCTTCTCTTCCCCAGGATGTCCATGGCCAGAGCAACACATTTGGTAAGGCCTGTCTGGGGACAAGGGCTGGCTCAGAATCTTCTTTACCTTCTAAGAGAAAACCCCTTGCCCTCTAAACTGTCATTACCAGCGATGAGTAAGAGGAAAGAAAGTAGTATGTGAGCAACTCCCTTTCGTAACAACAGTAACTCCCATATATGGAGTACTTCCTATATGTCCTAAGCACTGTGCTCAATTCTTTATATGAGTTATTTCATTCGATATTCCCAATAGCCTGACTTTATTCTCTTTTCACAAATGAGAAAGCAGATGAGGTAAATGCCTAAGGCACCCCAGTGGTTAAACGGAAGATCTGGGATTAATTTAAATCCATACGATCTGATATCAGAGTCTCCAAGAGAAATATAAGAGCCAAGGAAGATGTCAAAACAAACTTCAGGCCGTGACCGTGGAGCTTGCATCAGGATTGTATATGTTACCTGAAAACGTCAGGTCCAGGGTCCACGCTGTCTCTTGTGAATTCAGCAACGTCCACCCAGGACTACTCAGCCTGGCCACATAGTGCTTTGTGTGACCAAGCTAGGAGTGAATTTCAATATCATCATGAGAATTACTAGCAACCAATGGGCCATGTGGGCAAAAGAAATCAGAAAGGACCTAAAGGAAATGAGGAAGTGGCTATTAAGAAATGAGGATGTGATGTTCCCTTTCATGCTAATTTTTCTTTGTCTTGGAAGCCATCATTTACATACTCTAGCCTCAGATGAAATGAGGATGAAATAGAATGGAGATATGGGGAACACACAGAAACATTACAATACTCAAAATCATAACATAATACAAATTCCATGAGTCCTTTGACAAATCTAGCAAAACATAAATTCTCAGGTGACATTAAACAGGATTTTCTTGACACTCATATCCATAACTGTTACAATATAATAAAAGCTAAACTATCAAGAAAATGTAAGGTTTTTAATCATGTATAGGAATGTGATTTTGGGGGGTGGGGGGGCGGTACGCAGGCCTCTCACTGTCGCGGCCTCTCCCGTTGCAGAGCACAGGCTCCAGACGCGCAGGCTCAGCGGCCATGGCTCACGGGCCCAGCCGCTCCGCGGCATGTGGGATCCTCCCGGACCAGGACACGAACCCGTGTCCCCTACATCGGCAGGCGGACTCTCAACCACTGCGCCACCAGGGAAGCTCAGGAATGTGATTTTTAATTGACTTGTATCATTAGAAGAGCCACAGATATGACAGGAACCATGAGTCATCTTGACCATCTTCCCTTGATCATTCCCATATCTGATCCATCAGCAAGTCAAGACAGTTCTACCTCCAAAATATGTCTTTGATCCATTTTCTGTCCTTCACCTGTTCTGCCACCATCCTTGTCCATACCACCCTGGGTCAAGCTACTTCCCACCTGGGCTGTTGCAACACCTCCTAACTAGCCTCACTGAATGCACCCCTTGTGTCCACACTCCAACATGTCCTCATCTGCTTCCTCTAATCTATTCTACATAACAGCCAGAGTGCTCTTTCTAAAAAGTCAAAGCTCACATGAGACTCTGCTGTTTAAATCCCTCCCGTGGCTTCCCATTTCACCCAGGAAAAAGTTGAAATTCCTTTTCCTGGTCATGAAGGCCATGGTCAATCTGACCACGACCACCCACCTCTCGAAAACTCATCTCGTGCCATTCTCTCCCTTCCTTCATATTTTCTAGCAACACTGACTTTTCCTGATTCCTCTATTCTGCTTTGTAGGCTAGAACTTTCCCACATGCCATTCTCCGTACTTTAATGCTATTCCATCCCTAATCATCTATATCTGGCTAGCACATTTATTATCTGGGTCTCAGTTTAAATGTCATTCTTCATTTCCTGATCCTTCTAGACAAGGTTAGATCTCCTTATTATAAGCTCTCATCCATGCCTCTCTACTTTACTTTCATATCAATTATATTACAAACAGCTAGTTAGTTGTAGGAGTATCTGTTTTCTGTATGCGATTCTCAGTACAAGGTTTGTTCCATGGGGACAAAGTCTGTAAACGTCTTACATGTCATGAATCTAGCAAAATGTCTTTCATAGAGTAGGTACTTGATAACTCTTTGATCAGTAGTAGATGAATAAGTCAATAAATAAATAATTGAGTAAATAACAATTTACTCAGGAAATTGCCCTGGACCAGTTATTGGTATAACTAAGTTCTAATCTTGCTTCTGTATAACTTCAGTATAGCCCTCTATGTGTCCACCTCAGTTTCCCCATCTTCAGCAACATCCCTGTAAACCACTCCAGCCCTTCTGCTCCATGAAAAGGGAAAATCCCGGGAGATTTCATGGAGATTCTATCACCAGCCCTAAAACACACACAAAGCCTTTGTCACAAACTCAGTAAAGCTAAAGCTAGGACCTTGCCACTAAAAGCGTGCAGCTGGGAGTTGGTTGGTGTGGTGACAAGAGTTCTAAAGTGTACCGCACAGATTCCCATCCACTCATTGCTGTGAAGGGACTTTGCAGATGGAATTAAAGGTTACTATCAACTGACTTTAAAATAAGGAGATTATTCCTGAATTATCCATGCCCAAGGTAGGTCAGAGGGACCTAGTAGAAGGAGACAGAGAAGGCATGAGACAGAGGAGGGGATCAGAGCGATTCGAGATGAGAAAAGGATTTGACTCATAGTCGCTGGCTTTGAAGAGGCAAGAAGGAAGCCATGAGCCAAGAAATGCATGCAGTCTCTAGAAACTGAGAACAATCCCCAGCCGACAGGTGACAAGGAAACAGGGACCTCAGTCCTGAACTCTGCCATCAATTTGACTGAACGTGGGGCAGATTCATGCGCATAGCCTCCAGAAAGTATGCAGCCTGAGACACGTTAATTCCAACCTTTTAAAACCAGGAGCAGTGAAGCACCTGAGCCACACTGAGCCCAGACTACTGACCTACAGGATGGTGAGAAAATAAATGGGTGTTTTGGTAAGCCATAAAAGTTATGGTTACTTGTTACAGCAGCAATAGAAAACTAATACATATTAGCTTATTTTCATAGCTGCGACCTGAAGGGCAGGCTTCCAATTAAACACTTATGTAAGGGCCCACTCTAATCTTCTCCAGATATCTTAGAGGGTAGGTGCTATCTGTTTACTCTCCCTTTGCCATGCTACAGAGCACCCGTACCTCCCCAAGTGGAGCTTTCACACATGGCTAGTGCCTCAGTTTTTGTGGCTAAAGTCCAGGGCCCAGGAGGGCTCGCATTCCTGGGTCCCACAGTACTATAACAAACAGTTTGTGGCTGGCTACCATCCCCAGGGCACCTGTGCATAGAGAAGACTGAAACATACCCCCAATCTCTTTATGAAAGAAGCCTATATTCTTGCTTGGAGCTTTGGCCTGAGAGCAGACTTCTGATTTGGCACACTGTAGGGTCCTATGAAAATGTGCTCCTGGGACAGAAGCCAGTGGATGCCATCTTTGCACCCTCCCTCTGCCTCACTCCAGGTGGCTGGTATCTCCCAGAAAGGAACTTGTACAACTTGTCTGGCACCCTGATTTTGTGACTACCACACAGGGGATACATCTACATCACCTGGCTCTGGTGGCCAGTGGGGCTTACCCTTGCAGTCCCATAGAACTCCATGTGTTTGCATACTTTAAAAGCTACTGCCCGAGGGTCTGGTTTCCAATCAGCCTGAATATAGGTGCTGACTGAGACCCTCTCCTTTGGGACACTGACAGCTCTTGGCACTCTCCAGCTACTGGGACCCACCAAAAATAAAAACAGGCTGCTTGGACAATCACAGAGATTTGAGAAACAACCAAGATCTAGGGCAGGACTGATTGACAAGCTTCATACCCTACACAAGGTCACTCCTTCAAGACTGGGAGAAGTGGCTGTTTTATTTTATGCATAGAAACCAACACAGAGAGTCAAGAAAAAATGAAAAAACAGAGGAATATGTTCCAAATGGAAGAATAAGATAAAACCTCAGAAAAAGTCCTTAATGAAATGGAGTTAAATGATTTACCTGATAAAGAGTCCAAAGTACTGGTCATAAATATGCTCACTGAACTTGAGAGGAGAAAGGATGAACACAGTGAAAATTATTAGACATGGAAAAGAAATTGAGGAAGACACTAGTAAATGGAAGATATTCAGTGCTCATGGAAGAATTAATATTGTAAAAATGTCATACTACCCAAAGCAGTTTGCAGATTCAGTGTAATCCCTAGCAAAGTCCAATGGCAATTTTCACAGAAATAGAACAAACAATCCTAAAATTTGTATGGAACCACAAAAGACACCAAATAGCCAAAGTAATCTTCAGAAAGAACAACAAAGCTAGCAGCATATTGCTTCCTCATTTCAAATTATATTACAAAACTATAATGATCAAAACAGTATGGTGGTATTGGCATAAAAACAGACACATAGATCAGTGGAACAGGATAGAGAACGCAGAAATAAACCCATGCGTGTATGGTCATTTATATTCTGACAAAGGAGCCAAGAATATACAATATGTAAAGGATAGTCTTTTCAATAAATGGTTTTGGGAAAACTGGATAGCACAAAAGAATGAAACTGGACCACTATGTAACACAATACATAATACTAACTTTAAATGTATAAAGGATTTGAACATAAGAGATGAAACCATAAGACTACTAGAAGACAACATAGGTGGTAAGCTCCTTGTCATCTGTCTTGGCAATAATTTTTTGAATCAGACAACAAATGCAAAAAATAAGTGGAATTACATCAAACTAAAAAGGTCTGCATAGCAAAGAAAACCATTGGTAAAATAAAAAGGCAACAGTTTGCAAATCATATATCTGATAAGGGGTTAATATCCAAAATATATAAAGATCTCATACAACTCAACAGCAATAAACACACACAATCTGATTAAAAATGGGCAGAATATCTAAAAATACATTTTCCCAAAGAAGACATCCAGATAGCCAACAGGTCCATGAAAAGGTGCTTAATATCACTAGTCGTCAGGGAAATGCAAATCAAAACCACAATGAGATATCACTTCACCCGTTAGAATGGCCATTACCAAAAAGACAAGAAATTACAAGTCTTGGCAAGAATATGGGTAAAGGGAACCCTTGTGCACTATTGGTGAGAATGTAAATGAATGTAGCCACTATGAAAAGAAGTTTTCTCAAAAAATTAAAAATAGAATTACCATATCATCCAGCAATTCCACTTCTGGGCATATAACTGAAGGAAATGAAATCATTATCTCAAAAAGATATCTGCATGCCCATATTCATTGCAGTATTATTTATAAGAGCAAAGATGTGGAAACAACCTAAGTGTCCAATGATGGACTAATGGATAAAAGAAATGTGATACACACACACACACACACACAAAACTGAATATTATTCAGCCATAAAAAAGAAAGATATCTTGCCATTTGCAACAACATGGATGTACCTTGAGGGCATTATGCTAAGTGAAATAAGTCAGACAGAGAAAGACAAAACTGTATGATCCCACTTATATGTGGAATCTTAAAAAAAAAAAAAAAAAGTATCTCATAGATACAGAGAACAGATTGGTGATTGCCAGAGGCAGGGTGGGAGGGTGGGTGAAATGGGTAAATGGGGTCAAAAGGTACAAACTTCCAGTCATAAGATATACATCATGGCGATGTAATGTACAGCATGGTTTGACTACAGTTAATAATTCTGTATTGCACATTTGAAAGTTGCTAAGAAAATACCTCTTAAAAGTTCTCACCACAAGAAAAAAAATTTTTATAACTATGTATCATGACAGATGTTAACTAGATTTATTGTGGTCACCATTTTGCAATATATACAAATATCAAATTATTATGCTATATACCTGAAACTAATATGTTATATGTCAATTATACCTCAAAAAATAGAATAATTTTAATTAGAAAAAAGGAAAACTAGTATAATTAGACCCATTCAATCAGAATTCGTATTTTTGCAATATCTCAAGATGATCTGTGAACACATGAAAGTTTGAGATGCACTGCCATGGAAGAGCACTTCTTTCCAGAGTGTGAGAAGCCTACCCTTGATTTATTGAGAGTCACTGCTGCAAACTTCATGTTGCTGAAGGATGCACACTGAGGAATTAGGCAGCTGGTCCTTGGCTGGCTATTAACCAGGCAGAGCTGAGGCAATAGTTAGCAGCACTTTGGGTCAAAGAAACAACTAGTGAGCAGCTAGAGTGTTCTGATCCCCAGCCTGATCAGGGAGCCTGATAGACCCAGCTATTTGACTGAAGGTGTGAATTGGGAATTTGTTTACAAGCTCCCAAAACTGGTTCTCAGCAGTTAATGGGGCAAAAACTTCTGCCTGTAGCTACTTTAACAACCCAGCCAGCTCAGCAGTAAGCTCTGCCTTGATACCATTTGTACTCATTGAGATAAAGGGCTCTGTGCTTGTGACAATTTTCCATGTCTGTTCTTTTCAATGAGCTGCATGATCAGCCACATTTTTGGCAGATGGACAAGTGTGAGCCTTATCCTTCTCTACTTCCCTTAGTACCGATTCAAATTTATCATTGGCTTACTGATAACCTACTTTAGGTCAGGCACAGCACTAGTGCCTTCTGTGTTTATTATTTGGCAACTCAGTGTGGCTGTCCCCATTTCAAGGTGAGGAATCAGAGGATTCAAGTGGTTGATTGCTCTCTCAAGCCCCTGTAATCAGCCAGGTTTCCCACTCCTAGTTTAGTTGTTTTCCTCCAACAGCAAAGCTAGCCCTGTCTGTTACTCTTCTATCCACATTCCAGCCTTCCAAAGTCCTCCTAGCCAGGTGGCATATCTTCCACCACCCCTACCCATTTATGTAGTTTTGAGCAGAGACTAGGTTGAACCTAGTATATTATACTAAATAAGTCTCCATCCATCTCTATCTAAATGAGTCTCAATCCATCCATTCCAGGAGATCATTCAATGTCACAGTTATGTTCACAGAATATGAAGGGAGGTTGTTGGATTCACGCCTTGGCTCTGTCACTTACTAGCTGTGAGATCTTAGGAAGTATGCTTAACCTCTCTGCATCTCTGCTTCCCCATTTGTAAACTAATGATGATAATCATCTCTCCCTCCTAGGGATGTTGGGAGGATTAAATGACTTAAAATGATTAAAGCACTTAGGAGAGCACTTGTACATATTAGACACAATATATGTTGGTTATTATTATTCCTAAGCCAAAAACTTTGGATTCATCTTTGATGTCTCTTGCCCTACATCTGACCTATCACTAAATCGAGTTAACTTACCTCTTGAGTGGGTCCTCTTCCCTCCATGCCACCACTACCACATGAGGTTAGCTACCAATATCACTTGCCAAAAGAAATCTGCAAACCATTCTCCTGGACCCTCTCCAGTTGCTGCTTTACAAAGAAGCCAAAGTGGCATCTTAAAAATGCAAATCTGATCACATACTCTCTCACTGAAACCTGCTGCTTTTTAGATATAGCTGGGAACTTCTAAGATCTGCAAGACCCTGCAAGTTCTGCCTCCCCACCCCAATTTCTTCTCTCTCTCTCCCTGTCTCCCCTCCGTCCAGTCTGGCCTCCTTTCAGTCCCTCACACTGGCCAAGCCTCCTCCTGTGTGGAATCTTTGCAGACGTGTCTCCCACTCCCACCCCGTGTCCGATTATCTCCTCCCTCAGCACTGCTGGAGTCACAATTTCACATTTGCTTTTGTGATTATCTGACTGATAGCTGTCTACCACTCCAGACTGTAAGCTCTATGAGGGCAGGAAGTGCATTTGCTTTTTCTCACCATTGTATCCTCCATACTTAGCACAGTTACTGGCATATAATATTTGCTCAGTAATTTGTGTTTTAATGACTAAAAGAATCAATGAATGAATGAATGAAAATACTGTGGCACAATTTTAGAGGCAGGACAAGTAACGGTTGGTGCTTCCGATGGTTTGACTCCTGCTTGCGGGGAGGGAGGGTGAGGATTAAATTATGTTAGATCCAAAATTTCAAGTCATTGGCTGGATAATTGTTGATTTGATGCAACCTTTGCCCGCGTGTCGCAAACTATTTGGAAGCCCATACAAGAGGAACAACCGGAAGTTGGTTCGGCAAAGGTATCATCTCAAAATACAGAGGTCTTAAGGGTTATATAAAAACCAGAAGCTGAAAAATAGACTTTACACATTCTCACTACTTGACATCTATTATTTCTTTAGGGAATACTGCCTAGAAAGATCTTATCCGCACCAAAATATATACCCCTTACTTTGCTACTATCCCACTACTAGGTTAGATCTTATTCCCTCCTCCAGCTCTGTGGCAGTAAAACTCCATGATCCAGACCTCGAGAATGAAGACCCACCTATGCTGTTCCTACAGAATACAGTGTGAGGAAGTGGCCAGACATTTGAAGACCGCGGAGGGCTTCTTAGGGTTGACTGGAGCAACTTTACCTTTGATGTCTATGCTAGAAAGGAAGGCAACTAATAGATATATCATCTGGGAATATTCAAGCTCACTAAATCCTTCATGAGACTGAGAGAACATGAGGTCAGGCCTCCTCCAGAATTGATTTCAGGCCCTGCCCCATCCTGTGATATGTGTTCTCTGGGCTTCTGTTCATTGTAGTTCGGGCTCTCTGTCTTGTAAGCTCCAAGAACACGGGGGTCACATCTAGTGCTGAGAATTCCAGATACACGTAGGTGCTTTTAAAATGTTGATAATGATGTCAACAGAAACAACATCAGTCTCCTTTTGTTGTCTCAGGCTAATTATCAGATAACTCTAAAATAGAATAGAGATGATGTTTATCTGTATCTAAGGGTCATAGCAAATACGCTCCAGGTAGCAAGCAGAATTTCTGACTCTGTGTTGGATTCCTCCTCTTCTCTCCTATATCCACCATTGAAAGACCTTATACCACAGTCACCAATCACTACGGAAAATCTGGAATATCCTTGCACCATGCACATTGGCCACTTCCTACTGCCTGTGCTAAACAGTAACTCAGAGTAGCAGGCAGCCTGAGCCAAGATGGTGACTGTCCTTCCAAAAGACTCTAAGAAGAATAGCATAGAGCAGTGGTTTTCAAACTTAAGCAGAGAGCAGAATCTGGAAAGCTTGTTCAAACACAAATTCCTGCCACCCCACCCCAGAGTCTCTGACTCAGTACGTTCGAGGTGGAAGCTGAGAATTAACATTTCTAATAATGTAATAATTACATTTCTAGTAATGTAATAACCAGGCGATGCTGATCCTGTTGGTCCCACCTTGGGACCCAGCTTGGCCACTTACCATGTAACCTTGGATAAATTACTTAATCCCTCTAATCCCTACTTTCTTCATCTATAAAAAAGAAGTAATAAAAGCACCATGGCTGAGGATTAACCAAGATGATGCATGGTGATGTACATGGGTACATACAAACTACCCCCTCCCTCGGCAAGAGAAGGAACCCCTTTCCCAGTCCCATGCTCTGCCCTGACTCTCTTCAGGGCTGCAGGATGCTTTTTGTGACTCTCCCTGGCAGGGCTGCTGTGGAACATTTGGGTGGTGGGCAGGGCACAGTGAATTCAGTCTCTGGCTGCCTCTCTCCAGAAGTGTCCTGCCTACAAGGGCTCCTCAGCCCACCTCACAGAGAGAGAACAAGGCTATTGCGTGACACTTCTGCAAGAACAGTATTCCACGTGGCTTGCTGCCCTGAGACGGAGAGATTAAATGACTCATCCCAAACGCACAGCTCTTAATGGGGAGCTCCAGAGTTAGGACAACACATCATCTGACTCCTCTACTACGACTTGCCCTTAGAATCTTGGTCTATCAGTTTCCCACAGCTGCTGTAACAAATGACCACAACTTGGTGGCTTAAAACAATACACATTCATTCTCTTACTGTTCTGAGGTGAGAGGTAGGTAGTGGGTCCCACAGGGTAGAAATCAAGGTGTTGGTAGGACCACCCTCTCCTCTTCTCTCTAGGGGAGAATCTGTTTGCTGGTCTTGCTGCATCTAGCACTGTACACCTTGCACTCCTTGGCTTGTGGCCCCTTCCTCCACCTTCAGAGTCAGCAGGAGCATCTTTAAATCTCTCTCTCTGCTGAGGTCATGATGTCACCTTCTTCTATTAGTAAAATCTCCCTCTACCTCCTTCTTATAAGGATACTTCGGCCCACTCTGATAATCAAGATAATCTCCCAAATCAAGATCTTTAATCACACCTGCAGGGCTTCCCTGGTGGCGCAGGGGTTGAGAGTCCGCCTGCCGATGCAGGGGACATGGGTTCGTGCCCCGGTCCGGGAAGATCCCACATGCCGCGGAGCGGCTGGGCCCGTGAGCCATGGCCGCTGAGCCTGTGCGTCCGGAGCCTGTGCTCCGCAACGGGAGAGACCACAACAGTGAGAGGCCCGCGTACCGCAAAATAAATCAATCAGTCAATCAATCAATCAGTCACACCTGCAAAATCCCTTTTACCATACGATGCAACATTCACAGGTTCCAGGGATGAGGACCTGGATGCCTCTGGGAGCCATCATTTAGCCTACCACAGTTGGAGAGATCACTTAACTCCTTGAGCCACCACTTTTTCATCAGTAAAACAGAAATAATAATATAGCCTCATGAGAATGTTGCTGTGAGACCCACTTTAAATCACTAAAGAAACGTTTATTGGGTTGTTAAACACAAAAGAGAAGCAAGCAGCGTTTATCTAACATTAATCCATTAACTCTATTCATTTACTCACCTTTTACTAAACACTATGTGTCAAGTACCGTGCTAGACACAGGAGATGTAATAGAATGAGGAACCCCGCCTTTATGGGTTTTATACTGTAATAGCAACAGATAAATGCTAGAGAGAAAGTGATCTGATGTGTCAACAGAGGCTATGAAAAGAAATCAGAGAGGAAATGCCCTACAGGGCTATAATAGTAGTTGTTGTCAGTCCTCTGGGCAGGAAAAGGGAGTGGAAGGATAGAGCTGGAGAAAGGGGCCAGGAAGTGCCAGGAGTTTCTCCCGCTTGGAGTCTTGGGTTGGAGACACTGGGGTGCAGTGTGAGAGATGAGCTAACAGTGCAGACCGGGGTCCAGTTGTCAATGGTCCTACGTGTCCTATAAGTGATCTGGATTGCATCACGTGATCCAGGAAGCCACTGAAAAGTTTAAGCAGCACTTCCTCAATATCCCATCCCCTACAGTGATCCAGGGCTCCAAGCAGGAAATCCTGAAAGCTCTGGCCTCCTTATTCATATTTAAACATCAAACTTGGAAGAGTTCTCTGTGAAGTGGTAGTGGTTTCTTTCTTTTTTTTTTTTTTTTAACTTTTAAAAATAGTTTTATTGACATATAACTGATATACAAAAAACCTACACATATTTAATGTATACAATTTGATGAGTTTGGGCATATACATACACCCATGACACCGTCACCACATTCAAGGTAATAAACATATCCATCACCTCCAAGGTACTGGTTTCTTTAAGCGCCTCCTGCCTTTCATCGAGACCCTTTGTGATTTATACTTGCAGAATTTTACTTTTAGAGCCTCCTGATATAGTGAGCCATCATCTCCCTTAGACTCCCTGTCAATCTCATTTTTAAAGCACTTGCTCTTAAAAATATTCTTATACCCCCTGGATCCCATTTAACCCCCTACTCTTTATGGTTCTTTTTATGAGAATGTCCAAAAGGTAGATTTGCTATACTAACTATTAGTGCCTTAGGTAGACCACAGTAATTCTCATTGCTCATGCAATATTTTTTCTAACCTGGGTGGTTTTTCTGAAAAGTGGGTTGATGAAAATTGTGATGTGAATTTAGTTGAGAACGCCTGCTCTCCTGGATGCATGGTCCCCGGTCTGCTCCATCCCTCCACTTTACCGCCTGAAATGTAACACCCCTCCCTAATATGCTTTTCTCAACCAGCATCATTCTCTCCATGAATGTCAATAAAATGGCAGCACATTTCTGTGCTGGAAAGATATTTTGCTTTAAAAAATTGGACGCACAGCGCGCATTCTGCCTGGGGACCACATGTCTAGGAAAGCAGTCATTTTAAACTGAGGATATTACAAGCCTAGATAGAATAGGGCTGGTATACTCTGAAGCACAAATGTCTAGCCTACTGGAAGCAAAATTACCATACTGCATGTTGGTAATTAACCTTGTCAACTAGCTTTCAGAACAACTCCAGCCTAATGCACACACTCACTTCTCGGGTTCTATAGCTGTTTCTGGATCTCATTACATTCTATTTGCAACCTGCATCTCTACCACTGCCTCTCTCCAGCATGCTCTGATTTGCTTGCCCTCTTTGCCTTGTTTTTCCCATAGAGTTGATTAGTTTTTTAAATTAATTTTTATAGAAGTATAGTTGCTTTACAATGTTGTTAGTTTCTACTGTACAGCAAAGTGAATCAACCATACGTATTATCCATACATATATCCCCTCCCTTTTGGACTTCCTTCCCTGTCAGGTCACCACAGTGCATCAAGTAGAGTTCCCTGTGCTATACTGTATGTTCTCATTAGTTATCTATTTTATACACAGTAGCAATAGTGTATACGTGTCAATCACAATTTCCCAATTCCTCCTCCCACCCCCCACCCTTTCCCCCTTGGTATCCATACATTTGTTCTCTACGTCTGTGTCTCTATTTCTGCTTTGCAAATAGGATCATCTATACCATTTTTCCAGATTCCACATACATGTGTTAATATACGATATTTGTTTCTCTCTTTCTGACTTACTTCACTATGTATGACAGTCTCTAGGTCCATCCACGTGTCTACAAATGACCCAATTTCGTTCCTTTTTATGGTCCATAGCATTGATTAGCTTCTAACCATATAAAATTTACTAGTTTGTTATATTTGTGATGTACACTCTACTTCTTGTGCTTCACCAGGGAAGAGACTTGTGTTTTGCCTACCGCTGTATCCCAAATTCCTGGAAGTGTGCCTGGCGTGTAGTAGTTGCTTAATAATTATTTTAAATGAATGAATGCATACATTTCCATGGAGCTATCAGCTACCAGGTGACTCGTTTTTGCATTCCTAATTCCAAACACGTCAATTTATTTACCAAAATGTTTTGACCACTTTATCACTTGGCAAATAGCAATCCAGGAGAGAGGCTGAAGCTCAGTCCTGTGGGAAAACTCTGGAAAATGGTATAGATCACAGGCCTCAGAGTTATCTCACTGGAGGGACAACGGAGTCATGATCTTTACACACCAAATCCCTGGCATTGGTTGAGGAAAACTCTGGGGTCAGTTCCCTGGTTCTCCTGGCCTGCCACGTGCACCGGACAGAGCAGCCTTCCTGAGCTGCAGAAAGCCTCACACTGATACAAGCAGATACTCTCCCCTGGAAGTTGGTTTCCACACCTTGATGTGGCCACAGGATGTGTGCAGGGCACCAAAAAAGTCTGCTACAGTTCACAGGGAGAGCAGCAGAGGGTGAGGCCGGCAGTAGAGGCAAGGGCCAAAATTTGAAGGCTCATGGATATCCTTCTTTGGAGCTTTCTTCTGTATTGAGGGAACAGCACTGGAAGACTTCACGTAGAAGAGCAGTATCAAATTCACATCTGAGGAAGACCATTCGGGTTAGAGTAGACAGAACAGGGGTGAGGTGGGTAGAGCAGATAATGAGTCCCAGAGACCAATTAGGAAGTTAAATCTATTACATGGGATAGGAAAGACTGGGTGAGAAGTCCTGTGGTGGTGCTGGAGATGGAGCTGAGAGACTGTGAGGGATCAAATGAGGGGAAGGGTGGGGTTGAGCCTCGGTTCCCCATATTGGTTTTCCTGATCGGATGGTGGCGGCACTCACCTACGTAGTGAGTATAGGAAGGATGTAGGTACTGGGGTGAGATGCTAAGTCTTGTTGGACATTTTGCGTTGGAAATACCTGTTAAGTGTCCAGGTGTAGAGTCTGTGGGCAAATGGATATAGGATTATTGAACTCAGGAGACAGATCTGGAGTAGGAAAAGCTATTTAGGAATCTCCACTTTATAGAAGATCTTTGAACACAAGGAAGCAGAAGAAATTCCAAGATAAATAACTAGAAGTTTACCATGTGAGATAAGTTGAATGTTACCATCAACAACCTTCTGGTATCAAGTCCTTTGCCAACCTAGAGAAAGCATGGCTTCTATCATCTCTGGGTGTTGCTTTGCCTTTATTTCTCTCTACAATTTCCCTAAATGATTATCTTTCCCCCTCAACAGAGTTGAATATGGAGAGGGAACAGACAAACTGTGTGATTTGGAGAGAGCTGGGTAAACTCTCATTGTCAGCTTTTTCATCTGTTAAAAAAAAAGGGATCTCCTGGGTGGACATCAGCTTGCCTGACAGTCAACTGAAGAAACTTTCTTGGGATGTAGGCTTTCCGAAGTGCTCTCTCTCTTGAACACAAATAATATCAAACTCATGCTCTTACCTTACCAGGCACTTAGCCTGCTTGGTACAAGGACACTCCTCACTGCACCTTCCACAAGCATCGCCTCTGCTATAGTGATGAGCCTTTAACCTGCTAATGCTAGTTCATCATTTACCTGAGACTTGTTACTCATTGAAAAGTGTCTTTTCGGATGGGCACAAAATCCAAGTAAGCAGCTGCAATCATTGTGATCGGAGCCCTTGTAACAACTGACCTTCCTTCTGCATGGGTTTGTACATTAGAGTGTCTACAGATGCTTGACTTTTCTGCCAAACAGCCATCCTGGCCAAGAACAGGACAGCCCCTCCACTGGAATGTGTAGGTGATGACATTTCGTTCACCATCCTGGCATCTAAACCTGACACTCTATCTGGTAACAATGCATTGAGCTCCTGATTGTTTATGGCATGGAACTCGGAAGAATGGGCTGTGAACTCCTGCACTATATTTTACTCCATCAACTCTTGTTATACTTGTGTCAGAGAGAGAACACAGCCGCTCGATGTTGAGCAGACCCAAAAAACAGCCACTGTCAAAATCCTGCCCGAGGCATCTGTATAAACACACAGAGCCATGCCAGGAGTCGTGCATTTTCAAAACATCTGCCAGTTCATCCTAACCAGCTTCCCTCACATTCTCAGGCCCTGTCAATGCTACCATCATTTCTTTAATCCCTGAAGTTCAAGTCCATGGATTTGACTCCTTGTTCTCGACCCATCTCCTGTATGCAGGAGTCATCATTTATCAATAATAACAGTAACTGTATTTATTTGTTGCTTATTATATGTCACGCAGACTCTGTGCTAAGTAAGTCCTTTGTCAAATTTAGTTGTTACAACAACTTTCTAAAGTTGACTATTTTTATTCCATTTTGTGGCTATGGAAATGAGGGTTAGAGGTGGAGCCCCAAATCACACAGCTAGAAAGTGGTAGAGTTAGAATTTGGATCCAGCTTTCTCTGTCACTAAATTGTACTATATTCCCTCCTGTGGAGCATTAATCATCTTATCTTCCCCTCCTTTATAAGGCATTTTGAAGTTTCCAAAACATTGTCACAAGGCATATCATTTGGTCCTCCAAATAGAGCAGAGACCAGGCAGGACGTGTTTCATCCCCACTCTCACAGAAGTAAATAAAACTCAGCATTTACCCGACTTGCTCAAAGCCACACATGCCTGAGCCTTGGACTCAAATCTTGACTCATTTCACTATTCTCATAAATATCATGCTTTTCTTTTTTTCACAACAGCTATTTCTTCTTTCGAAATGACCAATGTATAAAATTTACTCAGAGGCCATTCTGGCCTACTAACTACAAAGACATTTCTACAGGGCTTTCCAAAACTGGAAGAGGAGATAATGAGTTCTCCATCCCTTTTAGTTTCTACTCAAATACTGGGCAGTCACTGAGCTAGAAACCATTGAGACAATTAAGCCTGATCCCTAGATAAGTTCCAAAATCCCTCTCTCCCTGAGATCCTGTGACTCCGTTTTCTCAATGTTTGCAATAGCTCCAATTCCCTCACTCCTGGCTTTCTGAAGCCATCTGCTAGCTGACATTTCAGACTGTCCCCCAAATTCAGCCAGTCTCCCCTGACCAGGGTGATCACTGGTAGGCGAAATCTGTTCTCATCAGTGACATTCTTCCTAAATCTTCCTTGGCTCGCTTTAGCCCACCACACCCGTTCGATGCACCTCTTGCCTGATGTTCCATGATCTATATCCTCTATCCAAACTCAGCTTCTGCTTCAGTCAATCCAAACATTTGCCTGAGTCACAGAGACATCACGCCTAGTCCAGCTCCCCAGTCCTTTGCTTTCTGTGTTCCCCTCCTGAAATATGCTCCACTTTCCCCCCCGCCCTCCCCACCTAGCCACATCCATTTTTTTGAGGCCCAAGTCAATCTTATTTCAGTACAGCAAACAAATATTTAATGACTGTCTCCCCAAAAAACACAAAACAAGTCTAGGAACAAACTTCTACTCATGCAGTGAAGCCATGAGGACCTAAAACTGAACAAGAAATGGTCCTGTCCTCAGGGAGGGGTACAACAGGATCAAGCTGCCCTGGGCAACCATTAGGTTTTGAACACTTAGTCTACATTGGCTGATGTTCTTGATATTTTATGTGAGCTGATTCTGCCTGTCTCATGAAGGGTAGACATTAAGCCTTCTTCCCAAATAGCCTCCAGAAAATATTAGGCAAGCAATAGTACAGGTTGCATGATTGAGATGTCTAGGGCTGCATGTTTTGAACTCATCCCCATATATACATTCACACGCACACACAGCTCACCAATTATTTGAATTTCCAGTGTAGTAGAAGGGGCACATGACATCTGAAGTCAACCGGGCCTGGGTTCAACCCCATCTCCAATATCTTCTGGGGAAATGAGTGCTACAAAACCAGGGTTAAAGGAGCAGAGTTCGGAATCTGACCTCCTGGGTTTAAGTCCCAGCTGGGTGACTGTAATAGGTCCCTTCATATCTCATTGCCTCAACTTTCTCAACAGAAAAATGAGGATGATTTAAAAAAAAAAAAAACAGCTGTACACAGCGCCCTCCTTTCCCCATGAGGTTATTAATGTAAGGATTGAGCTAATACACACGAAGCACTCAGGACAATTCCTAGCATACGCCATCAGTGAATAAGTGTTAGCTATTTGGATTATCACTAATTCAGTGAAATTGGACAGATTACTTAAATTTCCTGAGCCTCAGTTTCCTCTTTAAAATGAGAGCAGTGCTCACCTCCATAAGCTGCCTCTGAGAATTAAATGTGGAAGCATTGCAAAAGCACCCGGCTATCCCAGAAAAGGGCCCCTTATCTCCAGTCCAGGGCCCAGACTTCTAACCCCCAAACTGCACACAACATTTTTCTCCGGCCTCTGCTCCTCTCAGCAGTTTTGCCTGCCCATCATTTGTGCTACTGTAGTTAAGTGCTTGTTTTTATCCCACAGAAAATGTTGGCTTCTTACAAATTCATCTTCAGGAAATTGCCACCTAAATCAAGCTCAGCGACTGCATAAGCAAAAAACCATTCAAGTTCCCCGAGCCCGTGGGCAGCTTTTCCATGGCCCATCCCTGCCCGTTTTGGCAAACTGTGAACAGCAGAGAGAGGAACCAGCCCTCTCTCTCTTCAGGAGGGCTTAGGGCCTCAGGCACACCACACCGTGTAAAATCTGGTTAAGACGAATATCAAGAGCAGCCTTGAAAGCAAAAAGGAGTCAAAGCAGGTCAGACAGCCGCCAGAGGGAGTTTGGGAAGGGGAGGAGAGCCTGACTCACCAGCTCTGCCTGCTGGCATCACAGAGAGTTTCCAGGGAGCGTCAGGCTTCCCGAGTCCTGGACGCCGAGCCCTACCTCACCGCCTGGTGGCTGCAAGCCTAAGCTGTAGGCTAGTCTCTAAAGGTCCAGGACCCCCGAACGTGGGGCCCGTTCCCTAGAAATGATGCTGAAGGGCCCCTCCCCTCCCCCAGGACAGTGATGTAACTAGAGCAGGAAGATGCAGTGGTCCCTGGGGAGACCCTGAGGGTCGGCCTGAGGTGGGCTCAGCTATGAAGGGTGGAGGTCAGGCCCAGGGGAGGAGAGGTTACATCACTTGTGCAAGTTTACACAGGTAGCCCAAGAGAACCCTGGGATTCACATCTAGGACAGCCAGTTCCAGACACAAGCACCTCACCTGTTCCTGCCTCTCCCCTCTCTGAGCAGGGAGAGGAGAGCACATGCTCATCCAAGGGCTCAGTGGGAAAGAGAGGCATCCTGAAGCGGGGTGGGAGGCGCAGGCACTCTATTGTGGTGCCAGATGAGGTCCTAGTCCTGGATCTCACGCTCTGGACAGAGTCTAAAGGTCTAATCGGACGCAAACCATGCGGAATGAGGCTGGTAGGCAGGGAAACACTTGAGACTTCCCGTCTCCGATGCCCAGGGCTTCCGAGGCCTCTCCCCTCTCAACACGAACTCCCCCGCCCATACACAGAACACACCCACACTCACGACATACAGCCCTGCACCCACTTCCACTGTCATCTGCTTATGTGTGCCACCGTCACTGAGACAGAGAGGAAACTCTGCAATTTATCCTGATACCAGCCAAGGAAGGAAGCTAAGTCCGTTCCGGGCCACTCACCTACAGGAGAAGCCGGTCTTCCAAGCGTAGCGCCTACGCCACCGCGGAGCCCAGAATCCCATGCTCTGCACCTGATCTGGTGAAACGCTGCTTCTGGGAAGAAGCCTGTGTGCCTTCCCAAACTTCTACCTCAGCAGCCTGAGCAGGGCACAGCCATAGCTCTGGAATTTTCCACAGCTACGCGCAGGGAAAGCTGCCTTTGCTCTGGTAGAGGGAGGCTGGCTCCCAGGGGCTGCTAATTACGTATGGAAATGACCTTGTGTGCGTGGGTTGCGTCTTGCAGCTGAATTGCTTTGAGAGGTCATAGTTCTCCATCTCCAGGGTCATTAAGCTCAGTTGCCTCATTGCCACCGACCTGTGCAGCCAGTACATTCTTCGAGTCCCCTCGGGGGTGGTGGAAAAGGCACAGTTTGGGATCCAATGAGCCCAGGGTTTGAGTGACGTTCAGAGAGATAATATTTTGACGCTTGACTTCCTTATTTGGTCAAATGAAGATGAGAGCCCCTACCCTACCTTATTAATTTGAGGTTTAATGAGGTAACATATTCAAAGTACCTGATAATTACAACTACCATTCTGTCATCCACTGTGAGAGGTGCTTTCAGGTCTGTTTTCTCACTTGACCCTCACCACATTCTGTGAGAAAGAAAATATTATCCACAGTACACAGAAGAGGAATGTCAGGGAAATATGTGACTTGATTAATATCAGGCAGCTGGAGAAGGAAGCCAAAATCAAACCCAGGTGGGGATGACTCCAAAATTTGTGCATTTATCCAAAACAATGCTTCCTACCCCACTGGCACTCCGTAGGCGCACGGCAAACTTTGGTTCCCTGCTTTATTTCCACACTTGAGTCTTTCCAAAAGCACAATTTGGTCACTCTCAACAAAACATATGGCAGCCTAGCCCTATGAATTGGGAGATTGGGATTGACGTATATACACCAATACGTATAAAACAGATAACTAATAAGAACCCGCTGTATAAAAAATAAATAAAATTCACAACAAACAAACACACACAAAAAAAACATATGGCAGCCTGACTCATCAAATGCTTCCCCAGTCACTAAGGGACTGAGGTGTTCTGGGTGCCATGCTCCATTCAGACTTGTCACTAGACAAACCAAACTATCTCTTAGAAGGCAGCATCCCCTGCCCGAGGACGGGGAGCATTAATGATGACCCAATGAAAGACTAAATTGCCAGTTACCAGCTCAGGTGCAGGTGGAGCCCTAGGCCTTAGAAGGCAACTTCTTTCTCTTTCCAGGAGATTCTCTTTCTCTTAATTAGCAGTTAGGCTGCAACTTAGCACCAGCTGGCAGGGCTTGAGGAAAGACTAAGGAAGGGCAAGGAAAGACAAAGACAGTACTTTGGATGTGCTGATGCCGAGCAAGAGAAGGAGAGTAATTTGAGGATGTTCCCTCCCATGGGCACTGGAGTTGGGGAAGGGACAGCAGTGGTGCCTTGAAGGGGTTAAGAGCAAGAGTTGTTTTTGTTTTGTTTTGTTGTATGTTTGTTAACTTAATTTTTTTATTTTAATTTTTTAAAATTTTTATACAGTTTTTGAAGGTTACTTTCCATTTACAGTTACTACAAAATATTGGCTATATTCCCCATGTTGTGCAATACATCCTGGAGCCTATCTTACACCCAATAGTTTGTATCTCCCACTCCCCCACCCCTGTATTGCCCCTCCTCCTACCACTGGTAACCACCAGTTTGTTCTCTATATCTGTGAGTCTGTTTCTTTTTTGTTATATTCACTAGTTTGTTGTATTTTTTTTAGATTCCACATGTAAGAGATATCATACAGTACGTGTCTTTCTTTGTCCGACTTATTTCACTGAGCATAATGCCCTCCAAGTCCATCCATGTTGCCGCAAATGGCAAAATTTCGTTCTTTTTTGTGCTGAGTAGTATTCCATTGTATATATTGGTGTGTATGAGTGTATGTGTGTGTCTGTGTATATGTATATATATCTCACACCTTCTTCATCCATTGATTTGTTGATAGACACTTAGGCTACTTCCATATCTTGGCAATTGTAAATAACACTGCTATGAACATTGGGGTGCATATATCTATTTGTATCAGTATTGGGGGGGGTTTTTTGGATATGTACCTAGGAGTGGAATTGCTGGGTCATATGGTAGCTCTATTTTTAGTTTTTTGAGAAACTTCCATGATGTTTTCCACAGTGGCTGCACCAATTTACATTTTAAAAAAAAACAGCGGGCTTCCCTGGTGGCGCAGTGGTTGAGAATCCGCCTGCCGATGCAGGGGGCGTGGGTTCGTGCCCCGGTCCGAAGCCCGCGTACAGCAAAAAAAAAAAAAAAAAAGAAAAAAAAAAGAAAAAAAAACAGCAAGTTTTAAAAGCAGTTATTTAGGGAGGCTCTTTGGGTAACCACAGCAATGAAAGTACATGACAACAAGTCTCATCTTTGTGCCTGTGTTCAGGACTTCCACCATCACAGAAAACATTTAGATCATATTAAGCTCCTTGGGAAGGACTTTGGGTTTTAACCGATTCACATGCTAGGACCCTTGTTTAGTTCAAAAGTGTCAGGAAGGCTCAGTGGGCCACACTCCTGATAGTTTCCCCTGCCATCTTCATCACCCCTAAAGTGAAGGGAAATGATGCAGCCCTCAAGGCCTGATAGCTTCCCTGCTCAGTCACTGGCTTACGGGAAGCTCTAGTCAACAACTTGTTCTTTCAAGTCACTTACTTTCTCAATAAGTGTCTCCCAAGCATGACCTGCCTCAGGTAATGAGCCATGTTTTCCAAAAGATAAACAAGTTATTTTCTCAAATTATGATCACTTACTTCCAGCACTGGGTATGGAACCCCACATATTCCCTCACCATGAACACATCACATTCTGTACAGTTTCTCCCATGAGCAGTGCCTCTGCAGGCACAAATGGTGAGAACACTGGGGGATAAAATCTTACCTCTGAGGAGAGGGATGGAGTTCCGCAAAGAACCTGTAGTGAGTCTAGGCTCACTTACAGGGAGAGCAGACAGCCCACTAATTAGAGAGACCGTCAAGACACTTTGCACACCTCCGATGGGCAAGAAATGGATTCCTACCCACTGTACACTGCTTACGGGAAAGTGCTCATGGCTTCCCTCATCCACTCATTCAACAATAGGCTTTGTAAATTTACTTTGTTTAAATGCAGATAATAATCACACTCATGCCTCTTGTCTTCTCTTGTGTCTGATCTTGGAACCAACTGTTCAGTGCCTTTTTAATTTTAGCATCCTTAAGTAGGAAAAGAGTGACTTTTCACTAACATAAAGACAGTGCAAAATTCTCTTAACTGAGGAGAAGTTATACAGGAAACAATCCATCTATAGTAGATTTTCATATAAATTGAGGGACCAGAGAGAAGTTACTATAATTCTTGTTGTAAGCTATTTCTGAGGAGGCAGTTTATTTTGGTTGTGGACAGCAGTTAAGAAGTATAGAAAATCCTTTTGCAGAGTTCCAACCAATTATTTTATTCGTTCCAAAATAATTGGGGGATTCCTCTTAAAAGCTTCTAGCCTAGTGGACAAAATAAGCTGCTTGTAAAATATCAATTCGATAAGCAGAATTGCCTTTTAATCAATGGTGGCCATTTTATCTGAGAAAATAAATTTGGAAGGTATATTCAATCATTGAGTAAATCTGCTTAGTGCAATATGCCAGCTCAAAGTTCATTTGTTTACACAGTGAATTCCTTTTTGATACCCTTACCTCAGCAAGTGGTTTAGAGGAGGCATGTACTCAGTTCTTTCTTTTTATAAATAGCAAAGCTACTTGGAACTCCAAAAGGGGAAATGAATTGGTACCAGGAAAATATTGCAGAAAGAGCATGGCTCAGATTCAGACAAACCTGAGTCACAACCCAACTCTGTCACTCACCTAGTTGAGTGAATTTATGCAAAATTTTTCATCTATCTGAGCCTTGGTTTCTCATTCACAAAAGGGGCTGTTGTCTGGCTTAAACATTACATATTACAAATACATACAGTATTTGTAATATGGTAGGTGTCAGTGAATGGGAGCGTGTGTGATTGCTATATCACTACTCTACTCAGGTGTGTTGGCCAAGACTTCACTTTGGATACATTTTTTTTAGCAGCCTGACTATGGTCAGGGCCCAAACAGCAGGGAAAAACTAAAAGGATGAACTCTTAATTCCTTGCTCTTCGGACAGCATGCAGGCTGAGGGAAACTAAATATTTGCAAGTGTGTTGGATCCACATTTTACAATCCATCTTTTTGCAGGAGTGCCAGACTATGGGAGTGCCAGAGTAGCATTTCAGAGCATCTGCACAAACCACACAGAAGAACACTAGCACCTGAGAATGAAAAAGCAATGTGGGATCAGGAAGGATAAGTCTTGTCAATCAGAAAAGCCTGTGGGGGAGGAAAAGTGGAAATCACTAAGAGGACGAGACAAAGAAGCAGTAGCCCCAGACACCTCCAGGCTGTAGGAACAGAACTCTGCTTTGAGCTGTGTGATGTTCACTCTGCCTCTGTAACTTCGAATGAAAAGGAAAAACAGTGTTCCATCTGCCAGATGTCTCCATTTTCACAAGCTTTATCCACTTACTTCTTTCTCTCCATTATCACAGGAGGTCTCCCAAGACTCAGTTTAACAAACTGGCTCCCCAAGACGGTTGGTGCTCTTTGGACCCATCCCCAAAGGCAGATAATCCTGAGGTTTTTAGTTAAAATCAAGTATTGCCCTTCTAGGTAATAAACTCATTGTGTAGACGGGGGGGGGGGGGGGGGGGACACAAAATGTATTGTATGTAACATAAAACTTACTATTTTAACCATTATTAGTGTACAGTTTTACAGCATTAATTACATTCACATGGTAGGGCAACCCTTATAACTATCCATCACCAGAACTTTTTCATCTTCCCCAGCTGAAACTTTGTACCCATTAATCAATAACTCCCCACTTCTCCACTTCCCCCGGCTCCTGGCAACCTCCATTTTACTTTCTGTCCCTTTGAAGTTGACTACTCTAGGTACAGCATATAAATGGCATCATGCAATATTTGTCCTTTTGTGACTGGTTTATTCCGCTTAGCGTATGTCTTCAAGTTTCATCATTGTTGTGGCATATGTCAGAATTTCCTTCCTTTTTAAGCCTAAATAATTGTGTAGACTTTTAAGTGAAGATATTGCAGTCTCAGCTGATGGCCTCATATTCTGAACTTTGCTATAAAACTTCACACTTAATGAGGCCTTAAAAACTGAATTATTTCATTAGTATATAACTGGTTGAAAGTGTTACTGTGCATTTATTGTAGCTGGTGGAAAGTAATAAATATATGGATTTCTTTTCATGAAAACTGTCTGCACACAGTGGTATCTTAAGTTGGAAGCTAGTTGTTGGCATCCTTGCAAAGACATAGTATTATTTGATTAGCACTTCTGGTTGTAGAAACATTCAGGAAAGTCACATTCTATGATACCTGGCATCTGAGTGATAAGAGGTCTACATAAACAGAGGTCTACAGATAATTCAGTAACACAAGGTTGCTCACTGAAATAACCAGATCAAAAAGCAAATGGCTGATTTTTCATCCAATGTCCCTCCTATTTTCTCTTACTAATCACCCTTGCTAAAAAGCTGTTTTAAACTCACATCATAATCTACTTATGTGTTTATTAGTTTACTTGGCTTATATATTTGTTTGCTTAAATATTACCGACTCTAATCAGTAAAGAAATATTACAAGGTACCAAAGAAACCAAAACATTTTAGCTGGAGACATGAAGCTCTTCTAGCCATGTAAGCCTAAAAAATATTGCTATGTGAGTCTCAACCATGTTTGGTAGCTGTGGAGGATGTAATCAATGTTTACCTGTTCTGGATGATTTCATAAAGTTTACTTATAACTTAGACTTGTTAACACAAACACATTCTGCAATGTCATCAAGAGGTGGAACAGGTGAGCTAAGGCACTTACTTGTACTTGTAAACTTTTAAATTTACAAGTATTAATTTTTAAGATGTGTCTTCAACTGCTGAGACATCATTCCTCCCCATGAGACCCAACTGCCTCAGTCTCCTTGTAACTATTATAAGATGAGATAAGGAAGAAACTAAAAGGGGAATGAAAAAATTTTGATGACAGGAGAAAGATAATTTGGACATGATAATAATGGATGAAGACACCAGAAGGGAGAGCTTGGAGACTGAGGTGGAGAACAAAAATATTGACCCCGAAGTCTGTGCTAAAGTGATTTTTCCTAAGAATTTTGTATATCACGCCTGTCATAAACATTCAGCTTCATTGTGCAATGAAAACAGATGACAAGAATTTACTGCTCCAACAACCAAAAAAAAGGAACTTGACTACGTCCTTGGAATCTGGTTTCTTTGCTTTCAAATGTGCAGTGGAACTCTTGTGCCTGCAAGGGCCGGGGGCAGTTGTTTATGTAACTCATTGGACGTACATAAATATTAAAAACGGGACAGGTTTCTCTATTCTCATCTGTTCTAAAGCCAGAGTTGGCTCTCAAGTTAAGAGGCATGCAGACTGGAGAGAGATGCACAGTTTAGCTGTCTTATGCTGTTTCTCTTACATAAGCTTCTAGGTTATGAGATTTTTCCATTTTGTTTCCAAATGTTAGGAGGAAAAGACATGTTTTGTGGGGTTTTTTTATTTTTTTTAATTAATTTATTTATTTTTGGCTGTGTTGGGTCTTCATTTCTGTGAGAGGGCTTTCTCTAGTTGTGGCGAGCGGGGGCCACTCTTCATTGTGGTGCGCGGGCCTCTCTTGTTGCTGAGCACGGGCTCCAGACGCGTAGGCTCAGCAGTTGTGGCTCACGGGCCCAGTCGCTCCGCGGCATGTGGGATCCTCCCAGACCAGGGCTCGAACCCGTGTCCCCTGCATTAGCAGGCAGATTCCCAACCACTGTGCCACCAGGGAAGCCCAAAAGACATGTTTTAAGAGTCACTTATCAGGGAAGAAAAATGCTTCCGAAGGTTTTAAGTTGGGGAGAACTTTTATAGATCCGAGGGTGGTGGGAGATGTGAAGAAAGGACTAAAGACAGACTGGTGGAGAAATATCCTGAGGAAAGATTAAGAGCATTAGATGGAGAGTTGAGAATGACCAAGAAAAAAGACTAACTTCCTCAGAGACAGAAGACAGGTGAACATTCAAGAAGATGGGAATTTTGACATTGAAAAAAAGGATGCTGGGGAAACAGTATCTTATCAGAAAATTAGGTAGTGAGGTCATATTCTGAGAAAGAATGGTGGGACTGAGTCTTGGGAAGGTTGGACTAGACCAAATGAGGAATGCAAGAGGGAACTAAACAGATGAATGAGGGATGACCAAGCAGCCTAGGGTACCACCTGGGTAAGCTCGACTCATAATGGGGCATAAGAAGGTTGTGTCTGGAGTGGGTACTTGAAATCTCAGAGATGGGGCAATTCCAAGTGATGATTATATCTAAGGTGGCACTTTGTCAGTACCAACAGAAGCCATAATAGTGGAGCAGATCAAGGAAGTACAAGGCCAAGCTGTCAGTGCCACCTACTGGCGTACGGAAGCCAATGAGGAGCAAATCAGATACAGAGGAGAGTTTAAAATGTTCACAGTAATAACTAAATAACCCTTGCTTGACCTAGCCATGCATCATCTGTAATTACAAAGGAGACTATGGGTGTAGATGTGGGATAACTCGCAGAACCATCTAAATAGCAGTTGATTTAGCAGACCAAGGTATATTTAGTTTAAAATCCTACCCTAGCATTGACTCTAATATATCATGAAGATTAAGGTGGACAGCTATCAGGAATTGGGAGACCCAAATGACTGTCTCAGTTCCTATAGGCATGGACGCCAAGGCAAAGGAATGGTCTTTGCCTCTAGGTCTAGCAGAGTCCAGCGTATGCCCTTGTTCTTTGTTTCAGACTTTAACCCAGACTGTCCAAGAGGTCAAAGACATGTGGCCAGCATTTGGATTATAACTATCTCTTAAAAATCGTTCTACTCAAAAATCTTTGAGAAGCCAAGAACAGGGCCTATTTAATTTCTATATCTCTAAATCTCACCTAGTACCTGGCATATAGATGTTCAGAAAATATCATGGAATGAATGAGTGAGTGAGCTGTGCTCTCTATGATCCTACATTTCTCTAGAATACACTTTCTTTGGGTTTAGGAGCCTCTGTAACCCTCCCCCATTCCTGTTCCACTCAGCACACATCTTGTGAAAGACACATAGCTGTCATCTAACTCTGTAAACACAAATTGTTTTCATTAGCCATGTAGGCATGATCTACTTCTTCCTACTTGGTCCATCCTGGATCCTCTGCTCTTTATCTGGTTGATGCCTGGACTGATGACTGCTCCATTGGAAGTGCCTTGCACAACAAAAGTGGAAGAGATTTCAGCAAGGGCAACAATTAAGATGGGAATGGGGGAGCCTGAAAAAATAAAAAAGAAGACTGAAGAACTATAATGCCTGTGTTGAGTGAGACAGTCGCATCTTGACGTCACCACTCCTACTAGACAGAAGCCCCAGCTTTTTTCTGCCTCAGGACTGCTGATTACTAAGAGTACACCTAGTCCATTCTAACACCTTTGCGTGATGAGTAAAAGGCACCCCTTACAGAGGCAGAGGCTGTCCAGCTTGGTGGGATGAACACTGGGGGTGGGGGGGGAGGTGATTTCCACCTCCACTTGACCATTTGAGAAGGCACCTTGCGCAGTGAACAACCTGCGCATTTACATTCTTTGCCCCCTCTTGTTCCTCACTCTTTAGGGGCTAGGACTTCTGGGAGTCACTCCTGGGCTAAGAACCACAGTCCCATTCGGAAGGTTATGTATCAGATTTCTGGTCCACACTGTACCTTGGCAACTATTAGAAGGCACAGAAGAACAGAGTCCAAGATGTGCAGCATGTGCCACTGTTAGATGCTTGCATTGCTCTGAGTATGTACTTTTCCCCATTAGTTAACAAAACCAATAGAATAACTCTCTGTGAAAGGCTTTTTCTGCCATGCAAAGGCAAACTCTTGTTGCCTCTTCATTTTCACTTTTGTGGTTTAGTGCTAGCAAGTGGAAGATTTATGTAGGTAAGGTTTACCTTACCCAACTCTGCTAGTTCAGTAAAGCTATGGAAAAAGGCAGAGGGGTAGATTTCCCTCCACTCCTCACCAGTCAGGTCCGTTTCCAGGGCTTTTTGCAAGGCAACTACAATAAATCAGGCAGTGAATCTTGGAGTCTGTGTAAGACCCCTCGATCAAACCGAGGGTGAGTCTTGCTCCCTCACTCTTCTGGCTGGATCTCAGATGAACAATGTTCAGACAGGCTTAGGGGCTGTGCAAGTTGGGGCTGAGGTGGGAGGCAAGTGAGGTTGTGACTCTACTGAAATATGAACCTATATTTTCTGGGCACGATCAGTTTCCAAATCACACGAAGTGGCTCTTTGGATCAGAATGAAGACACTTTTTGACTTTTTTTTTTTAGGACAATGTCAGAAGGGGATGAGTGTAGTATGAATAGAGGGTTGAATTCAATGAATAGACACCCATCATGAGGTTATCACCTGCAATGAGGTTGGCCTCTCTCCACCACCTTTGCCATGGGAGAAATTTTTTAAATGTCCACAAGTTTGTGAGGCTGAACTTGCTTCATGGAAAGTTCATGTGAAAAGGCCTCATCTGGGTCTTTCCTTGGGAGAGATAAACTTTCTAAGTCAATGAAGAATTCTCTGGCTATCTCTTTATTGTTACTCTTTCAGGGTGAGATGCAGCTCACATCTGTCCAATGTCAGCCAAGATTCAATTCCCATTTTTGACTAGTAACCACAATCCCCCCCAGAGCGGTGGGACAAGATCTGGGTGGGTCCTGCCTGTGGCTTGACTTCAACCAAGATTATAACTGGGCTCTTCGTGGGCCAGGAGCCCTCAGGTTTCAACAGGAAGATCAGTAGGAGCTCAATAAAGGGGTGCTATGGGACGCCCAGCCCCCGACCCCGGCCTCTCCCTACTTATAAAATCTGTAACACATGTTGACTAGAACCAAAATTATGTCATTGCCTCATAACTTTTTGAGGTTCCAACTTCTGGGGCCCTTGGGAGAAGAGCAGACTGGCTGCTGAAGCCATTCAAGGTCTCTTCTCTCTGTGCTGTCTCCATCACTTTGGGGCAGCCAAAGAGGGATCTGGCTGCTCTCAGACTGACAGCCCAGATAGCACTGCCATGCAGAAATGAGATAAACAAGTAGATTTTGTTCCCCAGGAGAATACATCGACGAGCACGGCCTCTGCCAGATCTGTGAAGCCTTGTGTGCCAAGTGCCGGGGGCCAACCCAGGAAGACTGCACTGGCTGCCCCGGTACAAGGTGAGTGACCTTTCTTGTATCTCCTGGGGTTGAGAGTTCATGAGATGCAGGATGGAGAGAGGAGGTGCTTACCACCTAGAAGCACCCCTTGGGCCTACAGGAAAAAGAATCAAACTCCTTCCCCTGACACAGAAACCTGCTGTGGTTTGGCCCAAGGTCAGAGGTCTGCAGTGTCCTCCCCCTATGGTGCCCTGTAACCACTGTGAGAATCGGTTCCCTGGACACTACAGGGGATTTCTCATCAGTGAAGGTGGTGGTGGCGCTGATGCCTAGAATCTTGTCCCTTTCTGCACACCCATCCCTCAACCATCATCTCCATCTGCTAATAAAATATCTACTCCTATTTCTAGAGTTAGTTCAAGGGTGAACTGTTCTATGAAAGCATTTTTTACCTCTTTCCAGTAGAATTAACCTCACCCTCTTTATGTTCCCCTGTGCTCTGTACAAACTTCCATAAGTGCACCTGTGACGTTTTCAGACATTGACTTATAAATCTACTTGTTAGACTGTAAGCCCCTTGAAATACTCATCTTTGTACCTCCATTACATATCACAGTGCTAAGAAAACAGTAGGCACTCAATCAGTGTTTGATAACTGAATGAATGACGAAATAGCAAGTATCCGAATGGGATGAGCATCTTTGCTAATACATTGAGAATTTATAATGAAGAGAGTTGGGAGCCCATTGCATTTTTAATCAACACTCCTCTAATTCTAGCACTTAATATTTGTTGGCCTTATCTGCTCTGATAAATGCGTAGAAAGCAAGGTTTCTTCCAAGACCAGTATAATGAGGCTGCTCCAGTGGCAGATGAGTCTCTAGGATGGACGTTCCCTCCGCTTTGAACAACAGTCATTTCGTCTAATTCTTTATCAGGACTGTAATACCCTAAGTAGGAACTGTGGTGTATTTATCTCCTTATTCCCCTACATTGATCAACACATAGTAGTAGTTCAATAAATGTATGTGTTATTGAACTTGATGAAGTGTGTAATTAATATCATGAGCTTGGTTCTCCAAATAGCTCCCTCAGAAAGAAAAAGAGAGAGAGAGAGAGGAGGGAAGGAGGAAAGGAAGGAAACACAAAAGAACAGTCTTATTAAGAATCCTTAATGCTGTGATAACATTTTCTAAGTGTCTCTTTAAGATACCTATGCCTCTTGAGTTTGCTTTAAGCCAGCTTCAAGGCATGCTATTAGATACAGACAACATTTTGAAAATAGGTCCTTTTTCTCCTCTAACTCCTCACCACAACAACAATCAAACCCCATCGCATGTTTGGACGTCTTTGAACCAAGGGAACTTTTTAGCATTTGTTTAATAAGGCAGCTACCATCATCCAGTGTACATTGTGGAAGTCAGGATTGTCCCAGGCTCACCAGAAGTGAGAAAAAAATTCAACTACCATCAGTGGCCATTTTTTAAAAAATCGAAGCTCATTGGTACAAGAAGATCAGAGGTACACCTCCTGCGCCATTTGAATAGTTTGCCTTCAGCAGCCTATTCTTTAGCTTTTGAAGATAAAAACGCATGTGTGTAGATCTCAAACCAGGTGTCCTCCTGGAAATCCTATTTCTCAGGAACAATTTTCTTCTCACCTCCCTGAGCGCTCCATTTCTTTCCCCATTTCTCTTCCTTGATGTCAGCTACTTGCAAATACATCCAAGAAAGGGCATTGCATCATGGCAATGAACTAGCTGAGTTTTCTTATCTGCATTTTCCAGAAAGGGGTTAGAAGATGAGGAGAAAGAAACTATTTTGAAAGATGGTGTCATTGACTTATTTGGCCTCAAAGGGCAGCCACGTATTTTCCTTAAGTATTTTCCAAAGTATTTCCTTGAGTGGAATCAGGTCTACTCAGGAAGGTCTTGAGCACCTGCTTTATGTCCAGCTCAGAGTTAGGTGCAAATCCATGGATTTTTATAGGTAGTTCAGGAGGTCAAAGTCAAGGGCTGGTGAAGCACTCAGGGACCAGAACACTGGGGGAGCTTTAACACCCTAGGCCTGAAGCAAACCCTGCAGCCATAGAAGAAGGGATGCCTGATAGAAATTGGATCTGGAGGGAACATAGCCACTCCAGAATCATGTGAGGAGGAAGCCAGGTTGTGGCTCCAGAGGAATAAATACCCCAATCTCTCTCTCCCCCCACCCTCAGATCTCCTGCTGGTGTTTCCCTGTCTGAAACACCTGGACGCCAATGGGGAACACCATTTACAAGTGAGGGAAGTGAGCTTGGGGACACAGTCTCTAGTGGGCACTTCCAGGGCATAGCAGTCAGAGAATGACAGAAAATGGATCTGGGGTGGGGGTAAGGGGTAAGGTGAGGCAAACAGAATAAACTATTGGTCACTCTGAGTTTCTTCCTATTCTTAAGCTTTTGGGGTATCTCCAGTCCTGGCACAATAAAGGTCATCCCTGGGCTTCCCTGGTGGCGCAGTGGTTGAGAATCCGCCTGCCGATGCAGGGGACACGGGTTCGTGCCCCGGTCTGGGAAGATCCCACATGCCGCGGAGCGGCTGGGCCCGTGAGCCATGGCCGCTGAGCCTGCGCTCCGCAATGGGAGAGGCCACAACAGTGACAGGTCCGGGTACCAAAAAAAAAAAAGAGTTTTTATCTGGGAAAGGAATGTTAACCTTTAACTTAGAGGTTTTCTTCAAAACAATGAGAGGGAAGTAAATCACTGGGGATGTAGATGAAATAAGATTGGCCATGTGTTGACAATTATTGAAGCGGAGTGATGAGTACATGGCGGGGGGTCTGTTATGTCTTGTTTATTTTATATATGTTTAAATTTTTCCATAATAAAATTTGAAAAAATAATTTAACTCTGAAGTTGTTTTAAAGGAAACTGAAACGTGTAAAGCTCTCTCTTCGTCTTTTAGCTTTCCCTCTACATTTCTATAAACCTTTGGGTTTATCTAGCTCCTTCAAGATGATTAAAAACTTGGGGGAAGCAAGTATTGTCTTTGCCACCGCTATTTAACACGTCTAGCTCTGTAATGCCGTGGTCCTCATTGCATGAGCTAACTTCCCAACCCAGTCCTGAAGGAACTGCAGAGTCTATGAACTAATTAAATGCATGTAAAAGTTTTCTGACCCACCCTCAAATGTTTTATTTGATCTGTTTCAAGAATTCAGGAAAAAAAAAGATCCTTTGAGGAATTTCATTCTGTTACAATGTTAATGTGCCAAGAAATTACAGTAAATGCCCTTGTGATGGCTTTAGTTAGACCAAACCAACAATCAGCGCAGAGGACAAGCTAATTCTGACTTGCAACTCTTCTGTTCCAGTTCACATCTCTCTCTCTCTCTCTCTCTCTCTCTCTCTCTCTCACACACACACACACACACACACACACACATGCACACACACACCCCGGGGCTTCTGGAAAATTTAGTGCCAATGTTGAGAACTTCACCTCTGCCCAGCTCTTCAGCACTTGGTTTTGCCACCTTCTTCCTCTCCATGAGCCTGTTGGACCTGGAATGGTTCACAGCTTATGAAAAGGCCAAAAGCGTACGTGACTTGGGGAGAGAAGGGCTTCCTCTGCAGAGATGAGCTTGCCTGAGTGTCCTAGAAATCCACAAACTGAATGATTGGTGGTCCCAGAGATGGCTTGAGTTCACTTTAAAGAAAATTTTCATCAGCCCCATGAAGCCCAGAACAAGATATCTCTTCTCCTCCACTAGGGGAGAATTGGTGGTGGTGGTAGAAATCTGTGTCACTTGAAATGGGACTTTCTTCAAATTCCTTAGCAATTGTTCTTGAATGGGATGGGGAGGTTGCAAGAGATGATGTAATTCAGTGCCTTCACTCAAGCACGACTGCTGTCCTTATCATTTGATCTTTATAAAGAATCACGTTCTGGGCTTCCCTGGTGGCGCAGTGGTTGCGAATCCGCCTGCCGATGCAGGGGATGAGGGTTCGCGCCCCGGTCTGGGAAGATCCCACATGCCGCAGAGCGGCTGGGCCCGTGAGCCATGGCCGCTGAGCCTGCGCGTCCGGAGCCTGTGCTCCACAACGGGAGAGACCACAACAGTGAGAGGCCCGTGTACCACACACACACACACACACACACACACACACACACAAAAAGAATCACGTTCTTACAAAAACTGGGTATGTCACCTGTGCTTTCTTCAGGGTAGAGACAGAGGGAGGTGGTTTATTTGCTTGGTACTTTCTTAATATAAGCTCTCAAGTAAGAAAGACAGCCCCTTCCCTACATAAACATGGCAGTGCTACACCATCTGCTTCACTTCCATACCCACCCAAGTTTTAAATGGTTCCAACCATTGACAGTATTAGATCACCTCTCTCAAGAGAAATAATTGCCCCAAACAAATCTGTCATCTCTTCCTACAAAGAACAAAATGATGATGTACTTTCCATCTCTTTTTCAACTTAACTTAGCAAGAAAATGAACCTTCACAAGTAAACATGCCCCATTCTCCTTTTCAGTGGAGAACAGAGTAGTTGACTTGTTTGAAAACCTCAGAAAGCTCTTACATAGTTTTTCTTAAAGGGAGGTTTTTGTTTTGTTTCCATTTTTTTAACTAGCCACAACCAAATTATTCCTTGACAAATCTTCTAGCTGAGAAACCAGAGCAAGGGTGGGACCAGGATATTCCCAGCTGGCAGTAGTGCCATCAGCTAAAAGCCTGGAGCACAGTCTTCTCATTACGGGTCATGATGCAGGAGAGCTGTTTTGACATGGACATCCAGCTGTGTGTGCCTGTCTGTTGAGGGCTGGGATTCCACACTCTGCAGCAGGCCAAAAGGATTGTTGACTCCAGTGATGCTGGGTATGGTGACCAGAGCCTGAGAGGCTGAGGATCCAAGAACGAGGTGTCCTTCTTGTATGCTTGGCCTTAATCCCATTCTGTTTCCAAACAGATGCAAATGACACAGACTTTCAGGGACTGAGATGGAAGACTGCAGCAACACATATTCAAGATGCCTTGTCCCCACCCCAATTTCCTCCAAACCTGGTATTGAAATGCCAATCCTCCATTTAGGGCTGATTCTAGCTATAGAAACAGAGGGATTTAGACAAGTAAATACCACCCCAGGAATGAGTTGCTCAAGACCTACAGCTGGCCTTCTGTGTGACATCCAGATTGGGTAGAGAGAGAGAGAGAAAAAACCTAGCTTTGTTTGCAGGCCTTCAGTTCTCCCAGATCTGGATGCCACCATCACACCCTTGGAGGCGTCACACCCTCACGACTGACAGAGTAACTACTGCTCCAAGGGAGCTCTCTGAGATGCCAGTTTGGCACCACCTGTATTACTTAGGTAGGAATCATTTAGCAAATTCCATAGTAACCCAGACTATCACTGAGAACTTCTCCAAGTATGCTCTCTAGACCAGCACCATGAACATCATCTAGGAACTTGTCAAAAATACAGAATCTCGGTTCTCTCCCCACAGAAACTCTGGGGGTGGAGCTCGCCATCTCACTTCATCCATTCACATGACCCATCTGACTCTTGCACTTAGACATTGTGGATTTTCTTCTGAGGAAAATTCTTGGACACAATTTACTTTATCACGTTTGCTCTTGGGATTACTTTCAAGGGAAAGAAGAAGCAAAACTTTGAAAACATTAACCATGACATTATGGTATATTATATATATAGTATGTGTATAAAACCAAAGGTTTTAGAAGCCCACATGCTAACTTATCTGCAGTGCCCTTGTAGGTAATGGCTAACATGGTCAGAAAATAGAGACTGTGGTACCCTATACATCAGGAAATACTTGCAAAAATGACAGAGTTCAACTATATATAGAATAGATAACTAATAAGAACCTACTGTATAGCACAGGGAACTCTATTCAATACTCTGTAATCACCTGTATAGGAATAGAATTTTAAAAAGAGTGGATATGTGTGTATGTGTAACTGACTCACTTTGCTGTACAGCAGAAACTAATACAACATTGTAAATCAACTATACTTCAACAAAAAAATTAATTTAAAGAAGTTAAAAAAAATAAGAATTCATTGATTACTTGCCATATGTATAGGTCAAGTTTATAAGTAGCACCTAAACTACAGGATGGTGCTTCTTCGGGAGCCCTCGGACTTGACATTCCCATTGCAAAGTGTGGGCCTGCTGATAACTAAAGAAAGAATATTCACTCCAAGGTCTCTGGATTCAAAAAGCCATTTAGTGGCTTGAAAGGTCAAAGACCTCCATGTGAGTGTTGGCCGGGTTTGGCTGGAGCCTACAGTGTGGGTTTAACCCCCAGGGTACTGGTTAATTTGTTTGAAACCAGAATCAAGATTACATCCCCAGCCAGTTCCTGGCATGCCTGCTGCTGGGTCCAAATCTTTGGCCGAGGAAGGGTATATGACCGATATTCCCCATGTTCTAAGATGATCAGTCCCAGGCATCACCCTTGTTTCTGTAACAATGAAACCAAGAATGTGCAGCGAAACACAAACACCACATGTTCTAGTACTTAACACCACCCCCATAAAGTCACCCTTACAAATTGTAAAAGTCTGCTTTCTTCTAGGATTTTTGATGATGGTCGCTGCGTTTTGAACTGTCCCTCGGGCAAATTTGAATTTAAGAACCAATGCCATCCATGCCACTTCACCTGCCAAGAATGCCAAGGAGATGAGCCCTCCAACTGCACCTCCTGTGGAGTAGGTGAGGGACTCTGGTTGCTTGCTTCTTCTTCCTGCTGCAAACCTGCTCGCCCACTGGACATTATTTGGTTTGACTAAAAAGCTTCATCTCTGGGGACAAGGGGGTGAGATTAGACAGCTGTCTGTTCATTAAAGAGTATGTACAACCTTGAAGTTTCTTCTTGTTGTCAGGACACAAGTTCAAATTGTTGGAGACACAGACCCGCTGCCCCTGAGGAGATGAGAGAGAAACTAAGAGATGTCTTTCCAGAGAAGACGAAAGGAAGGGCATGCAAACACGATGACAGACATGAGCTAGACAAAGCTAAGACTCATTGAGATGAAAGTGAAAAGCTAGGAAATAAAGGCAGACACATCTGGTCTTTAGAAGAAATAGCGTAATGGAGGTTGGGTCAGGGTCTCCTCAAAAGTTGTCAGAGCCCTGTGGGAACAGAGTAATCTTTTCCAAACACAAATATGACCTTTTCTGTCCCAACCTTAACAATGCTAAAGTTTCTGATGTCATTAAATAATACGCCATGATCTCTCAAGTCCTCTGTAGTTTGACCCTTGACTCCTCTCCAGCCTCCCTACATATGCTGGCCCCCACTTTGACTTCATGGAGCACTAATTCATTTTTTATTTGACCTACAGAACACTTTAAAATTTGAGCCAAATTGGGAAATTTCAAATAAAAACGTGGGTTTTTGGTTTCTCTTGAAAACTTAGAAGATCTGGAGACACTGCTCCATATGATCCCCAAATGGTTGACTGGAGACCATCGGGGCTGCTCTCCATTTCACAGTCCCCACCCCTCCCAGCTGTCTCACTAATCTTGAGGCTCTCAGTTACCACCATCATGACATTTACATGGTTTTTACTAATAGGTGAGAATTATTTAGCTTTGTTCTTGCTTGTAATAAAACCAAGAAAAATGAAGAATAAATGAAGAGCATCGTGCATTTGCAGAAAAGTGAGAAAGAACACATTTCTTTGTATAAATTAAAATGATTTCTTTGTGTTTCATATGTAAACAAAGTATATCTGTCAAATTTTACCTCTAGCCTGCTTATTCTGTTCCCTTTCTCATCTGTTAGATGGTGATCATGGCTGCTTTCTTTTAGGATTATTATGAAAATGAAATGAGATAAAATAATAAAGCACTTAGAATGGGGTGGGGTGCATAGGAAGTATTCAGTAAATATTAGCAATTATTATCACTACTGTTACTACTGTTACTGTTTGTACCTGCTTGCTCCTGTGGGCATTTCAGTCTCTCTAGGTGTTCAGACTTCACTTGAGATGTTCCCCAGCCACTGTCTACCTGATCTCTTTCTATTCATCCTTTTGGCCTCCATTTCAATGTCATTTCCTCAGTGAGGGCTGCCGTAACCTTCTTGTCTAGGCTAAGACCCCTTCATGTGAGCACCCTTGGAGCCCAGCACTTCCCATTCACAGGCCTCCTCACCTTGCTATCTACCTTGTCCATCAGACTCTGTGCCCTGTAAAAGCAGTCAATGGTTTCTACCTGTTTTCTGTCGTATTTTGGGCATGGCACAGAGTCTGGCATATAGAAGGCACACAAAAAATAAATGGATGGGGCTTCCCTGGTGGCGCAGTGGTTGAGAATCCGCCTGCCGATGCAGGAGACACGGGTTCGTGCCCTGGTCCGGGAAGATCCCACGTGCCGCGGAGCAACTAAGCCCGTGAGCCATGGCCGCTGAGCCTGCGCGTCCGGAGCCTGTGCTCCGCAATGGGAGAGGCCACAACAGTGAGAGGCCCGCATACCGCAAAAAAAAAAAAAAAATAAAAAATAAAAAAAAAAATAAATGGATGAATGTATGGTTCAGTAGAAACAATATCGATCAGAAAACCTGGATTCTAGTCTCTGCTTTGTCACTAATAACCTAGAAGACACTAACCCAATCACCTCACCTCTTTAAGTCTCTCCATGTGTGTAAAAACAGGGAGAATGGACAAGATGGCATCTAAATTCCCTTTCACATTTAAAACACACTAAATCTTCATATATATATACACAACTAAGGAGTAGCTTAAACACTAAACAAGTATCTAAAACGTTCTAAGCATCCTATGGCTACTTGGACCAATCCACATGTAAAATGCCCTGACATTTCTTCTGTGTTTTCTATTTCAAAGTCTGTGTTTAACCTGTTCTCTTAACAAAATGTATTGTGGTGCCAAGGGGGAGAGAAGGTAGGGGAGGGAAGGACTGGGAGTTTGGGATTAGCAGATGCAAACTATTATATGGGACGGGTGAACAACAGGGTCCTACTACATAGCTCAGGGAACCATATTCAATATCCTGTGATGAACCATAATGGAAAAGAATATGAAATATACATATATATATGTATAACTGAGTTACTTCTCTATATAGCACAAAAAAAGCACAACTATTTTTTTTTTTACATTTGTTAATATCACCACTGATCTCATCAGAAAAGTCTTTGTGGATTGCGGAGCTGTTAAGCACATGCGATAAACACAATATTTAAATCAACTATACATCAATAATTTTTAAAAATGTATTGTGCCCCTCCCACGTATAAGTTACTCTACATAGGTACCACGGAAGATGCAGTAAGTAATAGCATGATACTCACTTTCAAGGAGTTTTACAATATAACAGAGGGGTTTGCCCTCATGTATTATAAAACAAGAAGATATTAGATAAAGACTGAATGAATGGTAGCAAACATGCTACAGGTCACTACTTTCAGCTGTAGCGAGAACAGGAGGCTTCCTGAAGAGGGAAAGGTTGAGAGGGTTCTGATTAGCAGGCTTTTCTGCCTGTTAAGACTGTAGTATCCCAAGTACACATATTAGTGCAGCTAATCCATGAGGCAGTGCTGCAGAAGATAGATGATGGGATGGATGCAGTTCTATATCAATAAGCTTTATTCAAAGGCTGAAATTCCTTTGGCTAGGGAGTCCCACCTACACACATAAGCCTGTCCCATCTCTTTGTAGAAATTTCACCCCTTGCTTAATTGTAACTTTGTTAATGTTAGGTCTGAATCCTTTTGGAAAGGCAGATCTCCAGCTCTATTGGTGAAAATTCACTCTAAGCTCTCTTCCAGGTTTATCCTCTACCAAACTGAGCCCAAAGCTAAATTCTACCAATCATACAACAGCTTCAGTAAGCAAAATGTTGGAGTAAACTTCATAAAGTTTATTTTCAGAGTCCCTCAGGCTTTCTTTCATCCTTTCCAGTAATCCTGTTCCCTTCCTGCCTTTCAACCCTCAACCTTCCTCTCCTCCAGCAGACATCCAATGCCTTCACGTTGGTCTACCTTCTCTTCTAACAAAATCGGTTGCCAAGAAATACTCTGGAAACAATTAATTACTCTTCAGTATAAATGAAAGCCAATCTGAACCTCTTTTGGAGTTCCTTGATTTTTAACTCTTGTCTCCTATTACCGCATGAACGGTTTTGTCACATAACAAAAATATCAGCACTTCTACTACAAGAACTAGGCTCTCCCCCCATATCATTAAATGAACTTAAATTCTGAGACTCTGCGCAAGTAGCCAAAAATTTATGCCTGATATTTGAATCACTGAGGTGTCCAAATAATCATCCAAAGCTAAGTGAGCTTCCATGCTATCAAGCTAGTAGAAATATCAAATCTCGGCATAACCCTGAACCAATCACGTGGGGAAAGCTGGCCATTGTTAAGGCACGTAAGTGACTTCCTTTTGCATGGTCCATGTATTTTAAACAACAAGACCCTTTAAATCTCTGTCCTTTAAACCCAAGTTATAATACCCACAGGGGTCCAAATAGCAAAGCCATATCTGAACAATAAAAATTGAATTGGAGGGACTTCCCTGGTGGCACAGTAGTTAAAACTCCACACTCCCCATGCAGGGGGCCTGGGCTTGATCCCTGCCCAGGGAACTAGATCCCACATGCATCTGCAACTAAGAGTTCGCATGCCACAACTAAGGAGGCCCCGTGCTGCAACTAAGGAGCTGGCAAGCCGCAACTAAGACCTGGTGCAACCAAATAAATAAATAAATAAAATGGAATTGGAGAACATTTCCTCTAATATCTGAACCCATCATCATTCATTTTTAAGATTGTTGATCCAGGGACTTCCCTGGTGGTGCAGTGGTTAAGAATCCACCTTCCAATGCGGGGGACACTGGTTCGATTCCAGGTCTGGGAAGATCCCACATGCCATGGAGCAACAAAGCCCATGTGCCACAACTACTGAGCCTGTGCTCTAGAGCCCGTGAGCCACAACTACTGAAGCCCACATGCCACAACTACTGAAGCCCATGTGCCAAAACTACTGAAGCCCATGCGTCTAGAGCCCATGCTCCGCAACAAGAGAAGCCACTGCAATGAGAAGCCTGCGCACTGCAATGAAGAGTAGCCCCCACTCGCTGCAACTAGAGAAAGCCTGCACGCAGCAGCAAAGACCCAATGCAGCCAAAAATAAATAAATTTAAATAAATGAATTTTTTTAAAAAAGATTGTTGATCCAGTTGGATATGTTGGAAAAATAGGAATGTTGACAAATATGAATTCACTCACTCATTCATTCAGTCATTCAACAAATATAAATTTAGAACTCACCATATGCCAAGCTGCCCTTAAGCCTCCAGATCTTGAGTTGACATCATGTGAAGGTGTAGGGAATGTATAGCAACAGCTGGATGGAGGAGAGGGTGGATTTTTCACTGCTCTCCCTCACATCTTCCTACCTACATGTGAGAAGGTTGGCACTTTGTAAAACAGAATCTTTTCTCAATGAGTCATGGTAGAAATGAGAAGAACAAACTTGGAGAGTTGACCTTTTAGTGGACCTTTTAGATTTGAGGTCCCACCAGATTGGGGTTTTGGGCTCCACAACCTTGATCTATAGCTGTAGAATCACCAAATGCACATTACATTCTCCCAAACACTCTCCTTCCCTTAGAGGAGAATGTTCTTCCAGGTCTAACTTGGAGACTGCAAGCACTTTTTTTCCTACCACCTCTTTGGACACTCTCTTTATTTTCTTTGTCCCATGGGGACCAGCAGACTTCTGGCATGAAATCACCATCAGAAAAAATGGGAGCTTCAGAGTCCATAATCCAAGGGTGTGATTTTTAAATTGTATTTGAAATAGGGCTTTAATCAAATAAGAACATTAGGTTAAAACCTTTGAAAGTGCCTAGTTTACAGGTAAAAAACTGTCGAATGTGGGCAATTTCATGTGGTTCAATCTAATATTCAATATTATACTGACTTTCGGATTTTGCACTTGTAACATGGGGTTAGTGTTATCTTTACAAATTCAGCAGCCTTGCGATTTTTTTTTTAAATGATTTATTTATTATTTTTTAATTTTATTTATTTTTGGTTGCATTGGGTCTTAGTTGTGGCACATAGGCTCTTCGTTGGGGTGTACGGGCTTCTCTCTAGTTGTGGCCTGCAGGTTTTCTCTTCTTTAGTTGTGGCATGAGGGCTCCAGGGTGTGTGGGCTCTGTAGTTGTGGTGCATGGGTTTCAGAGCACATGGGCTCTGTAGTTTGCAGCACGCAGGCTCTCTAGTTGAGGCGTGCAAGCTCAGTAGTTCTGGCACATGGGCTTAGTTGCCCCGCGGCATGTGGGACCTTAGTTCCCTGACCAGGGATCGAACCTATGTCCCCTGCATTGGCAGGCAGACTCTTTACCACTGGACTACCAGGGAAGTCCCAACAGCCTTGCATCTTGAAGGTCAATGGTTCTGGGTCTTCATGTGGTAGATCTCATTATGAGTAAGCTCTAGACCCAGTTATTCTAGGTGATGCAGATATTTTCAGAGCCAGGGGCATGTGGGAGACCTGATTCAGAGAAGATGGATACCCTGGGCACACTTAGCACAAGCAAAACTCCAGGGGGTGGGAGGTAAGAGGCCTCTAGGTGCATCTACATTAATCTTGTGTGTTTAAGTGTATGATTAGAACTGATTAGAATCCTTTTGCATTGATTATGATAGTTTGGACTTGATTAGAATTTTCCATTCCCTCCAGGGGCAACATCGGGTCTTCTGCAGGAGCAGATTCCCACAGTCTCATACTGGGAGCACTGCTGATTCTTTCCTTGTAGAGTCCAATGTTAACAGCCGCTCAGAACTTCCAGGAATTCTTATAAAGGAGTCAAAGAGGCATGTTTGGTTGAGTGCTTCAATAGGCTGTCAATACAGGAATTGGTAGCTGTGCAAAAAGTCAGTCCTTATACAGTTAACACAAGTGTGTGATCTTGATAACAGAATTCAAAATCATTCTAAAACATTGCACTATCATAGAAATGCATCTATCATCAAGCATTTGTTTATTCTCATGGGATCTCTATAGTCCCCAATTCTGTGAGCTTCTACAGACACCAAAAGGAGCCCAAGGAAGTCTTTTCAACCACAAGTTCAAGGATACTGCATTTTCTATTCAACCATTCTTATCTTTCTGGTCTACCGGGAGCAAAAGCAGTTGGTCATATCTTTTCGATAAAATGACTTCAGTTATATTACCTTCATGGTTAATTTTGTACATTTTCCTTCTTTTAATTTTGCTCATTTCTATCTGTTTAGATAAGCATGGCCAAGAGCGGTTCCTATACTGGGGAGAGTGCCTGGAGAGCTGTCCCACAGGCCACTACCCTGACAAGGGCCGCACCTGCCAGCCTTGCCCGGACAACTGTGAGCTTTGCCACAGCGCACACGTCTGCACACGATGCGGGCGTGGCTACTTCCTGGTGCCCTCCAACCGCACCTGCCGGAAGTTAGAGTGTGGACAAGGTAAGGCTGCTTCATCACTTATATACCCAACTACGTTCCCAGAAACTGAACTTACTTCTTTAATAAATAAAACCTACCAACTTGATTTCAAAAATATTTGCATGGCGTACAGTCCAACTTTGTGCTATTTGTACTCAATCAAACTAATCTAATCTATTAAATTAATAGAAGGAGATAAAATGTGGGTGACACATATATCCTCAATCATGGTTGTGGGCTTCATAATTGCTCTATGATTTGCTTGAAAATAAGCTACACGCCAACATATTTTTATAGCAACTAATGCGTCTCCATTCAATGAAAATGAAATTGTGCTTTTTACTCCTCTTATTGTATAGGTGAAGTCCAAGACCCAGACTACGAAGAATGCATGCCTTGTGAAGAAGGGTGTCTGGGATGCAGTTTAGGTACGTCATCTCCCTTTTTCCTTAGAGTTGAAATAACTGTGTCCTTCTTTACACATCCGCATCCTGTTATTCCTTCAACAGGGACTCTTGTCATCGTTGCCATCATCACTGTCACCATCAGTATCCATTAAGTAGGCTCACTTCCACCCAAACAGGGTCACAGTGAGAGATGCTCCCTTTTGAGGCAATGAATAGGTCACTAGTCTTCACAAAACTCAAGTTTAGGAAAAGACAGGTATCTTTTCCTCTGGTTGTTAGCTAGTTGGCAGGTGATACCTACAGCAACCACATTTCAGGGTGCCTGGGACTCGGCCTCTGCTTAGCCTCTCAAGGTGACAATTTTGAAATGAGTAATGGTGGGAGAGAAATAAACTCAAGCAAAGAAATACATAATTACTCTAACTCACTCCATATACGAAACACAAAAGCTTTTCAGAAGTTTGGGTATTTTCCTTTGCAAAAATGATTCTACTGCTTGGAGCCCAAGACAATCTTTTGAGAGGAAAGCAACATGGAGTCAGTAGAGTTTTAAATCCCCATCATACAATGAAAAGCACTTGCCAGTCTTCCATATAATTCTCTAGTTCAAATTATTGCCTTCTCCTTTCTCCCCATGCATGCCTGGTTCTCCTGCAGAACAGTGTGTATCACACAGCACCATTGGATTGGACGTAAAATTAAAAAATCGGCAGGCCACCAAACCCCAAGAATGTATCTTAATGTAAATTTAGGCATGATATGGAGATAATTGGCACTTGGTTTTATGGATCTTTGAAAGGAAACCCAACCTAAATTAAAGATGGATGGGATAATCTCTCTTCATAGAGTTTCCATGAAACCCTGTGACTGGTTGACTGATGCTTCTAAAACTTCAATGTGCACACACATCACAAGGGGGATTTGTTAAAATGCAGGTTCTGATTCAGGGGTCTAGAGTGGGGCCTAAGACTTTGCATTTCTAACAAGTTGCCAGTGAAGTCCATGCTTCATAAAGCACTCATGAAGTTGCAGAGGGTTAGACTGTGCCAGGATTAAGTAGACTTTTCATTGGCCTTACCTAATAGATTCCCTTAATTCTTAAATATTATACATGAGTTATAATTTATCTGATGGCCACCACCATCTCTGTCTGCCTTCAGTGGAAAGACGTATTATCTATAATATATGTAACTACAAAACAGAGTTTTGAGGAACTGGAATACCATTCCCCCATGACCTTCCACTATACAATGGAGCATATATTACTGGAAAATAAAATATAATAATAAGTCCCACTTAAGAAGGGGGTAGCACTTAGAGTCAGAGATTTAAGGATAAAATACTAATTTTCTGGGAAGCAAAAATAGATCTAAACTAAGTAATAAAAGTATTAAAATCTAAAAGATGAGTAAATTCCAGTGTTTCTTGTGAGGAGATGGGATGTAGTCTTTCTTGCAGGGAGCAATGATAAATGTTTTTGACTACCTTGATTTTACTTTTTTGTCAATTTCAGACCATATTTGCCCATTGGTTTGCCCATTTTCCCTGCTAAATTTTGTGGTCTCTTTTTATACCTTTGCTGTCGTGTGTTATGTGTCCATGGTGACATCTTTATGCATCATGGAGCGGGTGGGGTGTGTATGTATGTGTGTGTGTATGTGTCCTTCTGTCTGTAAAATCTCAAACCTATGATTTTGGCTCTCAGGTTTAAAGAGGTGGATGAATGTGTGTGGACTCATTTAGGATCAGTGAGAATCTTGGCACGGGGGTGGGAACAGTAACAACCATGACCTGTATTGTACCCACCCTTCTTTTAGCTGACTCAGCTAAAGATGAGACTGAGATGTCTCCCCTGGATGATGAATTCCATAGCGGACCCCAGCAATCTGGGGACTCAAAATCCAAAAGAATCAGTTTTCAAAAGAAGAGATAAATTAGAAAGTTTGATTCACTTTACAAAGTGCTATTAAAATACTTCATTCCCTCCTTTAAGAGACTTCAGTTGTCTACTATGTGCACAGTGTTGGCCTTGGCAGTGGGAATTCAAAGGTGATATGACTGTGATTCTGCTGTGAGGCCCTTTCTGGCTGCCATAAGTGACACACCGGGAACCAAATCTTTTACAAGTCAAGCTGCCAGAGTAGAGAGATGTATACAGTGTAGTAGGATTGCAGGAGAGGGTGACATAGAACATTCTGCTAATTTCTAATTTGAAATTTGAAAATTTCTCTTAATTTATTAACTCTCTATATGTTGAACCTTGTTTATTTTTGTATTGCCTTAGCTGAAATCAATTATCATCTTAACTCTGAAGCTTTTGTTAATCTTTCCAATAGAATTAACTCTTTTTTTCTTGTTTCCCCTGGTTTGTAAGCCAATGATAATACTTTTTACTGCTGATTTGTGTAATATTTGGTGTGTACACACCTTTCTGCCTAGAGAGTAAACTACTTCAGAACAAACTCTGTGACATATACACTGCTCCCACAAGAACCAGCAGCATGTCTAGGGTATAATAAAAGCAAAATAAATGTGTAAACAGGGCTTCCCTGGTGGCACAGGGGTTGAGAGTCCGCCTGCCGATGCAGGGGACGCGGGTTCGTGCCCTGGTCCGGGAGGATCCCACATGCCGCGGAGCGGCTGGGCCCGTGAGCCGTGGCCGCTGAGCCTGCGCGTCCGGAGCCTGTGCTCCACAGCGGGAGAGGCCACAACAGTGAGAGGCCCGCGTACCGCAAAAAAAAAAAGTGCAAACGTTTGTTGAATTGAATTTGGGAGTTGCCCAAATTCAAAGCAGAGATGCCTGGCTCAGGATACACATGGATTTAGATAACGTTTTCTCTAGTCAGACTGTGTCTATGGGCCTTTTATCAGGCTGAAAACAAATGGATAGCATTTTACATAATATCATTTTATTCTAAGAGGATTTGATGCCAAATTCTTTGTCTTTGTAACCAATATCTTAAATGGAAATTTCAACTAAGATAAATCTAAGTGTTCTAAATTACACTTCTTCATTAATTGAGAGGATAAACAAATAGAATCATTTTTACACTTAACACTTGACTATAACCTAAGATTTGGGACCCATACTTACGTCAGCATTGACTTGACTTAACGATTGATTTTAATCAAATTGCGTAAGATCTCTTTACTTCCTTACCATATCGATAAAATAGAGAGATTAATGTGCCTTTATCTTGGCTCAGAAATGGGTGATAAAAACTGATTCATATTTGCGTACTTACTAAAACAGCAATAGTCCCTACTCTTGGGGGAAAATATACACAAATTTGAAAATTTTTAAGTAACTGAAAGAAAAAAAAGAGCCATTTAAATTAAGTGCCACACCGGTCAGAATGGCCATCATCAAAAAAATCTACAAACAATAAATGCTGGAGAGGGTGTGGAGAAAAGGGAACCCTCTTGCACTGTTGGTGGGAATGTAAATTGATACAGCCACTATGGAGAACAGTATGGAGGTTCTTTAAAAAACTAAAAATAGAATTACCATACGACCCGGCAATCCCACTACTGGGCATATACCCTGAGAAAACCATAATTCCAAAAGAGTCATGTACCAAAATGTTCATTGCAGCACTATTTACAATAGCCAGGACATGGAAGCAACCTAAGTGTCCATCAACAGATGAATGAATAAAGAAGATGTGGCACATATATACAATGGAATATTACTCAACCATAAAAAGAAACGAAATTGTTATTTGTAGTGAGTTGGATGGACCTAGAGTCTGTCATACAGAGTGAAGTAAGTCAGAAAGAGAAAAACAAATACCGTATGCTAACACATATATATGGAATCTAAAAAAAAAAAAAAAAAAAAAAAAATGGTCATGAAGAACCTAGGGGCAAGATGGGAATAAATACACAGTCCTACTAGCGAATGGACTTGAGGACCCAGGGAGGCAGAAGGGTAAGCTGGGACAAAGTGAGAGAGTGGTATGGACATATATACACTACCAAACATAAAATAGATAGCTAGTGGGAAACAGCCACATAGCACAGGGAGATCAGCTCTGTGCTTTGTGACCACCTAGAGGGGTGGGATAGGGAGGGTGGGAGGGAGGGAGACGCCAAGAGGGAAGAGATATGGGGACATATGTATATGTATAACTGATTCACTTTGTTATGAAGCAGAAACTAACACACCATTGTAAAGCAATTATATTCCAATAGAGATGTTAAAAAAATGAATACAAATTAATAATTAAGTGACAGTTAAGGGGATAAATATATGTACCAAGTGAATTTAGCAAAGGGAGGAAGCCCTGGGCACTGAAGTGATTAAGGAAGGCTTCCAAGAAAATGGGACTTGAGATGAGCCTTAGAGTTTCCATGGAATTTAGACAGATAAGAGAGCAGGGCTGCACTATGGAGGGGCTTTTGACCTGGACAATTGCAGAAAAAAAGGTTTGGAAGGAAGGATTTATGCCATGGATTTTTTTTTTTTTTTTTTTGTGGTACGCGGGCCTCTCACTGTTGTGGCCTCTCCCGTTGCGGAGCACAGGCTCCGGACGCCCGGACGCACAGGCTCAGCGGCCATGGCTCACGGGCTTAGCTGCTCCGCGGCACGTGGGATCTTCCCGGACCGGGGCACGAACCCGCGTTCCCTGCATCGGCAGGCGGACTCTGAACCACTGCGCCACCAGGGAAGCCCTATGCCATGGATTTTAAGACACTAATTTTGCAGAAGGAATATAATACTGCAAATACGAGGGAATAGGCAATCACTTTAGAGAAGTGATTGAAAATCATAACTTGAATTCTGGACTCATGAGTTTGTGCCTAAAAGGGACTAACTGAAGGTTCTTATCGAAAAAAAAAGAGTTTTTTGAAGAGGTGTTTTAAAAAGATTAATTTTGTAACTCCAGTAACTGTGTTGAGGGTAGTTCAAAGGGAGTGAGGTTGCAGGCAGAGAAACCAGCTAGATGACTATTTCAGAATTCTGGATATGAAGTAACAGGAGCCTGATCTAAGGTAAGAGCCAGGAAATTATGAAGAAAGAGATAGGTTTTTTAAATCACATGAAACGGACTTCCCTGGCGGCACAGTGGTTAAGAATCTGCCTGCCAATGCAGGGAACACGGGTTCAAGCCCTGGTCCGGGAAGATTCCACATGCCGCGGAGCAACTAAGCCCATGCACCACAACTACTGAGCCTGCGCTCTAGAGCCACAACTACTAAAGCCCTCACATCTAGAGCCCGTGCTCTGCAACAAGAGAAGCCACTGCAATGAGAAGCCCGCATGCCACAACGAAGAGTAGCCCCCGCTCGCCTCAACTAGAGAAAGCCCGCACGCAGCAATGAAGACCCAATGCAGCCAAAAATAAATAATTTTTTTAAAAAGAATTTTAAAAAAATCACATGAAACAAATAACCCTATGCATAAGAAAAGATGCTTAACTTTGTTCGTTATATGGGAAATTAAAACAACCGTAGCATACCATGTCTCACCTATTAGACTGGCAATATTTCAAAAGCTTACAGAACACTGTACAGGCAAGGCTGTAAGAAAGCCCTCTTAACCGTAACTGATGGAAGACAAAATGTTACGACCACTGTTGAAGGAAAGTTGGCAATATACAACACAATCGCATGCGCATCTATGCTTTGACCCCGTAACACCCCTTCTAGGAATTTATCCTGAGGATATGCACCCACAAACTCAAAACAGCATATTCACAATGTTATTCATTGTGGCATTATTTGTTGTGTAAACTATTTTAAACAGCCTAAATGCCTTCTCGTGGAAGAAACTCATTGGATCAACTGAAGGACACATACATAATGGAGTACTATGCAGCCATAAAAGAGCAAAGGTCTATATGAACTGATGGTGGTTTTATGGTACACTGTTAAGTAGACGGCAAGGTGCCAAAAAATGTACATAGTATGCTACCTTTTTGGTAAGAATAGATGGTGAAATAAAACATATGTGTATATGTGTGTGTGTATATATATATATATATATATACACACACACACACACACACACACACATATACATTTTTTACTTATTTTTAAATAAGAAACACAGAAAAGATACATCAGAAACTAATGAAAATGCTTACCTACAGAGAAAAGTGTAAAAGGAATGGGAGCGAGCCTTCTCTAGGTATACCTTTTTACATAGTTTTGATTTGAACAATGTAAGGTAAGTGGGTTACATATTCATAACAAATGACACAGTAATTAGTATGAATGGGCTCCCACTGGCCAATCTGAGACAATTTGAGCATCAAAAAAAAAAGATGATAAAGATTACAATTCAATTAATAAAAATAATCTATGCATCAAGGATGATATTTAAAGAAGAGAGGAAGGAAGTGATGGGAAAATAGAATAAGGGAGAAAGCTCTTTACAGTAAGATTTCACCTGTTATATATGCAAGGGAATAATTAGAGTCTCATCATTTTACATCCCCTAGTGTATTGATTCAAGGGAGAACTATGAGTGGATGCTAAAATCTTTAGGTGGAAAATTGTTCAGGAACACAATAATCACACAGACTCAAAGTACTTCCATAATTACTAGTTAACTAAGATGGAGGGATTTGCTGCTTACCAACCTAACCAAGTTATTACACTTAACATTACCATCATTAGTTCCATACAACATAACATCATGTGTTTCCTGATGTGATATATTAACAATATCACCTAGGAACCTCGACAGAAGTGTCTAGACCAATGATTTCCAACTGGAGGTGACTGTGACTCCAGGGGACATTTGTCAATGTTTTGAGACATTTTTGATTGTCATGGCTGGGGAGTTTAGGGATGAAATGTCATGATGTCCACAACTTATTTTCAAATGGTTCAGAGGAATAAAAGGATTGAGGTAAAGCATATAAAGTTGTTCACTGTGCTATTTCAGGTTTTCTGTAGATTTGAAAAAAACTTTTTAAATTGGAGAGAGAAAAGCACTTCATGCTGGGTCCGCTGAGAGGGCCTAGAAGCAACATCCCAGTAGCAATAACCACACCTAGTGCCCAGATCTAGATTCTTAACACTATCCTCCAATAAAAGATACCAAGGCTCCTTGGAAAATTGGCTGATTCTAGGACTGGGGCAGGAAATATACCAGATGAGCTGTAGCATGTGTAGTGACAGAAAGCAAGAGAGCGCTCAAAGGAAAAAACCCCACAATGATGGGGGTACAGCAAAGGGACATAGGATATAACTGAAAGAGCTCCCAATGCCAAAACAGGAACAATTTGAGCAATAATATAAATAAAATAGTATTAGCTTATAACCCAAAGTATAATATAAGAACCTATGAGTTCATAAGATAAAAATAAATAAATTCTTGAGTAAATAAGTAAACGGGGGAGAGGAGACAAATCTTCGGTGCAAAACATTGAAAATAACTTATCTAGCACTCCTCCTTCCAGGAAGTGAGCATAGCTCCCTACTCCTTAAGTGTAGGTTGCACGTAATGACTTCCTTCCAAGAGGACAGTATGAAAGGGAGGAAGGGGAAGAGCCTCACAGTGGAGAAATCTGATAAGCACTACCTCATCCAAGTGATCAAGGTCAACGTCAGCAGTGCTATATCAGATATTTTAAAAATAAATTTATTTATTTTTGGCTGTGTTGGGTCTTCGTTGCTTCAAGGGGGCTTTCTCTAGTTGTGGAGAGCGGGAGCTACCCTTCGTTGTGGTGCGCACGCTTCTCATTGCGGTGGCTTCTCTTGTTGCGGAGCATGGGCTCTAGGCGCACGGGCTTCAGTAGTTGTGGCACGCAGGCTCAGTAGTTGTGGCACATGGGCTTAGTTGCTCCATGGCATGTGGGATTTTCCCAGACCTGGGATTGAACCAGTGTCCCTTGCATTGGCAGGCGGATTCTTAACCACTGCGCTACAGGGAAGCCCGGTATATCAGATTAATGGGCAGGTACCCTTGATGTAAAGGGAGCAGAATGCCATTTTGCCTCTGCAGTCTTCCACCCCCAAACCCATAACCCCAGTCTAATCATGAGAAAAACATCATCAGAAAAACATCTCAGTAGAGGCCTATTTCATAAAATACCTGATTAGTACTCCTCAACACTGTTAAGGTTGTCAAAAAAGTAAAGTCTGAGAAACTGTCATAGTCAAGGGGAACCTAAGGAAACCTGACTGCTAAATGTAATATGGTAAGCTAGGTGGGATCCTGGGTCAGAAAAAAAGACAAAAGGTAAAAACTAGGAAAATCTGAGTACATTATGGAGCTCAGTTAATAATAATCTCATCATCATTATCATCAAGGGCATGAGGGAACTATTTGGGGTGTTGGAAGTGTCCTGTATCTTGATTGTCAGGGGTGATTACATGACTGCATGTTTATTTGTCAAAATTCATAGACCTGTACACCTAAGAAGGGCAAATGTTACACTATGAAAATTATATTTCAATAAGTCTGATTTAAAAAGTAAAGTATAACATTATCAGTGCCCCCCTTTCCTATCTCTACATAGTAAAACCGTAACAGTAATCTAATTGCCAGCATTTATTGAACACTTACTCATGTTCTATATGTGTATTACCTCACTTAACTCTAAGAAGTAAATGTAATTATTGTTCTCATTTTTCAGATGAAGAAATTCAGCTCAAAACAGTTACGCAACTTACATAAGATAACAGAGCTGGTAACCATTAGGACTAGGACTTGATTCTAGATAGCTCAAGATCAAAACCCATGTGTTTTACAACCATTCTATCCATATACCACCTAATGTTCTTCCTTTCTGATTCTACAGAAAAGATTATTATACTTTATGGAATAATAAAAAGATAAAAGAAAAATTTTTATCTGCCCCTTTCCTCAGTTCTACACACAATAGCTATTATACTTTGTTTAGCTACAACTGTAAGCCCAGATGCCATAACTAAATTTACCAAACAGTGAAAGTGTTCATAACAGTCATGCCAATTGACTTGGGGTCACAGCTCACCTGAAATTGTCAGCCTTTAGGACCTGCATCTGGAATGTTCTAAGATGGAGCAGAGCAGATAGGAGAATCCTTGCAGCTGAAGGACTAAGAGAAGGTGGGCTCATTGTCATTTAGCCCTGGATTCCTCTCTGCCACTTTACCTGCCTTCAGTTTCATTCACTTTCACAGGAGCTCTTTTACTTTCTGGAAAGTGGGTTCCATCATAAGGGTATGATTGGCAAGAGACACCCCTCTCTTCTCCTTATGAATATGAAGTGAGCTCTCTCCACCTGGACCCATGTTAGAGTCAAGCTTCAGATCCAGGAATTAGAGAACCAACGTCACTTCCTTCGGCTACTCTATTTTCTATTAAGGAGTGAGACCTCAGTCATAGAGGAAACAATATCAGGACATGTGAGACATGAATTTCATTGTTTAGTTTTCCGATGGAGCAGACATACAGGGTTTTTCAAATGAAATATGGTAGTCACAGATCACTATTTTACTTTTACTGTAGATCTTCCTTTGGACCTTTTCCATAAAATTTCTGGGGGAACAAGAACAGTGTCAAACAGTTTTGGTGCCTTCCAAATCAAAGGCATTGCAGAGTAAAATGTATACTAGCCTGGTGTCTCCTTTAAATTCGAAAGAAGTTGCTGATTGTAAAAATGAAACTCAGCATTCATAAAGGACCTTGCAGTGACTGATTGCATTACCCACTGTCCAGCCAACCTTAGGGCATGACCCAGGTGACTCGCTCCCATCATTTCCATGGACAGATGAGGAAGGGCAGTTCGAGATGACTCTTTTCCTTAAAAGGCCAAACACAAGCCATGTTCGGAGGAAGGATTGGAATCTAAATGCACTGTCCCCAGTTTGCTGAAGGAAAGAGAAATGAGCAAGCTCTATTAGACAGTGGGGACAGTGCTATCTTGAAAACAAAAACATATTTTTCATTTATTAGAGCCTCCCTCTCCCCTCATTTTCTGAGTGATATCTCATTTCAAAGGTGGTGGGTTAGAAGAAAAGAAACCTTAAGGAAAGAGAACCCACAGTTGTAAGGATTTGCAGAAGTTTTGCACTTTCATGGTTCCTTATGCATCCTGGCTTTCTTTTTTTTTTTTTTTTTTTGTGATATGCGGGCCTCTCACTGTTGTGGCCTCTCCCGTTGCGAGGCACAGGCTCCGGACGCGCAGGCTCAGCGGCCATGGCTCACGGGCCCAGCCGCTCCGCGGCATGTGGGATCTTCCCGGACCGGGGCACGAACTCGTGTCTCCTGCATCGGCAGGCGGATTCTCAACCACTGCGCCACCAGGGAAGCCCCTGGCTTTCTTGATTAATTGACTTAGCAAATATTTATTGCATACTTTCGTGCTTTCTGCTTTCCCATTATTATTCCACAAATAACAGGACTGTGTAACCTAATATTTATTGAGCATCATATTCACGAGGCACTGTGCTAAGCACTTACATAGATGGTATATTTTCACATCTATAATCCAGTGATTTTTACAGCTGGAGAAACTGAGGATTAAAGAAGTGTTGAAACTTGATCAATTTTAAGCATATGAGAAGTGACAGAGGAATTAAGCTGTCAGTTTCAAGCAACCCTATGCATAACTTTGTTTACTTTTTTCACCGAGGAAGTAGTTGGCTTTGAAGCTGTTTGTCCCAAGTATGCACTATGAGGGCAAGGTTGTGCTATGATAACGGATTATCCCCAAATCTCAAGAACTTAAGACAACAAAGGTTTATTTTTCACTTGTGCTACATCTCCGTCATGGGTCAGCTGAGAACTCTGCTCTACATGGTCCTCAGTCCAGGACCCAGGATGGAGCGGCCATTAATTACCTTGTCGTGGCAGAAGCAAAGTACACTGGCTTTTAAAGGTTCCCCCAGGACTGACACTTGTAACTCCTGCTCACATATTTTTTGGCCAAAGCAAATCATATGGTTCTGCCTGAGACTGCAGACTGGGGAGATGCAACCTTGCCACGTGCCCGCAAAAGGGAAAGAAACGAATTGTGAACATCCTAAAGACATTCGCACGTGATAATGACTAACACTGTTACTGGTAAATGCTGAGGTCTCACCTCATATGTTTGCACGTGAAATAGCCCCAAACGTGCGCCCAGTCTGTGTCACTGATTTCTCTCTTCTACCGCTCTGAATCTTACCCAAGATAATTGCCCACTATCTACCTTGGCAGTGTCTGACTTTCTCCTTCTCTCAAAAAAACTCTTCTGAAGAAGCGGTTATATTTTTTCAACTGATGGAGTTTCCCAAAGTATCCTGCTACCTCACTTCTCTGATCCCTTGGCAACAGAAGAGTCAAAAAGAGGACCAGTGATAAATGACATGATAGGTAAACTGTCAGCTGAAAGGACCTTGATCATTCTATACCCTGTTCTTTCAAACTCCTATTATGAGAATAATAACATGCTGGTATCTCTTGCCTTTATCTCCTGCTCAAGAAATGTGCCCATATGAGACCAGTCTTAGGAATTTGGACAACTTTCTCTCCATTTTTTAGAGTTTAGTTCAAGAAATATTTATTGGGCATCCATATCAGGCTAAGCACGGGGATACACAGGTGAACACACATGCTCTCTGCTCTCAAAGGGCTCGCATGGGAATGGAAAGCTCGGTGATTCTCGGCCCTGGGTGCGCCTGAAAATCACCTGGGGAGATAGAAAAATGCAGTGCTGAGACCCACTTCCAAGGTTTCTGATTTAATTGGCCTGGGGTGAGGCTCAGGCATCAGTATTTTTTCAAAACTCTTGGACTGATTCTAATGTGCAACCAGAGTTGATTTAAGATGGGTATATAAACAGATAACTTCAACATCATATTTAAAACACTGTGAGGATGAAGCTGAAGCAGAAGCAGATACATTATATCATAATAACTACAACTTACTGTCCATTCCACATGAGGTGATCACCTAGGTAGGCACTTTACACACACGATCTCTACTCCCCAGTACAATCCTCTCTGTTCAAAATCCTCATCCCCATTTCATAGATGAGAAAACCAAGGCCCAGAGAGTTTGCAACTTGCCCAAAGTCACATAACTAGCAAGTTTCAGAGCTAAATTTAAACTTAGGACTCTCTGGCTCCAAACCAACAGAACATCCAAATATTTGCTCTTTTTCCAGAGTAGATTGCACTCATTCACCATTTTCCTAGAGAATGTAAATGAAAGTCGTATAAGGCAACCTGCCATATTTGTTTCACTCTTGGTTATGTTCTTATGCTACTTAGTTGTGTTTCCTGAAGTTTCCCTCTGCTCCTCCTACATTCAAGTTCACATTCTTATGGAGATGGGGGAGAAGAAATAGTGGGAAGGTAGCCTAAGTTCAATGCTAGAGCAACTAGCTCATCATCTTGGCTCTTCATGCTATTTTCCCCCAGAGCCAGGTATAATGAAAGTTCCTCCTACTAGTTGTGTAAATGACTTGCGAAGTTGAGCTGCAAGCCAAGGCTGTCTGAATCACGTGTGCTTGCAGAAAGAGAGCTGAGTCAATTACTTCCAAAACAAACCTAGTTAAACAAAAGCGCAGAGTGTGGTTGAGCTCAGTGCACAGGGTGGAGGGGTTCAGAAGACCAGCTGCCATTCCTGAAAGCATCACGGTGCCTGCAACATTAAACTGTCAGTGATTAGGGGCAAGGGACACTTAGGCTGGTGGGATGGATTTCACCTCTGCAGAACTCTCTAGAAACCAACAAGAATATCTCTTTTGCATTTTTAGGGGTAACAAGCTGGAAAACTGTTGCCAAATTACTTTTCTTTCAGTGAAATATTGATGATATTTCTGAAACCCCTCAGCTTATGTCTGTCCATTAATTTGAAAACAAAAATAAAAGTGAGACCAGCAGTAGTAACTGGAACCTTGGATGGTTAGGTCTCAGCTTGATTTTGTGGGATTGTGGAAAATGGAGTCTGAAATCTTAGTATCTATCTCCATCCTTGCCCTACCACAATGAAAATCTTTGGGCAAGTCCCATATACTTTTCATTTCTTAATTGCATCCTGTTTTGTAAAGGAAAACATCATAAGTTGCCTTCTTTTTACCTCCTAATATGGCCCTAGAAATTGTAATGAAAACTAGAAAAATGAACATATCTTGGGCTCCCTAAAGGAGTGAAACCAAGAGCCTCTATTATTAATATCAAAATAAAACATAATTTGCTTTCTCTCCATTTCCACCCTTTTTCTTTCCTATCATATCTGCCATCATCAAGAGTCCTGTTGATATACCTGAGGCCACACTTCTAAATTGCGTGCCATTGTGTCATAAGCATTTAGCATAGTACTTGTCACCAGGTAGGCACTCAGTAAATATCTGTGACTTTTGTGCCTCCTCTGAGCTGTCCTCATCTCACCCCCAGAGCTCCATCTCCCTGCACCACTGCCACATTGCCTTTTCACAGTCCTTTACCAGATGAAGAGCTTCAAGCTCCACTGGCAGATGAGAAAAAGAATTGATTTAAGTCACAGATCAGACACCAGAATCGAGAGAAGCTGAGTGTGGGTGAGGCAGGAGCGTCTGCATGTTGATACCCAGCTGCTCAACAGGCAGATCTCCAGCTAAGACTCAGGCCAACAATGAGTGTCAGTAAATTGCCTCTGCACCTCTTGAGTATGAAATTCCAGCCTCCCAACAGTCAACAGGAGGGTAATTTGGTAGGAGTCCAGACTCGTCCTTTCCATGAAGTCTCCCTGCAACTCCCACCAGAAAACCTTGGCTGCAGCCTGACCCACAGCCTCAGTTCAGCTTCCAGCACAGTGGGCCAGCCCAAGGCACAAGAAGCAAAATGGGGACCAAATGGAACAGCAAAGCTGGACACAGCCGAGGGCACAGGGACAGGGTTCCTCATTTCCCACCCCTTGGCCAAGTACCCAAAGTTGAAGTACTGGAAGGCAGGGGATGGCCATGCCAGCATCTCTCAACATTAGTCATGCCCCTCACTGGTGATGTTACTGGGTCAGTTGAAACTTTTTTCCTCCCAATGGTGCCTATGGCCATCTGTAGCTGCCTTTTTTTTTTTTTCCAGAGCTTTTCCATAAAAAGTGTGTTCTGACTGTCTATAAACTATCCACCCCTAGGTGAGACAAGTAGATAATGTTTTGTATGAGCCAGGCAAGCAACCCAGGGATGTCTACCTCCCAGTCCCTTGTTCCATGTCCACCAGGGACCGGGAGGCCCTTGAGAGCACTGGGAGAGGAGCATTTATGCCTGAGAAGTTCCCATTCAATCAGCTCACCAGGATCAGAGCAAATCCCAGGACAAATACGGCATTAACTCTAGAGGGCTAACACGTGTAATCTAATCTGGAGATGCAAAGGGTGGGATACTAAAGTAGAGAAGTTTCTCAATCTCTCCAGCCTCTAATTTGGACCAGAAAGAGCTGACAGCTTGATTTATCATCACAAAGGAACATTATGCCCTAAAATAATTGCTAGAAACCTGGATGTTCCGCTAGAAAAATAAATCAACCTAAAAATGTAGTCTCCATATTACTGTGTCCCCAACATTTCAGGGATGACATCGAGCCTTTGGGTGAGGTCTGGAGGTGAGTGTGGAAAGAGAAAGGAGGTTGTTTTGAAGGGGTGTTTATTGGAAAGCCTACTACAATCATGCTAGCTGCACAAACCAATTGTAAAATTGCAGAGTTATTATGTTTAGCAGAAATGCAGTCTGTACATCTGAAATATTATCCAAATGACCTGGCTTCAACTTAGAAATCTTCTATGAATTGAAACAAGTGAATCAGAAAGGCTCTTGTCTTTAGCACTGAAGGGTCTGTGAGAGGTGAGACAACATTTATAGTAGTGATAAAATACTATATTTAAGGCTATAAAAATTTGGCGTACAAGGTCTCAGTTCAGAAGTAGATTTATTTTATGTGCTCGGCAGAAGAGCAACCGAAAAGTTTTACAAATGGGAAGTTTGACCTACTGAGACTTCAAAACATAAAATATGTCAATTATTCCTGGGGACTGTGTATAGTAATTACCCCTTTGAATGTTAAAAAATGCAAAATCAGAAGCATGAAGTCAGTAACTGCTTACCTTGACCATGGCACTCATGGCTAATGACAGTTACCCAGAGCCACTGTCCAACTGTCACATATGTGCCCAAGTGTGCATTAATGGGATGGGCCACTTGGGAACTTAGCAAGAAACTGGGGGAAAGCAATGGAACCCTGTCCAATGAACAGGTACCTCATCTGGTAGGGCATTACGCTTTGGTCTGCCTAGAAGCCAGCAATCCTGTACTTGGGATTCTACACCTGGTTCAAGCTAGAACTAGTAGAAAATGCTGGACAACTGACAGACGTGCATTGTAATCCAAAGAGGCTTACTAATTTTAGCCTTCTCCACGTCTCTGACCTCATCACCTACCCCTCTCTCTTCATCCTTACTCTCAGCTACACTGGGGGATCCTGGTCAAGATTGCTTCTAGCCCATTCTTGCTCCCAGGCCCTGCCCTAGCTGTTGTTTCCTCCACCTGGAGTACTCTTCTTGAGATATTAACCCGGCTGGCTCCTTGCTGCCATCACATCTCAGTTTAAACATCACCTCTAAGAGGCTTCCCTGCAGCACCCAATCTAAAGAAGTCAGCCTGTCTGTTTCTGTCTCTGTCCCTACCTCTCTCTCTCTCCTTCTCCTTCCCCTACCCCTCACCTCCACTCTCACTCCACACTAACACATACACACAGCAATCACGTATTTTAATGCTGCCAGATCTCATGCAATTATCTGATATTTTAATATTTTTTTTCCTTATTTTTTTGGGCTGCGTCGGTTCTTAGTTGCGGCACGTGGGATCTTTGTTGAGACATGCAGGATCTTTTCATTACGGCTCGGGCTTCTCTCTAGTTGTGGCATGAGGGTTTTCTATCTCTAGTTGTGGCACGTGGACTCTGTAATTTGTGGCACGTGGGCTCTCTCGTTCAGGCGCTCAAGCTCAGTAGTTGTGGCGCGCAGGCTTAGTTGCCCCACGGCATGTGGGATCCTAGTTCCCCGACCAGGGATGGAAACCGCGTCCCCTGCATTGGAAGGTGGATTCTCTACCACTGGACCACCAGGGAGGTCCCTGATATTTTAATTTTTTATTTAGTTTTAAAACTTGTTTGCTGTGCTTCTTCCTTCACTAAAATGTAACTGCCAGGCAGGCAGGGACTTTGTTCTGTTTGCTGTTGTCTCATCAGTACATGAATCCTGCCTACCACTTGAAGATGCTCAATACACAATTTTAGAACAAATAAACAAGCAGACTCCTGACAGGTAAACCTATAGGGCAGGTTTGAAGGAGCCCTTGTGGGGAGTGGAGGAGCCAGACTCCAGCCCCAGAGCTCACTTCAGGCAAGTCACCGCACGCTTGTCTCTGGGCCTCACATGCTTATCCGGAAACAGAGACTGGATGATCGGTGGTCTGCCCTCTGTTCTGTGAAGCCCTTCCCTCACCCCACTGTCACTTCTCCGACTTTAGCCAGGGCAGCTTTGCTTTGACCTTTTTTTATGTATTTGATTTTTCATAAGTTCCCGTTTGATAAAGGATTCTGCTGCTAAAATAAAAATTTTAATCCTCCAGATTAGATAAACCCTTCTGCTTGAAGTTAATCCTGGCTCAGCCTCGTTACCAGTTGTGTGATTCTGGGAAATTCATTTAACTTCTTTAAACTTTGGCATCATCGTACATACTAGAGACAATTTCAGGACATACCTCTCAGCATCGCTGGGAGTTACTCCATTCATGGTAGGCAGAATAATAGCTCCCCAAAGAGGTCAATGCCCTAATCCCCGGATCCTATGAATACGTTGCCTCCCACAGCAAAAGGGACTTCAAAGATATAATTAATGTTCAACATTTTCAGATGGGGATGTTGTCCTAGATTATCCAGATGGGCCGAACCTAAGCACATGAGGCCTTAAAAGCAGAGAACCTTTCTAGCTACAGTCAGGAGGAGATGAAAGAGAAAGAGAAATCCCTCACTGCTGGCTTTGAAGCTAGCCGAAGGGGCCCCCGGAGCTGAGGAATATGGGTGGCCTCTACAAGCTGGATACAACCCTCCGTGATAGCCAGTTAGGAAACGGATCTCAGTTCTACAACTGCAAAAAAAAGACCTGAATTCTGTCAACCACCTGAATGAGTAAGGAAACGGATTCTCTCCAAGAGCCTCCAGAAAGGCGCCAGCCTTGCCACGACTCTGATTTTAGCCCGGTGAGACCCATACCGACTTCTGACCACAGAACTGTAAAATAATAAGTCTGTAATGTTTTAAGCTGCTAAATTTGTGATAATTTGTTACTACATCAATAGAAAACTAATACACCATTTAAAGCACGTAATGAAGTACTTGGCACATGGTAAGAGCTCAATAAATGTTGGCGTTTCTTATAAATATTATTAACAGCATAATGATTAATATTGTTTTATTATCTCAAAAATCTCTTCTTGCCTTGGTGTTGAGCTCTGAATTCTGAAACCCCTCTCCCTGCCTCTCCTGGAATAGAGTACTTTTAGTTGTTTTAAAGGAATTGTTCACCAGCTTCCAGGGCTGATTGTTGTGCTGGATTGAAGAGCAAGGAAATTTCTTGAGATGCAAAAACAAGAGTGCAAATTAACATCACTAAAGACGGACAGATGGATAGATGTTGCATATTTCTGGATAGGATAGCTTGAGAAGAATACCACATGACCTATGCAGTAGGTTTGGCTTGGAACAATTAATCTAAATCTAACCAACAGGAAATAGCAGGCAAATGCCAAATGAGAAACATGCTATTAAAAAGGAACTTCTGCCTTTCAAAAATGTGAGTGTCACAAAAGACAAAGAAGAACCAAGGAGTTGTTCCAGATTATAGGAGACCAAAGAGACAAGATAACTAAGTGCAATATGTAATTCTAGAACAGATCACCACTGGACATGATTGAGTCAACTGAAAAAAACTGGAGTATAGATTGTAGATAAATAAGTGTATTTATTAATGTTAAATTTCCTGAAGTTGATGTCTATACTGTGGTTATATAAGAGAATGTACTTATTCTTAAGAAATACACACTGAAATACTTAGAGATAAGGGCCACAATGTGTGCGTCTTATCTTCAATGGTTCAGGGGAGGCAAAAAAAAATATATGCATATATATATGTACACAAACACACGTATGTAATATATGTGTGTATTTGTAAGGTATGTATGGTGTGTGTATATGTATATTTTATACACAGAGTTAAAGCAAGTGAGCAAATTATATATCAAGTGGGGCAGAATGTTAACAACAGGTAAATCTGAGTAAAGTATAAATTGTTTTATTCTTGCAACTTTTCTGTAAGTTTGAAATTACAGACATACCTTGGAGATACTGTGGGTTCAGTTCCAGACCACCACAATAAAGCGAATACCACAAAAAAGCAAATCACACAAAATTTTTGGTTTCCCGATGCATATGTTATGTTTACACTCCACTGTAGTCTATTAAGTGTGCAATGGTATTATGTCGAAAGAAACAATGTATGTACCCTTAATTTAAAAAGGCATTATTACTAAAAAAGAAAATGCTAACCATCATCTGAGCTTCCAGCAAGTCATAATCATTTTGCTGGTGGAGGGTCTTGCCTCCATGCTGATGGCTGCCGACGGGTCAGGGTGATGGCTGCTGAAGGTGGGGGTGCTGAGGCAGTTTTAAACAACAGTGAAGTCTGCTGCATCGAATGACTCTTCCTTTCACAAATGATTTCTCTGTAGCATGCAGTGCTGTTTGACAGCATTTTAACACAGAACTTTTTGCAAAATTGGAGTCAATCCTCCCAAACCCTGCCACTGCTTTATCAACTAAGTTTACATAATATTCTAAATCCTTTGTTGTCATTTCAAAAATCTTCACAGCATCTTTACCAGGAGTAGATTCCATCTCAGGAAACCACTTTCTTTGCACATCCATATAATTTGTCATGTTCGTTGCATCATGAGATTGCAGCAATTCAGCCACATCGTCAGGCTCTACTTCTAGTTCTAGTTTTGCTATCTACATCATACCTGCAGTTCCTTCCCCCACCGAAGTCTTGAACCCCTCAAAGTCATTCATGAGGGTTGGAATCAACATCCAAACTCTTCGCATGAATCACATGTGTTCTTAATGACATTTAGAAAGATGACTCCTTTCCAGAATGTTTTCAATTGAATTTGCCCGGATCCATCAGGGGAATCACTATCTATAGCAGCTATAGCCTTGTGAAATGTATTTCTTAAATAATAAGACTTGAAAGTCAAAACGACTTCTTGACTGCAGTATGAATATTGTGTTAGCAGCCATGAAAATAACATTAATCTCATTATATATCTCCATCAGAGCTCTTGGGTGACCAGGTACATTGTCTGTGAGCAGTAATAATTTGAAAGGAATCTTTTTTCTGATCAGATCTCAACAGTGGGCTCAAATTATTCAGTAAACCATACTGTAAATAGATGTGCTGTCATCCAGGCTTTGTTGTTCCATTTATAGAGCACAGACAGAGTAGAGTTAGCAAAATTCTTAAGGGCCTTAGGATTTTCAAAGTGGTAAATGAGCATTGGCTTCAACTTTTAGTCACCAGCTGCATTAGCTCCTAACAAGACAGTCACCCTGTCCTTGGAAGCTCTGAAGCCAGGCATTGACTTCTCCCCTCCAGCTATGAAAGTCCTAGATGGCATCTTCTTCCAATAGAAGTCTGTTTTGTCTACATTGAAAATCTCTTGTTTAGTGTAGCCACCTTCATTAATTATCTTAATTAAAGATCTTCCGGATAACTTGCTGAAGCTTCTACATCAACACTTGCTGCTTCACCTTGCACTTTTGTTATGGAGGTAGCTTCTTTCCTTAAACCTCATGAACCAGCCTCTGCCAGCTTCAGACTGGTTTTCTGCAGCTTCCTTACCTCTCTTAGCCTTCCTAGAATTGAAGAGAGTTAGGGCCTTGCTCTGGATTAAGCTTTGGCTGAAGGGACTGCTGTGGCTGGTTTGCTCTTCTATTCCAACCACTCAAACTTTCTCCATATCAGCAACAAGCCTGCTTTGCTCTCTCATCATTCGTGTGTTCACTGGAGTAGCACTTTTAATTTCCTGCAAGAACTTTTCCTTTGCCTTCACAACTTGTCTAACTGTCTGGCACAAGAGGCCTAGCTTTCAGCCTATTTCAACACTTGACCTGCCTTCCTCACTAAGCTTAATCATTTCTAGCTTTTGCCATTGTAGGATTATTAATTGGCCTAATTTTGATATTGTATCTCAGGAAATAGGGAGGCTCAAGGAGAGGAAGCGAGAACAGGGAATGGCCAGTCAGCAGAGCAGTCAGAACACACACATTTAGCGAGTAAGTTTGCTGTCTCATATGGATGTGGTTTGTGGCTCCCCAAAACAATTACAATAGTAACAGCAAAGATCACTGATCACAGATCACCATAACCAAAATAATAATCACGAAAAAGTTCAAAATAGTATATGAGAATTACCAAAATGTGACACAGAGATGTGAAGTGAGCAAATGTTGTTGGAAAAATGGTACCAATAGACTTACTCAATGCAGGATTGTCACAACCTTCAATTTGTAAAATGTGCAATATCTGTGAAGTGCAATAAAATGAGGAGTGCCTGTAAAATGTTAAAAGAAAAACCACCCAAGTTTGCAATCCTGTAAAGAGAAGGAATTGGTAGCACTTGGTGTCCATGCAAGCCACATGTTTTCTTCTGATTTGTAATTTCATTTGATACCTATCTTATCATGCCTGTCCATTTTCTAGGCATTTAGAATGTATAGCTTCCAAAACTAGCATAAAGACAGAAAATTTCCTCAAACTTTTCTTAAGGTGTATTAAACGTTAAGTCCTGGTCACAGAAAACACAATTTTCAAATAATCCACTAATTTTAGATTTAATAATTCTTAGACCCTGAAGTGCTAGCCTAGTGCTTAGAAATATCCATACAGCAGGCTAAGTAAATAAATATACTGCCTCACAAAGGTGGCACAGCTGTCAGCCAAAATGTTAGATGAATGAAGTAATTAGTCCATTGTAAAAAATAATTACATGCATTTACTGCATGTAGACAAAATTACTGATAATAATGGGCCTACAGGAGTGATCTTGATGGGTTGGATAAATCACAGGTGCCTCCAAATGATTCTAAATGTTTGCCTACTTAATTCTCATTGCAAAATAAGCCCTTTCATCTTTGATAATGTTGGTATAGAACACTGGTGTTTGGGGGAGGAGTGCTTATGGAAACTGAAAGCTGTCCCCTTCTATTCACATACCAAAATATAGGAGGTTTTGAGCTTTCTGTGGTCAAGCCAGCCCCACTTGCATCAGTGCCAAGTTTTTTTAGAAAATACTGGAGATTCCTAAAACGTATTAATGCTTTGGAAAATTGCTCTCATCACCAATAAGAAACACTCATGCACTCAGGCACCCACGTGTGCATCCATCATTTGACAGTGTCTCATTCAATAGTGTCTCAAGAACCAGGAATGAAAATAACAATGGCTCTCCTACCAGGTCGGTGGCTTCTCTCAAAGTGAAGAAAGAAACGCTGAGCATCTCATCCATGTAATTTGTGACCATTAGAAAGACTGGTAGATGTGCTTTCGTTTAATCCCTTTGGACTAACAACATAGCCCATCTGGAGCATAAAAGCTCTAAGCCTAGAGAAAAGAGACAGCACAGATGAGCAGTTTCCACGCAGTTTCTCCATTCAGAGGTGCTAATAAGGAAAAATGCCGAATTACTATGATCACCCCTGACTTGAACATAGCTTATCACCTGCCAATGTGAACGAAGGCCCCTGGAGGGCTGGGAAATGGCTCGAAGAACAATGGGCTTGGAGACAGAATCTCTGTGGCGTCTGAAAGAGGAATCTCAGCTGACTGCAAGACGGTCTGCCTTATAAATGGAGCTCTTTTCTAAGTGAACCCTGCCAACTAGTCCTGGGGTGTTCCCATGCCATGGAGAAAGAAAGTAGAAGAGGTTTCACAGAACAATCAGGCCCATAAAACATGAAATGAAGGGAAGACAGAGCCAGCAATTATCCCAGAGAATCATACAAGATAACCAATCGAAGATACTTCATAGTGAGGCCAAGCTCTCCTCAAATTTGGCAGATAATTGTCAGCCTGTTTCTACTTTATGTGTTATTGTATAGACTTCATTACACTGTGAAATCCCTCTTGTTTTCAGACCTAAGTGCCTAAGTGCCACTGGAATGCTGTCACAGCCGTCACATGAGATTCATTAGGAAGAAGAGCTTGGCTTCATAGGGACTGGGCATTTGGCTGTTCCATGGAATCTTTTCTCTGTCATCACAAAGCTCCTGTGTTAAGGCCATTGTAGGCTCTACAGCACAGATATGATATATCTGTGCTGTAGATACGATGTGCCATCAAATCTCAGAGGTGGCTTGCCTCACTGGCAGGTGCTAAGGTTTTATTTTTATTATGATAATGGGCTCATTTCCCCGTGAACTGTTTAGATTAAGTATTGCCACAGCCTGAGTTCTCTTTTACGGTCAACTTTTCACTTTACATACTGCAGCACCAAAACAACTAGGATTTGTTTGTTAATCTTTGTTCTCTTTGGCGATGGCTACAAGGAGAAAGGGCTCTCAGAAATTTGAAGTGGATTACCTTTTTGTTTAGTAATTCATTGTCCATCCTCACAAAAGCCGCATACATGTTTGTGGGTGCATTCACATACACACACGCACGCGAGCGCACACACAGACGTGCGCGCACACTCGCTTGGGGAGCCCCTACTCTCACACCATAGACACAGCAGCGTTCTAACATGTGACAGGGTGGGTGGAGAGACTAACTGTATGCTGGAGACCAGGACATGTGCCCTTCATTAATAGGTGGAGGAGCAAATAACATAAAAACGTTTCTCATCTTCTACTACCTTCTCTAGATAAATCAGTGTTGTGTTCATAGTGTGCTGCTTCTAACATTTTTTCAGCTTTTTCCTAATTCCTAGTCCTCACCTCTGTCTCGTACATTTAAGAAATCTTGAAAAACTACCACTTTTGGAGAATGTGATCAGAGGGTCTCTCCCTTCTTCTCGCCTAGCCCATCCTACACACGCACACACGCACACGCTCAGCTCCAGGCACTGTGCTCCTCTACACCTGAGAACTAATTCCCTTCTTATTCTAAATAACATGCAGAGTGTTATTGAAAAAGCTCACACTGACAAGAGTTGCTGCGATATCACCGGTTGCAGGGGATCACGTGTGTGGATTTGTAGTTCTTAGTCAGAGCCATAGTTTCAAGTGTACCTCCTGTGAACTCCATTCTATTGGAGAAACACCGTAAAATGTAGTTTTGATGTTCAAAGAACTTGAAGCCCTAGGCTAGTGGTCAGTAAATCTAGATTTAGTTCTCAAGCTACCAACTAGTTAGCTTCTGGCTTTGGTCAAGTCCTGAAAAGTCTAGGTTTCAGTAATTTTATCTGTACAAATGGGGGAGAGGGGTGGAAACTGAACAAGATCAAGGGGCCTAAATTCAAGTCCCTGCAGGTGTCAGGCAGGAACCACGATCAGGTGGGCCAGCTGGGGACTCGGGCCCCCGGGGGTCCACCCATCTAGAGGAGTCATCTGCTGCTTGGCCCCTGTCCATTGTTGCAGGCAGAACTTGAGGTAATCCAGACTGTTATGAGAAATCTTTTGATTTCTTTAGACCGAGTAGGGGTCAACCCTGCGCTAGCCAACGAAAATTTCGGCAAACTAGATTCCAGTTAAGCAGCTTCTGAACTACTTGCCCTCCAAGGTCCTCCAGCCCTATTTTGTATGACGTTTAGAGCCATCCAGCAACTGGCAAGAAAACCAAGTATTCAGAAGAATGTGTGGACTCTGGAGAAGACAGTCACTGAATCGCTCAGGTCATCAAACAATTATGAGCTGTGGTCATCGCTCACTCTACATTGTTTCAGCAGGTCCAAGTAGTTTGTGATGAAAATTGAGATGGGATTGCTGGCTTTTGAGAAGGAAGAGGGGCTTAGGAGGAACATTAAAGGAAACAAAACTCCATTTTTAACTGTACATGATACTTCTGGCTGATGGTATCCATAAGGAAGAGGAAGTAGGTCTCTGTATAATCTACCACATGACTCTGGAGACTCAGCAAAACCTCTCAGGGCTGTAAGAAATAAAAGCACAGAAGTACAGAAAAAGGAGCAATCAAAACGTACGCAGTAGTCCACAGAAGCCATCAAATAACACGGGAGAGAAAATGGGTAGCAAGGAATAAGGCACTGAACACAGCAAAATTCTCAGACCGAGCGAAACATTTTTGAAGAAAACTTTCCAAATTCTGTGAAGTTTTCTAAAGGTAGAGTAAGAGGCAAAGGCTCCTCTATCCTAGGGGGAAGGATAGAATCTCTGGCTGGTGCCTCCTGATTAACAAGTAGAAAGTGATCCAGTTGTTATAGCGACTTGAAGATACACAAAAGAAAACACCATTTCTTTAAAATATTCCTGACAATGAATAGGCAGGGTCTTTCAAAATATCTTCTTAAAAATGTAAGAGGCTCTTTTTTTTTTTTTTAAGAGCCTATCACACAGAATGCTTCTTAGATTTTTTCTCCCCCCAGATAACAGGACTTGTTTACACAAGCTCTGGTTTGCTTACACAGGTGAGCAATTTGGGCAAAAAGTAATGACCAGAAAATATGTCTGTTAGAGAATAAATTTTGTTTTTCAGCAGTTTGTTTCTGTTTAGGCAGCAAAGGGAGATCAACGTATGTTGTCTTGGTTTTCCCTTTTTTCCTAACTATGTATTTAGCTGGAGAGTTTCCCCGGATGCTGAGGTTGTGAAATGCACCTCAGCAGAGTCAGGAAATGAAAGGAAAGGATTTTCAAAATCCTAAAGCATAGGATTTTGGTGGGACTGCATGCCCAGTCCCCCTGCCTCCTCCAGCTTGGCTCCTGCAGCCCCAGACACTTACTTCAGAATCCAAAGGATCGGGCTTCCCTGGTGGGGAATTCTCAGAGGAGGTTTGCTGTTGATATTTTAATCTATCCAAGGCTAAGACCAGGATGATTTTATTTCTGTGCTCTAGAACCCGTGAGCCACAACTACTGAGCCCACGAGCCACAACTACTGAAGCCCATGCTCCTAGAGACCACGCACCGCAACGAAGAGCAACCCCTGCTCGCCGCAACTAGAGAAAGCCTGTGCACAGCAACGAAGACCCAATGCAGCCAAAAATAAAAAATTAAATTTCAAAAAAGGATCCAAAGGATCGCTCTGTTTTGCTCCAGGCAGTTTAACTTTGGCAGAGTATCCTGACTGGAGATTCCAAGCAAAGTCTTGAAATGAAAACTGCAATGATGAAATAACCTGGGGAGCCCTTCTGTATGGGGCGGAGGGCTCTTACTTAAATGATTTGAGTAAACTGTTGGTGCAAAGTCCAGATGAAGTGTCCCAAGGCTATGGCCTGGACATTCTTTTTTTTTTTTTTTTTTTTTTTGTGGTATGCGGGCCTCTCACTGTTGTGGCCTCTCCCGTTGCGGAGCACAGGCTCCAGACGCACAGGCTCAGTGGCCATGGCTCACGGGCCCAGCCGCTCTGCGGCACGTGGGATCTTCCCAGACCGGGGCATGAACCCGTGTCCCCTGCATCAGCAGGCGGATTCTCAACCACTGCGCCCACCAGGGAAGCCCTGGACAGACATTCTTTAGCTGACAATGGGATGTGGGCTTTTGCTAACTCTGGTAGAGGGATCGGTGGTCTTTTATATATATATATATATATATATATATATATATATATATATATATATAAATATATATATATATATATAAATTTATTTATTTATATTTGGCTACATTGGGTCTTCCTTGTTGCACATGGACTTTCTCTAGTTGCTGCAAGCAGAGGTTACTTTTCGTTGCATTGCGTGGGCTTCTCATTGCAGTGGCTTCTCCTGCTGCGGAGCACAGGCTCTAGGCATGCAGTCTCAGTAGTTGTGGTGCAAGGGCTTAGTTGCTCCACGGCATGTGGGATCTTCCCAGGCCAGGGATCGAACCCGTGTCCCCTGCACTGGCAGATGGATTCTTAACCACTGCGCCACCAGGGGAAGTCAGGGATCAGTGGTCTTAAATAGCATAGTAAGCCTGCATATTATGGTCTTTTAGAATGAGTGTGGGAATATTTTTAAGCAAGGATGTGTAATCTTAAAGAGAGGTGGAATGGAGGAAATAGAAAAATCACTTGGAATTCACAGGAATAGAAGTTTCCAAATCTGCATTTGTTCTCTAAGGTCTTGGACAAGCCGTAGGTCGCAGTTTACTCATCCTTAAAATGCGGGGCTTGGACCACCTTCAGTTCAGACAATATATCAAGCACCTTCTACATGCTGTCACCTCCTACCTGTGTCCTCAACAACCGCTACTCCTCAGTGTATGGCTCCAAATACAGTACGACTCAGCTGCTCAAACCAAAATTCTTAGAAACCATTATTTCTCCCTCTCTCTCAGGTTTGTTAGGAATACCACTCTCCACAATTCAGAAACAAGTGAGCATTAAGTTTTGGCAGGGATGCCATACAGAAAAAAGATAAAAATATCAACTTGATTGTTTATAAGGCTAAAGTGGAGAATGTGTATTAGATCTACAAAAAAATGAGCATCCTAACACTCCTCCTGCCTGCATGAAATTTCCCATCTCAAGCATGCTGCGTCCCTTCTCCCAAACTCACCAATCACACAGGACAGAGCATTCCTCTTCCCCTTAAAAAGAAGTAGGTGAACTAGACAGAAGGACTGACAGCTATCTTTCCAATATTTTAAAGAGCAAGGCAGAAACACAGAGAAAAATGTTGGCCCCTAAACACTCACTATATCACTGCATTAGTTTCCCAGGGCTGCTGTAACAAAGAACCACAAATTGAGCTGGCTTAGGGCTTCCCTGGTGGCGCAGTGGTTGAGAATCCGCCTGCCGATGCAGGAGACACGGGTTCGTGCCCTGGTCCGGGAAGATCCCACATGCCGCGGAGCAACTAAGCCCGTGAGCCATGGCCGCTGAGCCTGTGCATCCGGAGCCTGTGCTCCGCAACGGGAGAGGCCACAACAGTGAGAGGCCCGCATACCGCAAAAAAAAAAAAAAAAAAAAAAAAATTGAGCTGGCTTAAAACAACAGAAATGTGTATTTCTCACAGTTCTGGAAGCCAGAAGTCCAAAATCAAGGCATCAGCACAAGTGACTCACTTCTGGTGGCTCTGAGGGAGGCTCGTTCCTCACCTCCCTTGCTTCTGGTAGTTGCTAGCCATCCTTGCCTTCCTTGGCTTACACCTTCATGACTCTAATCTCTGCCTCAGCGGCCTCATTACCATCTTCCTTCTGTGTCTGTGTGTGTCTTCATGTGCCTTCTTATATGGACACCAGTCATTGGATTTAGGGCCCACCCTAATCAAGTAGGACCTCATCTTAACTTCATTATTTCCAAGTAAGTTCCCATTCACGGGCACCAAGGGTTAGGACTTGAATAAATTGTTTGGGGGGACATAATTCAATCCAGTCACCCAGTCATTTCTACTTCCTAAACATTTTTCACTCTGCCCACTTCAACCCACATCCATGACTATACTTTAGTTCAGGTCACGAACACAGTTCACGTGGATACTGCAATAGTCTTCTAATTGGTCTCCCTAATTCTAGTCTTTTTCTACTCTTTCACTCTCAAAATCCAGTCTCTATACTGCAAAAATGACTTTCTAAAATTTAAACCTGGTTGTGACAACTGCCTATGAATCTAAAATGATTTCCCACGGCTCTGGGTAAAGTCTGTATCCCTGAGCGTGATGTAAAAGCTTCTTCATAATCCAGTAACTGGTCTCTTCTGTCTTCTCTCTCCTGTCTTTTCCTGCTTCCTCGAGCCCTAACATCTACTCTTCACTCTAACTACCTCAAATTCCTTGCAATCCACTTTTGTACTTTTTGCATTCTTTTATTTTAAAACCTGTATGTTTTTAAGGCGAGGGCACCTATGCTGTATTCTAACAAGATTTTGCCACTCCCTCTATGGCTTCATCAAGAATCTCATGAGCCCTTTTACTTAAGGAATTATTGCCATATATTTAACTCTTTCTACCTTCAGGCCTTTTCACATAAAAAGGTCATTTCTCTCTCTCTCTCTCTCTCTCCTTCTCCCTCCCCCCCTTCCTCAAACTCATTTTTCAGGTCTCATCTAAGCTGTCACTTCCTCAAAGAACACTCCCCAACATACACCCTATTTTCTTCTTTGTAAATCATTCACAATTCCGTTAGTAACACTGATCACACAACACTCATTACAATACCTTTTTACTTGCTGTATTGCCCCCTAGACGCTGAGCTCCATATTGTACAGGAATTAGTCATCATTGTAGCCCTAGCATATAGTAGAACACAAAATATATTTGTAGAAGGAATGAATTAATGCTGGGCATAACGCTAGGCACTAGGATTGCAGAGATAAGATATATTCCCTGACTATGGCAGCTCATTAATAATTCACAATATCCCAACTGAATAAGAGTGGCAGCATCAATATAAATTTAACTGGAAGCTCAGAAAAAAAGACTCATTCTTTTGGAAGAACTAGAGGACTCAAAAGAAACGAACAAAAATGCTTCATACTCTTAGGACATATAAGCTGGGCCTTGAGCTTAAGTTCCCTTCTGGCTCTTATATTTTATGAGTCCAAGTCTTTCATCAAAATTTGAAAGAACTTTCTGCCACTGTTTTAGTGTCTTTCTGAAATGACTGATGCTCTTTCATCCACCAAATTTTCATATCCTCTTCTCAAGGTATTTTCTTTCTTCTTCTTTACTAAGTCTGTTTATTTTTCTTCACAGTCTAAGAGCTGTTCATTTTCTTGGTTATTCTGCAATTTTAGTATGATGGGTCTTCTTGCAGATTAAAAACATAATTATATGTTTATGCTGTTTCTTGGGACTAATGCTTACTGTCTTTTAACAATTCTGTAAAATTCCCAGGTATTCTATTATCTTTGAATATTGTCTCCTTCCCATGCTGTTGGGTTGGCCAAAAACTTCTTTCAGGTTTTTCCATAACATCCTATGGAAAAACCTGAATGAATTTTTTGGCCAACCCAATATTATCTCTTTTTGGAACTTTGATATATGTTAGACCTTGTTGTTTTAACCTCCATTATCTCTCATCACTCTTTCCTGTTTTCTATCTTTTTGTCTCTCTGGACTGAATTTTCAGTCTTTTCTTTGTATCTATCTCTGAGTTTACTAGTTTTCTTTCTCTTATGCCTTATCTGCTTAACCTATCTATTGAGTTTTAAATTCAAAATTTTATGTCTCTGTCTCTCACTTATAGAGGTTATATTTGGTTCTTATCAAACTGTTTGGTTACTTTTCTGTGTTCAAGATGCTCTTTTATTTCTTTAAAAATATGAAATATTTGTTATTTTTATATTCCATGTCAGATAAGTTCAAGATCTGTAGTCTCTGTGGGTCTGATTCTGCTGTCTGTTATTTCTGCTGACTTTCACTCAGAGCACCTGATTTCCTTATGGTTTATGTTTTTAAACGGTGACCATTCTCCTTGAATGTGATAATATTTTGAGATCTGGGTTAAGATTACATTTCTCTGGAGAGGATTTGCATTTGCTTCTTCCAATTGCCTACAGATACTACCTACCTGGAACTAGTTTAAATTGAGTTTGCCTTTTGAGGTGTTTTAGAACATATAGATACATGAATTCTGATTAAAAACTCTATGTAAGATCCAGTGTGTGGTTACGAATTCTCAGAGGAGGTTTGCTGTTGATATTTTAATCTATCCAAGATTAAGACTAGGATGATTATTTTTCTGTCCTCTTCTCCTGGCAAGTTTATTTTTAATTCATCCTTCCACTGAAACTGTAGTCCTTGGGTTCCCATTTCAGTCTTGTATTTTATCTGGCAACTCTAACTATAATAAGAATGCTCTGAATTTCTCCATTTAAAAAGAGAGATAAAAGCCTAATTAAGGGGGGAGAGAGGAGAATCATAACTTGGTTTCTCTCTGGCCATAAACAAATATTTCTTCAGTGCTCTAGATTAAAGGTTTTTTCATCTATTTTACAATTTGCCACATCACGATGTCTTCTCTAATTAGCTTTGTTAATTGCTGTCCCCTTACTAGATTGCAAACTCCTTGAGAGCAAGGATTGCCTTTCTTTTCTGCATCTACTCCTTACAATACAAAAAGCAGTGTATGGACTGCTTTCTGTTAAGTATGTGTTTATTGCTCCTAAGTCATTTCACTACCGAGTTCTCCTCCTTTTCCATCCACCCAGGTGCTCAAGCCAGAGTCAGGGAATCATCCTGCCTCCCTACCTCTCACATTTTATCATCTATTCTTCTAGCTTTTTAATTTCTCTCAAATCTGATTTTTTTTGGCCACGCTACACAGCAAGCAGGATCTTAGTTCCCCCACCAGGGATCAAACTCGTGCCCCCTGCAGTGGAAATGCAGAGTCCTAACCCCTGGACCACCAGGGAAGTCCCCAAATCTATTTTCATTCATGACGGCAGCCACAGTCTTAGTTTATCTCCAATCATTTTCCCTCTAGTATATTCCTTAAAAGGGTGTTTCTCAAATGTGTTACATGGAATCGTGGTTCTGCATGATTTAATAAAGCTAACCATAATTATAGTAAAATAAGTTATTTTCTAATACAGCTTCTCATGGCTTCCCATTACTCTTAGATTAGAATGCAAACCTCTTACCTTGGCCTAGAAGACCATATTTGATCTGATCCTGCCCTTGAACCTGGTCTCATATCCTGACTCTCTCCCTTTCTCCTTATTCCCTTTGGCCCCACTGACCTTCTTGACGTTCCCTGAACAGATCAAGCGTTCTTAGCCTCTGTCTGGAACGCTCTGCCCTCAAAACTTCACATGACTAACTCCTTGTTACCATTCCAATCTCTATTCAAATGTCAATTCTTGAAAGGCTCTCTCCCAACTAGCCAATCTAACACTTCCCTTCTCCACTCTAGTCTCATCACTTCTAACCCTTTATCTGAATGTGTATACTTATTTACATCTTCCTTCTTCATTCAATGCCAATTTCTGGAGCATATGCTATGTGCCAGGCAATACTGTTGGTATTAAGGTACAGAAAAATAAAACAAAACACGCTGTCTTCATGGAGTCTGCATTTTAGACTTCCATGAATGTATGAACCAGCCATGTTCATACATTCATTGAAGATTTATATTTACATTCTAATAATCATCTGCTTTTTCTTTTATTATCTGTTTTCCCCCTAAAATGTAAGCTCCAGAGCGAATGAATAAGTGAATGAACATACAGCTGTAGTGAGCAATCCTCCTAGGAACTCAGCTGTGTATATTCAGCCATCACTTCTACCGCCTAGTTGACTTAGAGAAGAATGAAAATCCATAAACTGATTGCCTATTACGCTATTCCATTGTTGGAATCAGGAGACTTGGTAAAGACTAAAGTCGAACAGAGAACTGAGCCTTCTTTAGCCAACATTCGTAGACAATGATTTAGATTATTTATTCATGTCTCTTCTACTACTGTGTCCCTCCAGTGTGTTGTGCCCCACTGTCAGCTGCACTATTTGCATTACTGCCAATTCAAATATTTATTCATTGTCCTTGGACACCATTGAGGACAAAATGACTGAAAACCATCAACAGTCCCCCTAACCAAATAGTTTGTACCCCAGCACCATTGAACCTTCCAGAAAAATCTTCTGCTTTGGCAAAGCTGTCAGAGGGTCCATTTCATATTTGAGTGTTCCCTATTTGAAGCAATTTTAAGTGCAAAGCATGTTTGGATTATGTACTTTCTAGTGCTAGGCTTATAATTAGTTGCATTCTTTGGACATATAAATCTCTTAACCCAGTTCATTTGCCTTGGGTAGATTGAAGAACTTCCGTGACTCGCCTACAAATTTGTACAGCACTGTGCAGTAACTTAAGTACATATTTACTCTGGGATAATATGCATTATTGACAATGTGCTTAATTATCTCCCTAAACTGTTTCAGTACTGGCTGCTTGTAATTCTGTCTCTCTCCTCAAAGGGAGCAGTAGTGCATCTCAGTAGGGGGTGGACATTCTGCTGATACTCCAGCAAGGCTGCAGGTGCTCATAAAGGGTGGTTTAAGAATGGTTGGCCCAAGTGACAGCCCTAGCCCAGTTAGGGAGTCTGAGGCAGAGCCAAGAACAACCCCATTTCCTAGTCATCTGCCTCCTTTACAGAATCCTATCTGAAAAACAATTCATATTAAAAGTGAATTTTTTAAAAGGAGTTTATACAAACTTCTGCCACTGTTTTAACCACACCCCATGGAAGAACGTCAGTCTTGTCCCAGAGATGTAGAATTAGGGAATGCTGAGAAACAAAATGGAAAGATGAGAAAACAGAAGTAGGCAGGAAAGGGACAGAAAATGAAGAGCAGAACCAAAAGGCCAGCTCCCTTGGGGGAGATCTGTGGGAGGAGAGTGTTTCCAAACACGTGGCCCAAATGACCCCTAGAACTCATAACCTGAGCATTTTCTTTCTTCCCTCAAAAGCATTTTTGATTCTAATTAATTCTATAACACACATTTGTTAGGAAAATATGGAAACATACAGACACATAAATGAAATAAATCACACATAACTACTATTAACACTTCAGCTTTTTCTTCTGATTTTTTATAAAGTTGTATCTATACAGAGAGATAGATAGGTTACACATGTATCTAGATATGGATTATCATCCTTTTTACCCTAGCCTATCTTGAAAATGTTTTCATACCTTTAAACACTCTTGAGAAACAAAATTTTTTTTTTTTTTTTTTTTTTTTTTTTTTTGGTGGTACGCGGGCCTCCGTTGTGGCCTCTCCCGTTGCGGAGCGCAGGCTCCGGACGCACAGGCTCAGCGGCCATGGCTCACGGGCCCAGCCACTCCGCGGCATGTGGGATCTTCCCGGACCGGGGCACGAACCCGTATCCCCTGCATCGGCAGGCGGATTCTCAACCACTGCGCCACCAGGGAAGCCCGAGAAACAAAATTTTAATGGCTGTGTACTAGCCCATCTTGTACAAATGTACCAGATTTTTTTAAACCTATTCCCAATAGATGAACTTTTAGGCTGTCTTTTGCAGGGACGTAAGTGTTGGTTATTTTCATCTAGAAAGTTTGTTCTGGGATAAATTTATGTACTAAAGCTATAGTGGGTTGGTGGAAAGGTGGAGAAAGTAGAATCTAGCCCTATCACTCAAACACGTTCATTCATGTCTATATTTTCAAATTTTCCTCCACCCCAAAAGTGCTAGGTGAACAAGCTGATTAGAATTATATAGTCTGTCTGTAAATAAGGGCCAGAAGCCAAGTGCAGGGAGTCCTTATATATAAATATATGCATATGAGTGAACCCATCAGAAAGTCACTCCTTTCAATTATAACTTTAAGGAACCAAACATAAGATATATTCTTGGAAGTTTAACATATGAATTCATTAGCTCAGATGTGGCTTTTGGTTAGGTGTAGCCTGAGTCAGTGGTCTTCAAAGAGAAGTGTGCAAGACAATCCAGTGGGCTGCAGAAAAATATAAAACTTATATTCAAAATTATTTTTAGGTTATTCTCTTAAATGTTCTACTTTAGCATGCTTTTTTTTTTTTGCGGTATGCGGGCCTCTCACTGTTGTGGCCTCTCCCGTTGCGGAGCACAGGCTCCGGACACGCAGGCCTAGCGGCCATGGCTCACGGGCTTAGTTGCTCCGCGGCATGTGGGATCTTCCCGGACCAGGGCACGAACCCGTGTCTCCTGCATCGGCAGGCGGATTCTCAACCACTGCGCCACCAGGGAAGCCCCAGCATGCTTTTTTATTTTTTATTTTTGGCTGCGTTGGGTCTTCGTTGCTGTGCACGGGCTTTCTCTAGTTGGGGTGAGCAGGGGCTGCTCTTCATTGCAGTACGCAGGCTTCTCATTGCGGTCACTTCTCTTGTTGTGGAGCACGGGCTCTAGACGTATGGGCTTCAGTAGTTGTGGCACATGGGCTCAGTAGTTGTGGCTCGCAGGCTCTAGAGAGCAGGCTCAGTAGTTGTGGAGCAAGGGCTTAGTTGCTCCGTGGCATGTGGGATCTTTCTGGACCAGGGCTCGAACCCATGTCCCCTGCATTGGCAGGTGGATTCTTAACCACTGTGCCACCAGGGAAGCCCTAGCATGCCTTTTTAATGTATGTAAAATATTCATGCAGCAGTACATATAAATAATTTACACACACACATATATGCATTGAAGATACCTGCTAATTTTTTTTAAAACCATATTTCAAAAAAATATGGGGATTACTGCTTTTTTTTTTTTTTTTTTTTTTGCGGTACGCGGGCCTCTCACTGCTGTGGCCTCTCCCGCTGCGGAGCACAGGCTCCGGACGCGCAGGCCCAGCGGCCATGGCTCACGGGCCCAGACGCTCCACGGTATGTGGGATCCTCCCGGACCGGGGCACAAACCCACATCCCCTGCACCGGCAGGCGGACTCCCAACCACTGCACCACCAGGGAAGCCCGGGATTACTGCTTTTGATTTGCGGTATTATGGAGCTCGGAGAGTTATTGGGGCTAGGAACCGATAAAGTATGGCTGGAGCATCAGTTTGGTCTAATGCTTTGCCTGAGTGTGGGAGGCACTGGAAAGGCAAGTAAAGCCCCAAGTTTGGTCAAGCCTAGGGTATGGGTGATTGGGTCTGGAAATGTGACTGAGCCAAAAAGTCGAGAACCTGAGAAACGCAAGCCTCTAAGGTATGCTGAATTACAATGAGGTGGGTGCTGTTTTATGGCACAGATGTGGCCTAAGAGGCCAAGGTAGAAGGACCCTAATGAGTCTAGGACAGATGAGAAGAGACTGAGGTAGGTGAGAGCTTAGGAGCCTCCCAAGACTGCAAGTTCAACATGCCCATTAGTCTAGCATTCTAGGCAGTAACCTGGTAGGTCTTTGCAGTAATGGGACATGGGACAGATAGGTTTCAAGAGGCAGTAGTAGAGGGAAGCCTGGTTAGCACGGGGTATGGACAAAGTCCTAGAAGCCTAAAAATGTATTTTGAGAGAAATAGCCCAAGGCAAGTTAGGAGCACCTTGACATTAACTTTTCCCCACAGTTTTACAGAGAAGCAATTCTGCCTAAACAATATATCTGAACCCTGGCTAATTCTGGCATATCTAGATATTATATGATAAAAGGCTAGTCTTGAGACACCGAGTTTCTTCTGTCTCCCTCAAACGAAAAAGAAACATACAATAAGAAACAAAACTTTAGAGAAAGCAAATTGGAGTCATTTTAGCTTGTATGTATTTTTAATTACGTGACTCAAAGTTTATGTAAACCATAAAAATAATTTTTTTTCTCTGGACATTTTTAAATGTTCAGTTCCATCTCAAGTTTAAAATATCTCTTTTCCAATATAGTTTGTAAGTAAGATGTACAGAACTCCTAATGTGGTCCTGATCCACCCCTATTCAATGGTGAAGGCTATAGGTATTACTGAGAACAAAATACAATGTCAGAGAATGTAAATTGACCACTGAAGGTGACACTGACAGCAGGAGTCAATGTCTCCATGAGGACAGTGCATTTGTGGTGAGTTCCAGCCCTGATGGTCTCCAAGGAAACAGTGGAAAGGTGACGCAGAGAATCACAGAGCTCTGTCCAGAGAGGACGCTGTAGTCCTACTCACCCCACCCCATAAAAATAAGACAATAAAACAAATTTTCTCAAGAAATGAAGGCTGTATCCCCATTTGACAAGGCATCTGCTCGCACATTCTCCTCAGCTGGGATGTGAGCAGCTGGAAGCCAGTGGCTGTGTCTGAAGGCTTTTTCCTGAAAGTGGAAGCCTCTCTTTCTCTGAATTCTGTCTGAACTTGCCCCATCCCTCCTCAAAATATGCTCTCTCTGCTCAAAGTTTGACAAGATCAAATAACCAGAGCTATTTAAATACCTTAGTTTGGATAAAGCTTCCAAGACAGTTAACAATTCTAGCTTGTTTACACTCTTCAAACACCACCCCCTCACTCCTCACCCCAACACACACACACACACACACACACACACACACACACACACACACACACACACACACACACACACATATTAGAAGTCAGGAAAATCCACCTTCCTCCTTAAGCCCTCCTTACCAACCAAATGCCAACTTGACTTAGAGTCAATTTCTAGGTTTGGAATTGTTACCTTTCCTTAATCCCATAGCAGCTGCCTCTCAGTGGTCAAGCTAAATCCATTTAGCTTATGTTTGACTTGTGGATCTTCTGCAGTAGAAAAATGTTTCTAAATAACTCTTAATGCTTTAGAACTGTTAATAATGAGAAAGACTAGTGAGCATTCGTGAGCTGTTATAAGACAGAGTTCCTGTTCTATGCCTTATTCATTTACGCAAACTGTTGTAAAGGTACCAAATTCACTGTACAACTGGGCTGGAAAAGTCCCTGGACTGGAGATTGCATTGGTATGCACATTTCTGAGGCTTGGTTCTGTTTCACATTTTCATCAGTGACCTGCTTAAGGGAGCAGAGAGCAAACTCATTAAGTTCCTAGATGGGAGGGATGGCCAGAACATTAGAGAACAGGATTAGAATTTCTCCAGCCCTTGCCAAATTAGCAAAACTGTCAAATGTGTTCATCGGGGACAGGCAGGGAACAGGAAAGCTGCCCAAATGCAAGCCGAGTAGTAGCAACTAATTTAGGAGCAGAACTGAAAAGACTATAGATGCAAGACTAGTAGCAGGAAAAAAAACTTACCCAGTATAACCACTAGCGTTCACTGGGACCTTTGCACCCCCTTAAGATGGATTCAGATCCCCAATCAATGGATTGTAGAAGCATAAAGCCCTCCCCCAAGAATTCTAAGAATTCCAGTGAGTTTTCCTTCTCGTGGCACCTCTAAATTCAGATTCCTGATTCCATTTAATTTCCCTGGTTTATGATTCATTTCACTGTCCTGCTCTAGTCACCCTATAGCAAACCACGTTGACCCAGACATAAAAACCATTTCCCTCCCATGAGCAAACCATGGCCTCCTGCAGAAAGGCCTGGCTATCTCCTTGGTTGTCTTGGCTCTTGTTTAATCCTTCTGATTAAACTTCTATCCCAAGTAGCTTAGCAAGATATTTTCCTAAATACAGACAGTTCTCTCCTTTAGAGGAACTCTGGGAACAGCTATTAAGATAATAACATTTACACCTGTGTTATCTAACAGAATGAACATGACAAAGTCATGAGCCAACAGTGCTTCAGCCAAGGGTCACCACATATCTTCTGTAAAGTAAATAAATCCTAGATAGTAAATAGTTTCTAACTCTATTGCAACCACTCTGATGCTATAACATGAAAGCATTCATACACAATATGCAAACAAAAGGGGCCTGGCTGGATTTGGCCCCCGAGTGGGCCATAGTTTACCAACTCCTGCAAGACTCAGCTTCAGAATCTTAGACTTTCGGGGAGCTTAGCAACCGTATTATCCAACCTGCAGAAATCAGCACCCAGAAAGTAGAGTGACGCTTACACGAGTTCACAAGACAGGTAAGCCAGAGTTAAAACTTCAAATTAGAAACAGGTAGCCCAGTTCCCAGGCCAGCCTATATCATCACTAGGCTATTTCCAGAAGGTTCTAAGAATCCCTGCTTACATGGTAGAACCTCTTCTAGAAATTCTCCACTATAACTTTGGCACATGCATGAGTCGTAGTATGTGTGAGACACAGTCTTGCAGCACCTCGAGGAGGAGGACCCAAGATGAAAGTCTGACTAAAGATGCGGGTGAGGCTGAACTCTACCACCAAGGGGCAGACTTCTTGAAAACCAGAGTAAAACCTAGAATAGATTAGGAAGGAAAACTAGGCACAAAGTTCAAAGGACATAATTTTATTTAGTTTAAATAAAGTTAAAGGTGACATAAATCCTCATATACCAAGCGGAATTGCTCCTTTCCAGGAGCAATTGTTTTCCATCCCCTTTTCGAATGAAAAGAGCAGAACTGGAGTATAGGTTAGATCACAGAAAGAACTTAATGGAGGTAACCCTGTTACTCATGAGAATTGCAAGCCAGAGGAAGTCACAGAATTGTCTTAATAATTGGATCTGGGAGTTGGCATCTTTCAGGGAGGGACAGGAGGGAGGGGAATAGACTGAGTCAGTGATTCTCAATGTCCTTTCTGTCTCATTAAGTCCCCTGAAAGCTGTAGGAAAGAGTCCTTCTCTGAGCCAACAGGGACACATTGAATCATTGTATTTAATGAGAGCAGGACAGTTTCTTTAAGAGGGTGGTGAAGTGCAGAACACAAAGTGGATACTGTATTGGAAAAAAAATAATTGTCCAGATTTCAAAGGAGCTTCCCAAACGACACTCCCTCACATTGGCAGGCATTTGGGGTAACTCATGAATAACCCACCACTCGTGGTTGGAAGCCTGCAGCCCCTTCCAAATGTGTGTGTGGACATGCTTGATGTCTTTACCTAGGTAGTGGCCAGGAGTTTCTTCCTGTAGGTCATTCTTGATCAGTAATTTGAAGACCCCGTAGCTTGGGCCTATTCTTCCTTGAAAGTCAGGGCCAAGTTTTTATGAGAACTCTCATTTTACTAGCTTTGACAAAGATAAATCCTAGCGTACATCTTGTTACTAATTAAAAATGGTACAATCTAACCAAATATCATTTCTAGACAGTATATTTCATGAATCTATCCCACACGTATTTGCCTCTAGCCACAACTTTCCAGAGCTTGGTTTTTCAAATGATGAACTCTTGATGATGATTTTTTATTATTATAATTTTTTTCCAGATGATCCAGGAACCTGCACATCATGCGCTATGGGGTATTACATGTAAGTCTGGCGTTTTTTGGTTTTTTTTTCATGGCACTAATTTTTTCTGCAGTTTAAGCATTACTGACTTAATCCTAAATCCAGTGATAAAGCAAAGAGGCCCTGCAGCCTGAAGCAACTCTCTCCTGCCAGGCTATTAATGAACAATTCTTGCATTTAGCAATAAGAGTGCAGTTGTTTTCTTGCCTTGAAAGGAGATCCTCTCTTTCTTGGTCCTGGAAGTCACCCAGCCTGACACTGGTGTCTAGGAATCTTGCCATGGGTTACCAAGATTCAGACCTTGCTGTTTATGGACAGACTTTAATAATATACCTGACCCCAAGCAAGCTGTTTCCAAATGTCTGCATGGAGACCTCGTCCTTAAAGGGAGTCAGACAGTCCAGGATGAAGCCAGGTATTTCGTTAGTTCTTTTTTTTTTTTTTTTTTTTTTTAAATTTATTTATTTTTGGCTGCATTGGGTCTTTGTTGCTGCACGCAGGCTTTCTCTAGTTGCGGCAAGTGGGGGCTACTCTTCGTTGCGGTGCACGGGCTTCTCATAGCAGTGGCTTCTCTTGTTGCGGAGCACGGGCTCTAAGCTCTCGGGCTCAGTAGTTGTGGCACTTGGGCTCAGTAGTTGTGGCTCATGGGCTCTAGAGTGCAGGCTCAGTAGCTGTGGCGCACGGGCTTAGCTGCTCCGTGGCATGTGGGATCTTCCCGGACCAGGGCTCAAACCCGTGTCCCCTGCACTGGCAGGTGGATTCTTAACCACTGCGCCACCAGGATAGTCTGTTTCGTTAGTTCTTAATCCTCCCGTGAGTAATGAGAGACACAGACCACTAGGTTAAATGAAATGCAGATAACAATCACTCCCAAAGTTCTCTGTTAAAAATCTACAAATCAAAGATGGTATGTCTCAATGTCACCTCCTCCTCCTATTCTTATCTCCCTTCGAGGGTACGTTGGTGCCTATCTTGGAGGAAAAACTAAGAAAAGAAGGGAGACACAAGCTAGTGGGGGATCTACATTTGGGTCACCTCCACTTTGGTGGGTTGGTTCCTCCTGTCACCACACAGCCTTTCTCCTCCATCAGATTCCAAGGACTCAAAATGTGGTGGAAAGAGGTTAAAAGGGGTGAGGAGGATGGGAAGGAAAGGGAAACCCAACAAGCTGAAATATACATAAAGTGATCCATTAACCTTAGCATTACTTAACCTTATGGATTTAATTCAACTTTTCCAGAATTGCCTAATATTCTCTACATTGACTATGTCTCTACATCCTCCTGATGGGATGATTTAAATTATTGTTTCATTTAAACAGGGGAGGAGGGTGGGTAAGAGGTCCCTAGACTTGATCATTGTAAGGTAGACCAGATGACATTGAATGAGCAGCTGGTCATTTGTCAGCACATTCATGGTTGTTGTGTAGCCCGCCACATGAATCCCCAGCAGACACGACAGCAGAAACGCAAGCATTTCTTGGTAAGGTCACATGGTTGGAGGGACAAAACGTTCCTCTAGGAGCCAAGGAAGGAGGACTTAGACTCAAATAAAGAAATAGTGACCATGCAGAAGCAGTGAGGAATTCTCCTCTTTGTCTCTATTACAGTTCTGCATACCTCCAGTCTAGCTCTGCCCTGGCTGTCTTCTTCGTTTTGATGCCAGAACACACCCCTTCACCTGCACCTACTGCCTCTGCCACCTGAGAGCTGCTTCCTCTGTTAAACTTTGGAGCCAACCTCTCCATTTCACCACTGCCCCTTGAAACACAAATATACTGAAAGAACATGCCCAACATCACTAAGGGTAAAACATTAGATATTTGTTCCCAGAAACACATCTTTATAACCCTTTAGAAGACGCAGTAACTTTGAATACACATACACTAAGAAAACACTGCACAGTAGATGTTGTTAAGGAAGAAATGCAAAGCTTCCCTCTGATATCTTTTTGATGCTGTGAAATTCATCAGAGGGCAAAGGTCAACTTCATTCCACTCCCCTTTCAAATGAACCTCAGTGGAGGCTGAATTACAATGTTATACTGTAGAATGAGAATAACAGATGATATATGTAAAACTATATATACAGAAAAGCTACGGCACTTCACTGTTAATATCAATAATCTGGTTACAGACATCATGGTAAGCTACTTGAACTCAACACTGAACTGTTTCAGACCTGGCGGGTGCCATGTGGCAAAAACACACAAGTTGTTCAAACAGATCTTGGGTAAAATCCCAGTCCCACCCTAACCTATGTGACTTTGAGCACTTAACCCTGAAGCTCAGTTCCCTTATCTGGAAATTAAAGATAAGTAACAGCTACCCTATGGGGATTGTGCAGAGGTTTAAGTGAGCTAATACCTGACACATAATCAGTACTCCCTAAGTAAATATCAGTATCCCTTTCCTTCTTCCTAGCCTCCTCCCTGCTGTCCCAATAAAGGGTGCTTGGAGTCCAGAGGGAGGTGGTTAATGACTTGGCTTGGAGGACACACAACAGACCAAGAGGAAGTTTTCTCCCTTGAAACCCAAATATCTATACCTGTTAAAATTGATGCATTGGGAACTTCCCTGGTGGTCCAGTGGTTAAGACTCTATGCTCCCAATGCAGGGGGCCCAGGTTCGATCCCTGGTCAGGGAACTAGATCCCTCATGCCACAACTAAAGATCTCGCATGCCTCAACTAAAGATTTCATATGCCACAACTGAAGATCCTGCACGTGGCAATGAAGATCCCACATGCCACAACTAAGACCCAGTGCAGCCAAATAAATAAATAAATATTTTTTAAAATGACGTGTAATCGGGGGATGAGATAAATTAGGAGTTTGGGATTAACATATACACACACTACTATATAAAATAGGAAACAACAAAGACCTACTGTACAGCACCGGGAACTCTACTCAATATCTTATAATAACCTTTAATGGAAAAGAATCTGAAAAAGCATTTATATATAAATATATATATATCTGAATCACTTTGCTGTACAGTTAAAACTAAAACAACATAGTAACTTAACTAGACCTCAATTTAAAAAATGATGTATGTGTATAAAATAAATAAGCTACAAGGATATATTGTATAGCACAGGGAATATAGCCAGTATTTTATAACTATAAATGGAACACAACCTTTAAAAATTGTGAATCACTAAGTTGTACACCTGAAACTTACGTAATATTGTACATCAACTATACCTCAATTAAAAAAAAAATTTAATGATGCATAATATTTGAAAGTTGCTAAGAGAATAGATCTTAAAAGTTCCCGTCACAAGAAAAAAAATTCTGTTAATTATGTATGATAACGGATGTTACTGTGGTGATCATTTTGCAATATATACAAATATTAAATTATTATGTTGTACACCCAAAACCAATGTAATGTTCCATGTCAGTTATACTTCAAAATATTCAGGGAAAAAAAGACTATAACTTCGGGGCTTCCCTGGTGGCGCAGTGGTTGAGAATCTGCCTGCCAATGCAGGGGACACGAGTTCGAACCCTGATCTGGGAGGATCCCACATGCTGCGGAGCAACTGGGCCCGTGAGCCACAACTACTGAGCCTGCGCATCTGGAGCCTGTGCTCTGCAACAAGAGAGGCAGCGATAGTGAGAGGACCGCGCACCGCAATGAAGAGTGGCCCCTGCTCTCCGCAACTGGAGAAAGTCCTTGCACAGAAACAAAGACCCAACACAGCCAAAAATTAATTAATTAATTAATTAAAATTTTTTAAAAGACTGTAACTTCAAAAGAAATGATGTGTAGACACATACAAGGAGATTACATTATGGTGGTAAAGAGAAGTATGTCAACACAGCTCATGGAAGAATCTTCGTCTTCTCCCCCCAGGTTCAAACACCAGTGTTATAAAACCTGTCCTGAGAAGACCTACAGGGAAGAATCTGAATGCAAAGCATGTGATACCAACTGTGGCAACTGTGACCAGAATGAATGCTACTGGTGTGAAGAGGGCTTCTTCCTCTTGGGTAAGCTCAAAAGTGGCATTGTACAAAGGGACAGCAAGGCTCCAGGGCTCCACCCAGAAATGGGAGAGCTCCTCTGATCAGTTTTAGAATCTTCCTGTGTCTCTTGTCCAAGGAGGAATTTTAATTTGGTTTGAAAATAAACATTAGCCAGGACTACTTCTTTCTGCTTTTATTATTGAACATAGCTCCTATTTCGGTAATTAATCTCAAGCGTCTCTAATCTGATGGAAAGAAGAGTGAGTGGAGGGGAGGGAGAGGTGCTGAAGAGAAATGCTTTGGAATTGAAGTCACCTGGAATATTCAGACCATGACTCTTTCCTTGAGACTTCATCCGTGTTATATATTCCTTGCACTGTAAAAAGTTAAATAAGATCTTTTGTCTTAGATTTTGGTCAATTCATTGACTTTGATGGAAATGAATAGTTAGGAAAGAGAAATACTGTGAGCCTTCCAATTGAAGAGAATAGTCCAGGTTCTTGAATGTTTGTGGGAGAGCCCACTGTGACCTTCAGAGATTCTGTATGTAGAGATCATTTTCTTTGCAGTTTTTCAAGGCCTTGAGGACATGAAAGGTTTTATTCTATGCTCCTAACCCTCTGAGCTGATAGCCAACTTAAATTTTCAGTTGAAAGAGGACTTAAAGCATTGGATTTATTAAGACACGATTCTTGGTTGAAATAAGCAAATGCCATCATGGTTTCTTTAAAAACTAAAAAATGTTCCTCAGCCTCCTTTCGGCCTGTTTAGAACTTGGCCCTGCGTAGAGCACCAGCTTCAGCCAGCCAGGGATGCACTTCATGCCTCCACTCTGTGTTCTCCCATAGGCGGCAGCTGTGTGAGGAACTGTGGCCCTGGCTTCTACGGTGACCCAGAGATGGGAGAATGTGAGCCCTGCCACCGAGCCTGCGAAACCTGCACCGGTGTTGGCCACAACCAGTGTAGCAGCTGCGGAGAAGGGTTGCAGCTGCTGCATGGGACGTGTGTGCATCCGGCCCAGACCCAGGTGGAAGGCAGATTCTGGAATGGTATGGACCTCCCGAGAGAGATTGCAGGTGTCTAGCTGCCTCCTCTGCCTCTCCCCCACCCCCAAACCCTTGCTTTCGGGATGCCCAAGAGATGAAGGTTGCCAGTAAAAGAAAAGCCTGGAGTCCCAGAGCCTCTGTGATCCTCATTGCGGGAGAGGATAAGAGGCTATGGCTGGCATTTGGCGAGGAGGGAAAGCCCAAAGGGCCACTGATGACTGATCTGACCACTTGAGTTTCCACCTGGGTAGAGTAGATCACGGAGCATGTAAAGAGCATCAGAGAGAGAAATGACTACCATTTTCTCAAAGATTTCAGAATAGCTTCCATCACATTCACTTATCTCTTTATTTAAAAAGAGATAAAAGAAAACTACCAGTGGGATAGTTTGTCCAGTTAGGCAAGGAAGAATCACTCTAAATTATGGGAACTTCAGCTGAAATGACTGATCTTTCTGGCTGGATTATTAGAACTTGCCATCATTCGAGCTTACCTTTTAAAAGTTGCCCCCCTCTAGTTGCAGATGGGGAGAGTGGGGGGCTTAAGAAGGGGCGGGAGGGAGGAAAAGTGTGGGAGCTCGGAATCTAACAGTAAAGGCCTGTGTGTATTCATTCCCACCTGAGTCTTCAGAATTGGCCTCCAGACCCTGAAGCCTTGGTCACAGGCTTCCTGGCAAGGTATTACAAACTTGCAGTGACCTCTCCGTGTCTGAGGTGGTTAAAACACAAAATCCTCCTCCTGCTGGAAAAATCTGACTCACATTCTATGCAGAGACGCTCATGAAAACAAGAGATGCTCTCCGTGTTGATTTTGAGGCCCGGATGAGTTTCAAAAGGTCATTTCAGTACAGAAGCAAGAGCAGCTGAAAGCAGGTCTGCTTGGGGTGGTTCTTCTAAGAGCTGGAGGGAAGGATAGATATGGGGCAAGAAGAGAAAAGCCTCTTGATGGGTTTCAGAGGAAGGATGTCCACAGCTGCCGTCTACTTCGACAGCGTCGCACACGTGACTTAAAGGAAGAGAAGCTCGGAGGGAGAGCATCACAAACCCAGCAGCCAAAGGCCACGGAGAACACTGGCCGATTTCAGAGACACAGCTAGGAAGAAAATCATTCACTCCAGACTGGGACATCTTCCGTGAATTAAAGCTGAACCCAAATGCTGAAAACGAGTTTGTCTGGCATTCAGGCATTTAAGAGGCGGTGCAAGCCAAGAGGAGAAGAGTCTGGTGGTGTGTTTCTAGCTCAGAACATCTGTATGTTATCTGGCATCCAGATGATGAAAAGGTTCAGGGAGCCAAGAGTCAGAGAAGATTGATTCCCCAAATGATTACACATCCCTTTCAACTGGACTACGCACTTCGCAAGCAGAAATCAGGTCTTGATTGCTCCCCCCTTTGTCGAAGCATCACACCTACCCCTCTGCATTTTCTACTATCAAAACATTTCTGAAGAGAGGAAGGAATTAGTCCATTCAGAGATTTAGTACTCAGGGATTCAGGAAGCAGATGAGAATGTTTCTCATGGCTGGACAAAAGCAATAGAGTCAATGACATGGCTGCACTTTCCCACATCTGTGATCTGGGCAATAAGACATACAGACTATGAACAATGAGAAAAACTTAACTGAGCAAGGTAAGACCAGAGCTCACCTTCCCCAGCATAGTTTAGGTACCACTGAAATGGACAGTAAATGAGAAATGTAGTCCACAAGGCCCTGAGAGTATTTGAGCCAATGCCTACATTTTTCTCCTGACTTCGTTTCCTTAAAAAGCAGGGTTGAGGTTGCAATAGGAGAGCAGAGGCTTCCAGAGCACAAGCACTAATTAACCTCACCTTTAAGATGATGGAAAGCAGATTGCAGTCATCCTGGGTCAACTCAGAGGGAGCCCAGACAAATCAGAGTGTTTATGAGAGAATGGGGCTACCTAGGTGGTACAAGTGAAGCGTTGTATTGTTTTAAACACAGATTCAGATCCAGGTAGGACACAGCAGATGGGACAAACTTTAGCTCATTTCTTCACCCACACCACTGCCAGTGGAAACAATAAGCTCATGCTTGCATCTGAAGACTATGACCACCCCCACTGTCTATGTCAGCATGTGTTGGGGAAATGCCCTTGAAATAAAAATCCAACTAAAGTCCACTGAACTCCTCTTTTAATAAGGTGGCTACTCATGATGAGAGCGGAGAGAATGACAGGTCATCGCCCTTTGTCAATTACCAGCTGAGCCTGGGAACGCCTCCTATCCTGGTCCAAAGATGGAGATTTTCCTACGCCTCAGACCATAGCTGGCAAATCCTCCAGCCCAGACTAAATAATCTCCAGAGATTCTTCCGGCCACCTAAAAGTCACTGCACAAAAGTATAGATCATCCCCAGATTCCCTGTCCCAGTCACTAACTAATATATTGTGAAATTACTTAGGCCAATGGCCCTGCGTGGCAATAATAGAACCAATGTGAAACAGGCCGCTGCCAATGGCATCAGCAGTGACTCCGGCATCACGCAGAGCCACTGTTGGTGAAAATGTTCAGGGCGGGCAGGCCACGGGCTTTGAAAGAAGATGATGGCTTCAGCTGGTTTCCTGAAACCATTGTTGGGAATGGAAACAGTGTACCCTATTACTGTTAAATCATTTGGGTTTTCTTAGGTGGTTTTCTCCCTGGTAGTGCTGGAAAGTCTTCGGAATAATTCCTGCACATTTCCCCTACCCACCTATTTCCCTCATTAAAACCATGTTTGTAGCAGGCTCTAATTACATATTCTGATGGGTAGTCTAATCTACAAAGCACAGACATGGTAAATTAACTTTTATCTTTGACCACATCCTAACAATTTATCACTAGCCTGTCTTTTGATCTTAATTCCTATGCTCTGAGAAAGACTGAAATCCCTGAGTCAGTTACAAACACTGGAAGCCACTCATGTGTGAAAAAAATTCTCAATAGTGGGGAGATATGTTGCTTCATAGTAACTGAACTTTAGAGAATTTTAAAGAAACCATGAGAATCTGGTTTTTTAGAAGGACTTTGTAGATGGGTACAGTTGCCTCACTTAACTTACAAACGAGAACATGATTTTTACTTAACCAATCACAACTCAGAGTGCAGAAAATACATGTTTCTGGGTAGCTAAGTAAACTTTTGGCCTAGTGATATGAAGGAGCCACATGTATCTCCTTACACTGAGTATTAAACATGCAGGAATTTTATGAGTGGACCATTAAACCACTGCGACTTAAAATCAGCTATGGTGGGAATATTTACACCACAGAAATTGGTAAACAGGATGACTCAAGTTTTTGTTGTTTTGTGTTCCAAAGAGCCATTTCACCAGTACATCACTGCTTTGACCTCTACCAAACTATTTTAAATCAAAGTGAATTACTAAAACATCTCTCTAGTGAACGTAGGCTTTAGTATTCGGCATACCTGAATTCAAATCCTGGCTCTGTTCTTTACTACGTCCATGACCTTGAGCAAGATATTCATCCTCTCCGAGCCTCAGTTTCCTCACCTATAAAATGAGAACATGAAACTGCCTCATACAAGGTCCTTTTGAGAACTGAATGAAAGAATACATATAAAGCCCACAGCACATATGATGCAATAAAAGTTAATCTATTCTCTAACCCTTAAACCTAATCCAGTTTTAACCTATGCAACACTAGTTCACTTTCAAAACTGCCTCCTTGAGCTCATGAAAGAAAGCAATTTGGGGGCCTAAAGAGTAATACAGGTCTGGGAAAAATAGTCCCAGAAAGAAGGGCAAATGATGGTCAGCTGGGACGCCTAAAATAGCCAAGTTGAGTCCTGACTTAACCAAGAATGCGTACAAAGATGATAATAGCAGTTTTACTTATAATAACAAAAAAAAGGAGAGAGCAATCTAAAAATGTAACAAGAGAAAAAAATTAAATTATGTTTCATGCAAATACACAAATCATTAAAAATGTTTACAAAGAATTTTCAGGGCTTCCCTGGTGGCGTAGTGGTTGAGAATCCGCCTGCCGATGCAGGGGACACGGGTTCGTTCCCCTGTCTGGGAAGATCCCACATGCCGTGGAGCAGCTGGGCCCGTGAGCCATGGCCGCTGAGCCTGCGTGACCGGAGCCTGTGCTCCACAACGGGAGAGGCCACAACAGTGAGAGGCCCGCCTAGCACCAAAAAAAAAAAAAAAAAAAAACAAAGAATTTTCATGGCAAGAGAAAATGCCTATAAGATGTATAATAGTAAATGAAAAATGTAGGGTTGGTACTATATATGTAGAAGATGTAAATGATTCCATATATATGTACATATGTAATTATACTCACACATTCAATATAAAGATGGGAAATCTATATGCCAAAGTATACACAGTAGACATTTCTGGGTGGTAAGATTATGGGCAAACTTTATGTTCTTCTTTATCTTGTTTGCATTAAAAAAATAAAACACTTTATTTTTTTTAATAATAAAAGAACCTGTGCCCACTGCAAGCCCATCTTTGGTGAAGAGCCCGCTGCAGGAGCGACGAAGGTGGAAGTTTCAAATCAAAAGAGGTAACAGGGAAATAGGGAGGAGAAGACAATCAAGTATCAGGAGAGTCTCTGTGATGTAGAAACCAACCCAAGAAGCCGGGCGGTGAGGACCAAGCAGGGATGCAGAAGTCGTGAGAGACAGAGAGAGAGGAGGAAAACACAACACAAAATATAAGTGGGCTCCCAAAGGGAAAGACTGGGAGGCATTTCATCAGTGGAGACTTCTAGAACATACAAGGACATACCTGAGGTGCTAAGTGGTTATGCTTGGGAGAGGCTATCAAGAAAAGCCTCTGTCCTTGCAAATCTTTAAGAAAAGCACCATTTGCCTTCCCAGTCACTGCAGTCTTGTTTGAAATAGCAAAGATTGGAAAAAACTAAACAGCTACCAATAAGAGTAGAAAAATGAAGCATGACACATCCACACAATGGAACACTATGGAGCCATCAAAAAGAATGAGGAGGTTCTTTATGTACTGATAAAGAATGGTCTCCAGAATACTGAATTACAAAAAAAAAAAAAAAAAGGCAACATGTAAACATTGTGATCAGATAAAGTTTGTAAAAAAAAAAGGTTGGAGGGGGATGGGGAGAGAGGAGAGAGACTTCACCGTATGTGCCTTTTCTGCATTTTGAACCATGTGAGTATTGCTTATTTGATTTTTAAAAATTTAAATAAGAAGTACCCCTAAAAAAAAAAAAAAAAAAAAAGAAGTACTCCTGTTTTATAGGATTGAGTTATAGTCATTTTTGAAGGGTGGACACTACATTTTCTTGGTCAAGATGATTTTTTTTTTTTGAGGTGGGGGAGGTGTTGTTCAGTCTAGAATTTCTGGAGTAGCAAAAAGAGAAACTATGATCAGGGTCAAATTTTACTTGTGGACATTAAGTCTCTAATCTTTCATGATAGAAGAGCTCTGGCTGGAGATGACTTTATCCATTTGTCGAAGCCTGATTGCTAACTGCGCGTGCAGAGTACCCTCTAGTGGAGGAATCAGGACATTACAGAATTTTATACCAAGCATATTGGAGTAAAGTATCAAACTGCCAGAATGTGAGATATATACGTGTAATTACAAATGCATGTATATGTGTAAATATATACGTTATATATTTTGAAATATGATAAAATTAATTAAAACTTTTATCTTTTTAAATGTAACATTTTAGCATAAAAATGATAAAAGTCAAAACAAAAATCAACCCGTGGCCTTGATATATAATAATGATTTTCAAGGCGCTCAAGAGCCAATGAATATTATTTTGTTATTATTCTTTGAATAACTGCTCTCAGAAAGTAAGCATCTTTTTTTCCCCAGCTGAAATGAGATGTAATTGACATACAATATTGTGTAGGTTTACGGTGTATAACATGATGATTTGATATATGTGTACACTGCAAAGTGATTACCACAATAAGGTCAGTGAACACATTCATCATCATCACTTTCGTGAAAATCTTGGGACTAGCACTGCTGTGCACTGGCTAACTGAACTCTTAACAAATCCCCCAGGGAGAGTACATCAGTCAGTGGTCTACTGGAAAACCAGTACAAAATTTTCTCTCCAAACTAGGAAACAACTGCCACGCAGCATGGCAGGATGGACAGTCATTTATATCCATGTATCTAGAGCTATCTACCTTCCTGCCTACCTACCTCGTTTTGTCTGTAGCAAGGCTCAGAAGTTTGTTAACCATGAGTGCCATCAAAGAAGCCAAGCAATGCCTCCTGGTGCTACTCCACGTATGGAACGAAAGAGAACGGGAAATAAAACAGAAGCCTGAGAAATGGGGTGGAATGGTAACAGATGAGGAAATCGGGAGAGAGGGGAACGGAAGGAGGAGGATCCACCATTTACTGAGCCACTCTGTGCATGCTTTACACGTTAACTCACACTGGCTTCACAAGAGTCCTGTAAGGGAAGAATCATTTGCTCTCATTTTAGAGACGTGGAAATTAGGACTCTCAGAGTTTAATTACCGTATCCATGGTTACCCTACTGGAAGTGGCACAGCTGGAATCTGAAGGCAGGTGTGACTAGAGACTGACTCTTGGGAGGAGAAGGAAGGAAATGAAAGGCAAGAGAATAGGAAGGAAGGAAGGGAGGGAGGAAGGAAGGGGGAGGGAGGGAGGGAGAGAGGAAGGAAGGGGGGAGGAAGGGAGGGAGGGAGGGAGGGAGGAAGGAAGGGGGAGGAAGGAAGGAAGGAAGGAGGGAGGGAGGAAGGAAGGGAGGGAGGGAGGAAGGAAGGAAGGGGGGAGGAAGGGAGGGAGGAAGGGGGGAGGAAGGGAAGGAGGGAGGGAGGGAGGAAGGGAGGGAGGGAGGGAGGGAGGGAGGGAGGGAGGGAGGGAGGGAGGAAGAGGGGGAGGAAGGGAGGGAGGAAGGGAGGGAGGGAGGAAGGGGGAGGGAGGGAGGAAGGGGGAGGGAGGGAGGGAGAGAGGAAGGAAGGGGGGAGGAAGGGAGGGAGGGAGGGAGGGAGGAAGGAAGGGGGAGGAAGGAAGGAAGGAAGGAGGGAGGGAGGAAGGAAGGGAGGGAGGGAGGAAGGAAGGAAGGGGGGAGGAAGAGAGGGAGGAAGGGGGGAGGAAGGGAAGGAGGGAGGGAGGAAGGAAGGAAGAGGGGGAGGAAGGGAGGGAGGAAGGGAGGGAGGGAGGGAGGGAGGGAGGAAGGGGGAGGGAGGGAGGAAGGGGGAGGGAGGGAGGGAGGGAGGAAGGAAGGGGGAAGGGAGGAAGGAAGAGGGGAGAGAGGGAGGAGGGGAGGGAGGGAGGGAGGGAGGAAGGAAGGGGGGAAGGGAGGAAGGAAGAGGGGAGAGAGGGAGGAAGGGAGGAAGGGAGGGAGGAAGGGAGGGAGGGAGGGAGGGAGGAAGGGAGGAAGGGAGGGAGGAAGGGAGGGAGGGAGGGAGGGAGGGAGGGAGGAAGGGAGGAAGGGAGGAAGGAAGAGGGGAGGGAGGGAGGGAGGGAGGAGGAATGGTAAGGTGCCAACAATAACAACTAACTGAACTTCAGGGTCATTCATATGACACATCCTGAGCTAGAAATTCTTTTTCTAATTTTCCCCCATGTGAGCCATGCTGATTCCTAGGCAATTACTGAAATGCAGTCAAGATCTCTATGTATACTGATTGAGTGATGTTATTGAGGCTGTTAAGTATGTCTGCACAACTGCCCAGTGGAGTTGCTGCCTTCCTGGAAAAGCCTGCCCAGCAAATGGTCGTGCGGGAGGAGAGGGGAAAGAGGTCGCATGTTTCCCAGCTTAATGGCGTATTAACCTGGAGTGGCCTGCCCACCACCTGACCAGCCAGAAAGCTCTCGAGTGCCTCTGCTATATGGATGTTTAACAATGACTGGGGACAAATTTAAGAGGAGATCAATTTAGGCTGCATCCCACAGTGGCTGCTCTGAAGAACACAGAGACCCCAACATTGACCAACTGTGAAATCTGGTTCCAAAGAACAACAAAAAAAGACACGAAGAATTCTCAGTTATCATTGTGGAGTGAAGAGAAGTGGTCATCTAAGAATCCTGGGGAAATAAGTGATTACTTTTGACGCAAAAACTCCTGCATGCATACACACAACCACACACTCCCTTACCCCACACATTTTTTAAATATGAAAGAAGTAAAATTTGTTAGTTCAAATATCCCCTTGGTACTTAAGGCTATCCTGTCTTCATAGGATACTCTGCAAAGAAAGTCTTGATAATCAATTGTCAATGACAGAGTAAGAAAAGAATAAAATAAATGAAGTCCACACGGTAGGCAGTGGGTGGTGCAAAGATGTTGCCGATGTCAACCTGAAGGGATTCTATTTGGGGTGAAAAGGGAAATGAGATTACCTATGAGATCTTTTCCAATGCTGCAGTGCTCTGAGCCTGTTCAAAAGAGACAGACTTCTTGTTTCTTTCCCTACACAGACCTCTTGGGAAGATACCAGCCTTGTCATCCTTCTTGCAAAACCTGCCATGGATCTGCAACCCTGTGCACTTCATGTCCGAAAGGTGAGTGTGGCGTGCGACAGAAGGAAGCAGTGGCAAAGCCAATTTGCTGTAAATCATGTACGTCAGCATCTCTGTGTAAGGGGTTTGCAGGACTTGACCTAGTCCCATCACATGTTGCTATCACAGTAGCTACTCTGGAGAAACACAGGAACCTAAACACTGACCTATAATAAAAACTGGCTTTCAAGGTGCCAGAACAAAAAAGAAAAGAAATGTTTCTTTTCCAAAAGCACGATGAAGTTAGTGATTGATTTGGCCACAGAGTTTGTTAGGGTCTCTGGGTGTCTGACATTTCTAGAGGTTCCATTGTTCTTTCAAAGTGCATTAGCTGAAACAAGAGAATTAAGGTGGAGAATCTAGGTGGGGATAAAAAGTCTACCTGCTATTTTTCTTCATTTTTGGTACTGAATTTAGGGGAGGAAAAAAAAACAACAAGCATAACATAACAGCTCAACAAATTAATTGCTTCATTATCTACAAAAACACATCAGAAATAAGTTCCCTGAATTAGGGGGACAGTTTATTAACATGGTACGTTAGGAATTAAGAATTTAAGAATCACTATTAAAGTGATCATTATGTTGAAATGTGCAATGTTAATAGTGAGATGAGATGCAAAAACAACAGAACTTAAAATGACAGGTGTGCCATGTTCCTACTCCTACAGTATACAGAAGTCAACACACAAAAATTGATGGAGTTTTCTTGGAATTTTGGAGTTCAGGGTGATCTTTAAATTGCTCTCTTTAAAAGTAATGTTACCTTATTTTTTTTCCATTAAAACTAAATAGATGGACTGTCCGTTAAAGGTGGAGTTGGGTGGAAGGGTTGCTACTATGTTAGTGTCCTAACAGGATAGGCTTTGGGAAGCAGAAAAGACTCCATCAAGCTGTGCGTGTATAACTGCCTCACACCAGGAAGGTCTTAATAGACAAAGTTCTTAAGACAAAGGTCTCAATAGATGGACCACCTGGGCAAAGGGAAGCCCCATGGTGACCCGTAGCAATATCAATAGGAAAGTCAAAGAAACAAGCCTGTTGTCAATTTCCTTTCTAGAGCTTTAACTCATCTTGGAAGATTTAGCATCACTAATAGATATTTTGGTAATCCTGATATAAGTGTTCCGATACTCAGTTCTTTGGAGCAGTTAAAAACGCTGTCAGGAGCGTCAGTTCTCTGTGTGGATGCGTGTGCTGTTAGATTAGACACACGATGACCGTCTGACCTGCCTTCTTCCCTGGGTTTCTAGGCACATATCTGTTGGCTCAGACCTGCGTCCCATCCTGTCCCCAAGGCATGTGGCCCTCAGTGAGGAGTGACAGCTGCGAGAACTGTACAGAGGACTGTGCCTCTTGCTCTGAAGCCAATCTTTGCAAAAAGTGCCAAACGCAGCCAGACCACCCCCTCTTCCTCCACCAAGGCAGGTGCTTCACCAGGTGCCCTGAGTAAGTTTTCCTCTTCCTTTCACTTGCTACTTGTGTTCGCTCTCCTGCAGTACTTTGGGGGCAATTCCTTCCCATTCGCCAAAGACTGATCTCTTCCTTGGTTAGAGCACCTACATCCGCCTCCCTTCTCGACTGTCTGACAACACTGTCCGCCACAGCGGCCAAAGCTTACATAAGGCCAGATGCACGCTTCTCCCTTGTGACCATGAGATGTATATATTTTTACCTTAATGAAAATATGTTTATTTTTTACGTTGTATTTATGATCAAACAGTTGTCAGGGTTTTGTTTTTTTTTTTTCCATCACAAAAGTGAGGCTGTGATAGGCTGTGGAACACACGGACCTCTTCTACATGTTCAAAGTGAGGTATGAATCACAGATAATAAATACAGAGTAATACCTGCCTAGTTATTGACTGGTTCCTCATGGCTTCCTTGGTCCCCTGGTTTACAATTCCTTTACTCTTCCTATCAATGGTCCTGCCTCCAGGATTTACCCAAATGGGAAGTGGAAATAGCAAATGGAAAAGTTCATCAGGAAAATTTCAGTGACAAGCAGCAGAAATGTCAAAGAGCATGACAGAAAATATGGGGTGTATTAATGAATACAACAAAAAGTTTGGAAATCTAGTGTTGATTATTTCAGTGGCCAACGCTTCATTAGAAACCCACAATCTTTCCATTTTGCTCTTCTGCCTTCCTCAGCTTGTCCTCCCACGAGCCCACGTTGTCTGTCCATCCCCAGCTGCACCACCCCATGCTGCAACAACCTGAGACAGAAAAGGGTGCTTTTCTCCTTGTTTATTTCTTTTTAAGAGGAGAGAAAACTTCCTCAGACTTCCCTTCACATCTCATCAGCCAGAAGGCAACACTAACATCTTCCTAAACTGATTGCTGGCAAGGAGAATGGAAATGTAAGGCGTGATGTAGGTTGAACAACATTCGCCCCTGAACACCCACAAAAATCACAACATCGACAGCCAGGAAGAGTGGAGAGAGGGAGGCAAGAAATGAGTTTGGGGAAGCAGCCTACAACATCTGAAGGAACTAGAAATTTTATTTGCCTGCTGCTTAAAAGAACTTCATGATAAAAGCAACACCTATTTTCTAGTGACCTGTTCGTATCTGTTACTGAGATTGATCCTGTTGGGTACAAATATAAGTCATGGTACTGACACTCAAAAAGCATCCAATCTAGTGTAGAAGCCAAATGTATCCAATTCAGTTCTACAGATACATATTTAGCACCTACTGGATGTAAGAATTGATATTGGAAGCTAAGATCAAGTGAAGGAAGTCTGAGCTTACAACAGGCTTACAATCCAGTAGGGAAGGTTACATCAATCAATGTCATACTTCTCAGGTCCTTAATACACAAAGGGCTAAAAGATTCCAAGGAAAAAGAAACCATTTAAAAACAGCTACTTACTGAGAGCTTGCAATATCTAGGCACTGCACTAAGGGTTTCAAATGCACCATCCTATTAATCCTAACAAGAATCTTCTTATCCAGATACAGTTGACCCTTGAACAACACAGATTTGAACTGTGAGGTTCCACTTACACGCAGATTTTTTTTTCAGTAAATATAGTACTATACAATACATGGTTGATTGAATCCACAGATGCAGAACCATGGATATAAAGGGCCAACTGTGGGAATTGAGCATCCATAGCTTTTGGTATTCATGTCTGGTCCTGGAACCAATCTCCTGCAGATACTGAGGGACACTATATCATTATTTCCCCCCATTTTGTGGGTGAAGAAAGGGGTAGCATGCCCAACATCACACTGCTAACACATGGCACAGTCAGGATTTCAACCCAAATCTCTCGAGCACTGAAGTTCATGTGCTTAACCATTGCACTATGCCACATTTTCACCCAACTGGGTTTCTTTTTTCTTTCTTTATAACAGCTTTATTGAGATATAATTCACATACCACACCATTCACCCACATAAAGTGTACAATGCAATGGTTTTTAGTATAGTCAGAGAGTTGTGCAACCATCACCACAATTGATTTTAAAATACTTCCATCACCCCCCAAAGAAAACTCTATACCCTTTTAGCAGTTACTCTCAATTACCCACAGCCCTAAGCAACCACTAATTTACTTTCTGCCTCTATAGATTTACCTATTGTTGAACATTTTATATAAATAATACAGAATGTGATCTTTTGTGACTTCTTTTATTCAGCATAATATTTTCAAGGTTCCTCCCCAGTTGGGTATTTGAGAAGAGGCTTAATGGTGAAAGGGTTGGGGTAAGAGAACACAGCACAGCAGGGAGAAAGGAATATGAGGGAAGACTGAGTCAGGAAACACCCAGCTCTACTTCCCCAGCCACCATGCTTCAGCCTCAGCAAAGTTAGCAAAGATATTCTACAACAAAGGTGAAGGTCAGAAATCTACTTACCAAAGTCAATCATTGCTTCCTTATTAACCTTTATCATGGTGGGACTGAACTGCTTGTCATTATCATCACCTTACTTATCTAATCATTACCACCATTTTCCTACTATCTCTTGGATTCTTCAAATGTTCCAGGAATTGAAAATGCATTAAAACGAGGCAGAAAGAGATACATTTTGCTTTCATCCAATTAGTTGACCATTCCACACTTTTTTTCTCCAAATCTGGGTTGAGCCACTCAGATTTGGAGGAATAAAAAGAAGCAATGCGACCCTATGCAGATACATGGCAGCCAAGATATTTTCTTTTTTTTTTTTTTTTTTAAGCAATAGGGAAGCTACTAATATGCCCTGAAAATCCTGCAGAGTATGGAATCACAAGTATGTGCTTTTCTGTCTTGAATAGGGTGGTCTTATTACTGTGGATTCCTCCTCTTTATGTTTACAAAACAACAGGGGAGATAAATTCTGAGGAACATGTAATACCCAGCTTGGCTTGGCAGCTTTGTTTCTCTTTCTGCAGAATTGCCCTTTGGGGTGCGATCCCTCCTAAAATAGCAAGATTTATAACAGAAACACAACCTGCAAAGAAATGATATCCAGGTATTCAGAATTATTTATAAATCGGCATTAGTGGCCACTGCTTTTTCAAACATGGTATATGTTCATCAAATTAAAAAGTTCGAGTGGTAACATACATCATTACAGTAATTGTTTAAAAGGTAATGCAAAACTTAAAGTGTGTTCAAATTCACCACATATGAACAGGTTGAAGCTCTAGCAGAAGAAAAAATGGTCTTCCTTTAAGCCTTGGCTGTCACTGTCTTAGGTGTTTGTAAAATATAGATAAAGTTCCAGAACCATACAGCCTTTGCATTACATATATTTATCTGGACTGAAAGACTTCAACGTAAAGTACTTTGAATTTAACAATTTAATACATGTGGCCATTTCTTCTCAAAAAAAAATTTGTCTTCTTAAATAAAAATAACAGTGAAATAAAGCATTAACTAAAAAGTCTTGTAAGTGCAGGGAGAAGACAGGAAGACTAATTATTGGCCAGATCTATGTGGAGAAGGCTGCTTTCAGCAAAATGGCTCTCTGAAAAACACATTCTCATGTTGCCTTCTGGCTGCCTCCCATCTGACAAGTTTCTGAGATGGGAAACTTGTATTTTTGAATTAGTAGTCATCTTCAACAGCTTTGTTTTCTTTTTTTGGCTTGAATCTATTCCTTTCATTTCAGCATCTCCTCCGACACCCACTGACTCCCTTATGAGAGAATCTGAGAAAGCTTTCTTCATGCTGCATTTCTTCAAATTCTGTACTAGAATTGCTCACCTTAAGTGCCCAGCAACTATTCTGCAGAGACCTTGACCAGGCCTAGCACTGAAATTTCCCCAGAAGCCAGGTGATATCACATAGCCCAAAGCCCCCAGCCACTAAACACAGGTTGGTCTTTCCTGCATGGCCAATCCCCACCCTAAAACTACAGACTATGACTGGTCCCACCCTGCGTTATTTTGTTAGCATAAATTCTAAGGTGGTCAGAGGAGCATATAATATTCCTACCACTTGGTAAATTCCAAGAATTTAGAAGTTAGCTAGGGAGAAAGGCTAGACCTCTCTTTGGAGGAAGCCAAATCCCTTGCTACACACAAAGAAATAATGAATCTACCAAATTCTCATTCAGGTAGATGTGATATGTTTAAGAATGCACTAAATTTCTTTAATTTCAAATTTCTCAAATTCAATCAAACTCTTGATGAGCATATAATACATTTCTATCCACTGTCTTGTTAAATGCAATTTTGAGAGATTGACTTGTTGAACAAAGTAGTAGTACTGTCTTTGTTCTTCAAGTGTTCTCCATCACGGTTCAAAAAAAAACTAAGAATACTAATGAGTAAGGAAGCCTGGCCTTACTTTTCATCTGGATACTATTTAGTTACCCCTCTTCTACCTAGACTTCTTTCTTCTCCAATTTTTCTACTTAAAACTACATTAGAAATGTGACTTTTGTTCACCCCGTCCTATTTCTTCCTGACACATTCAGTACATTTTGTTTACTGAATTAATATAAGAAATCAGTGACTGAAAGAATGATTAAATGGATGTGAATGAGTTAGCTAATTAATTAATTAAAACATCAACTAAAGATGCTATATAAGAAGGTTCTTTTATTGGCTTTAGGATTCAAAGAGGACTGTAGTAAATTGAGTTACTTGCTGCAATTCTTCACCCTTCCTTGTATCTATGCCCTCTGCCTGTAATGTTGCAGCACTTCCCATGAGTAGCAGAATGGACTTCCCTGACCCTTGACTTTGGTCTGGGTAATTTGATTTGCTTTAGCCAATGGCATGTTAGCAGAAGAGAATCAGAGGCTTAAAATGAAATGTGCTTGCCTGTGTTGACCTGATGAACAGACTGTCAGGTATTTCTCTAACAATGATGGGTTTATTTGGGATCAGCAGAGAACTACAATTCAAGGTCTGTGAACATGGTGAGCCACGTGCAAGTTCCTGCACAGCAAAGGAAGGAGAACAATTTTATAGAGAGGAAAAGAAGTTGGGAGGGCTTAGTAAACAAAGAGTTTGTGGCTTTTCATTGTCTGAGTCCTTGCCAGGAAAGAAGAGGAGACTTTCTTCTTCCTCTTCGACTTTGCTATTGTCACAGGGTGTGAGAACTCCCCTTCTGGTCTCCCAACTCTATTTAATTGAGGCTTCTCATTATTTTTTTTACATTTCCCCCTTTTGATCAAGATCACTGATCAAGAATCAGGTTTTCTAATTTCAGCAGCTTTTTGTCCCTCAACGTCAGGAAGGACTTTTGCTGGGTGTAATGTCTCATATCAGAGGGAACTGTACAGATTGGAAACCTAGTATGGTCACATTCAAGTAACAAGGAGTGGCAGGAGGGAGAAATCTCCAGCACTTTTTATCTACAGTCCATATGTTATGAAGATCATAGATATTGGAGTTCATTTGAAGATGTCATCATCAAAGGTTTGGCAACAACTTCCAACAGGTTTAGTCCAGATATCTTGGGAAAGTCTTAGCATCAGATGTCATCTGCTTCAATTCTGGGAAATCTTTACTTTCAGGTCACCAGATGATGTGCAGGTCCAATCAGGGTTCAGTGCTTTCTTTATGTGTGTCCAATGAATCCAAGAGTCTGTTCCTTGGAGTGTGGCAGCACAACAGTTAGTTAGCAGTATCTAATAGGGACCTTTCCAGCAAGGTTAAAGAGAATTCTTCCAGAGGTATCTTTTCCAAGAGATGAAATCTCCAGTTTGCAAGTTATGATGCTTAAGGTCTTCATCTCCCATTGCCATACTGTGAAAAGATTGCTCTACTAAAGCATGTTTACTTTTAATAGAAGCAATTAGGCCTTTGCAATATTGGTGTAACTCTCCTTTTATTGGTTGAGGGTCAAAATAACTAGGAGCCAAGTTCATTGGGCATCCTGTGACTATCTCAAATGGTGAGAGTTTATGAATTCCAAAAGGAGTGGATATGAGATTTAGAAGTACCAATGGCAATGCTTGTGGCCAAGGTATTTGGAGGGCCTCTACAAAATTTTCCTACTGAGTCTTAATAATGCCATTAGTGTGTTTTACTAAACCAGAGGGCTGAGGGTGGTAAGCACAGTGAAAATGTTGTAAAACTGCCCAAACAGTACAGACTTGTCTAAGTACCTGATCAATAAAATAGGTTCCTCAATCACAATGAAGTTCAAGAGGAGTTCCAGGCAGGGAAAATGCTTTCCAAAGGATTTAGCCACAGAAAAGGCAGTAGCCTGTCTGCAAGGGAAAGCTTCAGTCCAGAGTGAAAACATACAGACCATGACTAAAACATATTTACATCCATTAGACAGAGGAAGTTTATGTAATCCATTTGCCAGACCTCAAGTGGTCCATCAGGCAGTTTAAAATGTCAGGAAACAGTATGAAGAGGCTTCCCTGGGTTGTAGTTTGGACAAGCAGGAGAAGTGAGGTAAATACTTTTTGTGGCCTTGTTAATGTTTCCCCACCAGAACTGATTCATGAAGACTATCATTTTGTCATAGACTGAAGGTTTAATGCATGTTCAGTGGTGGGGAGTGGGAATTTCAGAGTCTCCAGTAGGACTGGCTTGTTATATGGTCCAAACTAGAGCTTTCTCTTTTTAATCAAACCCACAACTACTGAATTTCCAAATTTGTTTTTCCTTTACTGAGGCCAACTGTTGGGCCTCTCTAGCCATTTTTTCTAAATTATCACTTGGGGAAATGATATTATAAAATATCATTTGGCTGCTATTTGACCCTTTAAGGGCATCATTCCTTGCAAAAGTATCAACAGGATGGTTTCCCCTAGCTTGTAGTTTTGACTTCCAGAATCAAACTACAAGCCCCAGAATCTTAATAGCTAAAGTGACAGGTAAAAGTATTGTATCCACTGATTCCTGAATTTAAAATTTTATTTCCCCTGGGAGTAAGGAAGCTACCTTGCTTCTACAACATTCCACAACCATGCGTTATTCTGAAAGCATATCTCTTATCAGTATAAATATTGGCAGTTTTGTCCTTAGCTAAAGTACAAGCCTGTGTAAGAGCATATAATTCAGCTTGCTGGGGTGAAGTAGCCATAGGTAAAGATGCTGCTTCAACAACATCAAAAGGAGTTGTAATAACATACACAGCACAATATTTACTATTGTCACCTTGTTAAATAAGACCATCAGTGAACAAGATGTCAGTGTTATCCAATGGAATTTCCTGTAGATCATTATAAGGAATCAGGAGGTGGTCCATCAGCATTAAGCAGTGGTGGGGTATTTCATCAGCGATGGAAGGAAGAAAAGTAGCCGGGTTAAGATTATTATAACATAAAAGAGTTATGTGAGGAGCAGTTAACAAAAAGACTTCATAGGAAGTGTCTGGCTGAGAAATGTTGAATGTGATGAGAATTTAGGAGCGCTTCTACTTCATGAGGAGCAAAAATGGTTAAAGGGGATTCCACAACAATTTTCTCGGTGGCCTTAACAAGAAGGGTAGTGGCTGCAATGGCTCTAAGGCAAGAGGGGTATCCCTATGCCACAGGGTCCAGTTGCTGGCTATAATACTCTATGGGTCACAGGTGGTCCCCGTGTTTTAAATGATTACTCCAAGGGCATTCCCTTCCTTTTCATATACAAAAATTGTATAGGTCATTAAACCTTTTGATCCTCTTAAAAATATTTTTATCTGTTAAATTTTAAACTGTTTTTAAATTAAAAACATACTAAATTGAATAAAAAACATTTTCTATTCTAACATAAGTCTCTAACAAAAATGGAAAAATGAATGAAGATTAGGAGATAAAACAGAAAATCAGAAGATAACTAAACTATATATAAATTAAAAGTTGTTTTCAAACACACCAAATTCACAAGAATAATACCTATGCCTTTCATTTTATTTTTCCAAACTTCATTTTTACCACACTTCCCCAGGAATTCTGATGGATTCATTTTGGTCAACAATAGCCACAGTCCTTCCGTTTTCAGTCCTAATTCTCAGCTGCCAGGTGTGAATCACCGCCCTAGTTGGAAAGCTTCTCCAGTGACTCCCTCTTCTCCCCACAGGGGCTTCTATGGAGAAGATGGCACTTGTGAACGCTGTAGCCCTTCCTGCAGAACATGTGAAGGGAATGCCACCAACTGCCACTCGTGTGAAAGAGGCCTCATCCTGGACCAGGGGGTGTGCCGGGAAACCTGCCCCGAGAGGCATGTGGCCGTGGAGGGGATGTGCAAGCACTGCCCAGAGATGTGTCAGGACTGCATCCATGAGAAAACATGCAAAGGTACCTGGGAGCCTCACAGGGGAGAGTGTGGGGACCCACTATCTGAGGGTGGGGTGTCCAAGTAGAACTGGGGGAGCCAGTCTCCCTACCTTTACTGAAATTGACCTCCATGGGTGTCATTGAGGAAACTGAGGGTGACATAAAGCCTCTCCATGATGGAGTCTGCAAATTCAGACAGACAAGAGCCCCTTTTTTGCACGATTTCTCCCACACATATACTGGGCAGTTAGGGTGTGGTAAGCACCATCCCAGGTGCCAGAGATACAGAAAAGAACCCAAAGTCTCTGCCTCTTTGAACACAAAATCTTATAGGAGAGACTGATATTAATAAAACACAGAGGTGGCTGGAGAATTTCAACTGTTATAAAAGATACAAAAGAAAATTTCAGGCCACTATAAGACTCTGAGAGTAGCAGTCTGGCTAGGAATTTTTTTCCCCTGAAATTATCTCCTAAGAAAGGCTAATTTCCTCTCCAGGACAAGACAGACTCATTTAACTGGCTCTGTCCAATCCAAAGGACTCTCTTGGTGTAACCTCAGAGTTTTCTGGAATTCCTCCCCAAATAAGAGAATAGGCACAAATAAAATAAATACACAATGCATTCTTCATACTGATTAACCATGTATATTTCATTGGCTTACCCTATCAGTGAATGAAAAATTAACTGATCCATGAATTCCTAAACTGCATTTTGTATTAAATAGAGCCAGAGGTGCTCAATATAATTTTAAAAATCTGTTAATACTTTCTGGGTTTTCAGAACAACACGTCCAGCATCTCCATGACTCATCTGCCGTAGCACTACAAGTTTTTGCAATTGAAGGGGCAGATCATTTCAGGATGTGAACCCAGCACATCTAATTGGGCCACCGTATGTGGTCTCCTCTCCCTAGGGAGGGCTTGTGAGACAAGGAGGACAGGCCCTGGGAAGGTGGGAGTGGGACAAATGTACACCGGGCTCAAATGAGTCAAAGAAATGGGTGATGGGCTAGCCCACTGCATTAGGAATAAATTCCTTTCTGCTGCTTCCCTCTGACTTCAGAGTGCATGCCTCAGTCCTTCCTGTACAAGGATACGTGCCACCAGTCCTGTCCCAGCCACTTCTACGCAGATGCGCGCCACTGTGTTCCCTGCCATGAAGACTGTCTGGAGTGCAGTGGCCCCTCAATGGATGACTGTGACCTCTGTGCTGAGGCGTCCTTGGTTCTCTACGATGGGCAGTGTTTGGAGGAGTGTCCAGAAGGAACTTACTTTGAAAAAGAGATGAAGGTTTGCAAAGGTAAAGACTTCCGGGTACATGGCCGAGCACCACATCCCAGGGAACCTACTTGGGATTATGAGTTTCTTCTAAGTAGGTTCTGGGGTTTGCACAGTTCCGTACCAGTCCCAGAGCTGTGGCGTCAGCTCTTTCCCTCCTCCTTAAGGAAGCATATTTTGAATCTGCTCTAGTTTATGATTTATTTTAAATGAATCATTCCTTAGCTTTGATGATGTAACTTATTAGCAATGAATCATGTTGACCCTCCTCACAACGGTAGCTGATCAAAAAGCATTCTCATGTGAAGATTTACAACAGAGATGATGAGCCTTTAAAAGTCACCCAAAATGGAAAATTTTTCTTAAAATTTTAATCCATTATAGGTTTACAGCAGTATAAGGAAAGCTGTGCCATAGAGGGTTTTCTCCATGCCTCTTGTCTCCCTAAAGCCACCCTCCTTCCTCATCACCTGCAGCCTCTCCTGCCCGGGGTCTCCTATTCCGTGTCCCATTTGGCATTTCAATCCCTACACGTTCAAGAAAGGATCTGTTATTAGTTATGCTTCCTTATGTTTTAAGTGGGCACGAATTCTTTGCTTCTTATCAGTTGTCAGGGAAAAGAAAAATTAATTAAATATAAATTGCCCATCACTAGAGGAATTCTCAAGCAAGTGAGAGAAGCATTCTTAAGGAAAGGACTTTCCTTTTCCCCCCAGTTTTATTGAGATATAATTGACATACAGCATTGTATAAGTTTAGAACGTACACTGTGATGATTTAATATATGTATATATTTTGAAATGATGACCACAATAAGGTCAGTTGACACTGACCTTAGTTACCTCTTTTTTTTTTTTCTTCTTTGGTGAGAACATTTACGCTCTATCCCCTCAGCAACTTTCAAGTACACAGTACAATATTGTTAACTACAATCACAGGATTCACTCCAACAAGGCAGCCAGTGGTAGTTTAGCCCCTTATGTTGCCACCAAGCAAACACGAGATAGATATCCAGAGGCAGCCCCCTAACCACAGTGAGAGCTTGAGCGTGAACTCACGCGGCAGGAGAAACCTTGGGCCACCCACATCCTAGAACGTACTCAGGGAAATGTTTTTGGTCAAACGTGAAGATGCCGTGCACTCCTACAGCCTTTCTGCTCTAGCCTTACAATCTGCATATAACTTTTTATGTCTTATGCACTACTTAGTGTCAATGTCCCACTTGACTGTGTGTGAAAGAACGTGGACTTGAAGATGGGCGGCTGTGCCTGTGTAGCAGAGGGGGCGGGAGTGAACATGTGAGGAGGCTGCAAACCTGTGGGTCAGTTTCCATGAGAAGTTTAAAGACTCAGCCAAAGGCCTGCAGGGCCATCTTGCCTGTACTAGGGCAGGAACCGAGGATCAACTTTTGGCCTTTCTCTGGTGTTCCATAATAAAAGTAATCTGCCATATAGAGAACTTTACAAGTTCAGAGTACACTTACTTAGTTTACCTGGTTTAATTTTCTCATTGAGAAAGGTCTCTGGTCCTCATCCCTGGTTGCCCATGAGAACCACCCAGGGAGCTTTAAAAAACACAGATGCCGGAGCTCAGCTGTTGGGAACTAACCTGAGGTCTCTCCCTGCAATGCTGTTTCTCCTTCCATCAGTCCCAAGGGAGGCGGAGGGAAGCTGGTACTGGAAGAAACAGGGCAACAAGCTGACTTTCCAGAGAAGAAACAAAGGACCTGACCTGAAAATTAAGATTTGGGTTGGTGTAGAGATGCTTCTAGAACCAAGCCATCTCCAAGCAGGATCTCCTCTAAGAAACACAAAGAACGGGATCCATTCTGATCACCCTGAATTTCTCCTTACGAGATAACATAGACGGGTCTAAGAACACCTCACCTTTGCCAAGGCGCTGGGGCAGAAATGGCCAAGAGCTCTTGTTAAGGTCCTGGGTTCATCTCCTCACCCTGCCCTTTCCCAGCCTAGTGACTTAGCACCTCCAGCCTCAAAGTCCTGATCTAGATACACTGAGAAGATAACAATCACAATAATAATACCATGCATCCATTCATCCAGGCAATGCTTACTGGGGGCCTACTATGTGCTGGATGCTCTTCCAGGCCTAGGGCACCGCAGGGAACAATACAGACAGAATCCTGCCCTCAGGAAGCTGACATTCAATTGGGGAAGACAGACTCTAAAGAAGCCAAGTCAAAAGGAAAAATAAGGCAGGAAATGGGGGCAGGAAGTTGGGCAGGAGGGAGTTGAAATTAGAGAGAAGGAGACCTGGAAGAGATCATGGAGAAAGGGAGAAAGGGAAAAAACTACTTACACAGGGAACAAGCTACTCACATAGAGGATTCCCGGCAGAGGGAACGGCATCTGCTAAACCCCCGAGGTGGGAGTGACTTGTTCTCATTTCGTTCGTCTAACAAATATTTACTGAGTGCCGATGTTACATGCCAGGCCCTCTCATAGGCACTGTGCATTCCTAAATGCCTATAAAAAAGGTCTTTTGTATCAAGAGGTACTTATAACACATATTAACCGTTGTTATGTTAGTAATAAACTCAAATTACTGGGCGGTCAGTGGAGAACCACAGCAGAGGAATTACAGTGGTGAGAAGCCCACAGACAGACTAGTGCGTGGCTGTGCTGCAACAGGGCTGCTTCTTCTTATCACGTTGCAGTTTGGGTAACTATGGGGGCGCTTACCACTAGCTCTGAGGTGGCTGCTGCAGGAAGGGGCTCTCTGGGGATCCCAGGGAAAGTGAAGCAGCCACGTTTTCCTCACCTTGTAACAAGAATGCTCCAGCCTAGAGCCCATCTCCTGGCCCAGAGCCTAGAAAACTCCGAGGAAGGAAGGTGAGCACACTTTCCAGGGGAACTGATTCCCTCAAGGGGCACCCTTGACCCTCTCTCACTCTCCGTCTTCTGTTCCCACCCCGCCCGCAGACTGCCACAAGTCCTGCCGGACCTGCTCGTCCTCGGGGACCTGCACGACGTGTCAAGAAGGCCTGAGGGTGAACAACCACGGAGGCTGTGTGCCTCACACTGAATGCGCCGCCCTGGAGTACTGGGATGAGGAGGCCCTGACCTGCCAGGCCTGTCATGCCAAGTGCTTCCACTGCACGGGACCCTCGGAGGACCAGTGTCACAGCTGCCTGCGGGACAGACTCCTTCTCAGTGAGTTACCTTTCCTCTGAGGACGGGTTTGTCTTTCCCTCCATCTGGGAAACTACCTTGCACAATGTGTGGCGCCCAGTAGAAACTGGCATCTTTCTAATTTTTCACTTTGTAGTTGGAAAAGTTTCAAGCCTACAGAAAAGATGCAAGAGGAAAAACAGTACAAAGAGCCCCGCACACATGCCCTTTACCCCGCTGGCCTTATCGTTTACTTGCTCTCACTCTCTCGCACTCGATGTATACTCAGACGTAATTCGCAATATATATTTTTTAACTGCTTGAGGATATGTTACATACATCTTGGCCTCTTTCCCACAAATACTTTAACACAAGCATACCTCGGAAATATTGTGGGTTCGGTTCCAGACCACTGCAATGAAATGAATATGGCAATAAAGCGAGTCACACAAACTCTTTGGTTTCCCAGTACATATAAACATTATGTTTACATTATACTGTAGCCTGTTAAGTGTGCAATGGCATTATGTCAAAGAAAAATCAATGTACACACCTTAATTAACAAATACTTTTTTGCTAAAAAATGCCAACCATCATCTAACAACGCAAGGTTGCCAAAGACCTTCGCTTCATATAAAAACTCAGTAACGGGCTTCCCTGGTGGCGCAGTGGTCGAGAGTCCGCCTGCCGATGCAGGGGACGCGGGTTCGTGTCCCGGTCCGGGAAGATCCCACATGCCGCGGAGCGGCTGGGCCCGTGAGCCATGGCCGCTGAGCCTGCGCGTCCGGAGCCTGTGCTCCGCAACGGGAGAGGCCACAACAGTGAGAGGCCCGCGTACCGCAAAAAAAAAAAAAAAAAAAAAAAAAAAAAAAAAACTGTGAAGCACAATAAAACAAGGTCTGCCTATATATATTTCCTAGGAATAAGGATGCTCTCTTACGTAACCACGGTACAATTGTCAAGTCTAGTAACTTTAACATTAATACAATCCTTTAATGAACCGTCCATATTAGAATTTTGTGAATTCCCCTTTAGACCAGGGCCCAGTCTAGAGTCAGGTACAGCATTTAGTTGCCACATCTCTTTAGAATCCTTGCCTTTTATGATATTGACATTTGAGAAGAACACAGTCCCTATCACTCCACTGGGGTTTGTGTGAAGGTTTCCACGATTAGATGGAGATCATGCATCCTCAGCCAGAATACTTCATATGTGATGCCATGTCCTTTGGAGGCACCCAGTGGTCACCTGCCTCTTGCAGGTGATGTTAATTTTGGTCCTCTCTTCAGGGTGCTGTCCAATTTCTCCACTGCAGAGTTACTATTTTCCCTTGTGATTAATGAACAGTCTGTGGAGAGATACTTTCTGAACATGTAGGTATTCAGCTTTTCATGAAAATTTCCCCTTGATTTAGCACCCGTTGATTAATAAATCTTGAACAAAATACGGGACAATCTGAGGTTGTCCAGCAGATGAGATGTGAAGGTTATTGCTAGTGGGAAGCAACGCCCTCAGGTTTCCAGGGATACCACGATTAGGCTTAACACGGTTATGGGAGAAAGAAAATGAAACAGAACTCAGTTGAAAGAAGGAAGAGTGAAGGGGTGTAGGAGAGACAAGAGATGAATATGTGAAGACCTGGAGAGCATGAGCATTCATCTCCCCAACCTGGCAGAGTAGGCCTGAGAAGCAAGACACTCAAATAGAAATGTGTGGCAATTTTTTCCTCTTCTTGTTGAGGTACCATCAGCAAGGGCACCAATTCCCTGCAGACACAGGGACAACCATCCTCAATACCATTCCTGGTTGCCTCCCAGTAGAAAACACTTGAGGATACCTATCCATCTGTCTTAGCTCCTCTTCCACAAATCTCAGTGAACTTCTTTCTTCCCAGCAGTTGCTGCTTCATGAGACCATTCCAGATCTCCTGTACTGCCCCAACCTCCAGGACCTTCTTTTCTTTTTTTTTGCGGTATGCGGGCCTCTCACTGTTGTGGCCTCTCCCGTTGTGGAGCACAGGCTCCGGACGCGCAGGCCCAGCGGCCATGGCTCACGGGCTCAGTTGCTCCGCGGCATGTGGGATCTTCCCGGACCAGGGCACGAACCCGTGTCTCCTGCATCGGCAGGCGGATTCTCAACCACTGCGCCACCAGGGAAGCCCAGGACCTTCTTTTCTAATTACCTCCAATATAGAGTGTTACCGGTGATCACCTCAGGTGCCTTCATACAGACAGAAATACATCTTATCACTACAAGGTGGTCTTCCCTTTAACTAGGGATACGAATTAGACTAGAACTGAGACTTCGGTGCTGGTGGTCCCCCAGGGGCTGGATGCAGGTTGTGCTAGGACCTGGTCTTCTCATATTCTCCCACCCTGCCCCTCATCACCACCCCACCAGGGTCAGGCTACTTATAAACTAGATAATTCCTCTGGAGGCTGTGGTAGTTTGAATAATGCTCTCCCTAAAAATGTCCACGACCTAATCCCCAGACCCCGTGAATGTGTTACCTTACATGGCCAAAAAAGAAAAAAAGAAATTGCAGATGTGATTAAATTAATTGTGTTGATTTGGGAGGATTATCCTGGATTATTGCAAGGTCCTTATAAGAGGGAGGCAGGATAACCAGAGTTAGTGGTTGAAGCCTATGTGACATCAGAACAGAGAGAAGATGCTCCAGCTTTGAAAATGCACGAGGAGCTGCAAGCCAAGGCAAGTGGGTGACCTCTAGAAGCTGGACAAGGCAAAGAAACAGATTCTCCCCCCAGAGCTTCTAAAAGGGACCTAGCCCTGTAGAGCCATGTCAGACTTCTGATCTATAGAATTATAAGATTTATTAAGTTGTATTGCTTTAAGCCACTATGTGGTAATTTGTTACAACAATAGGAAACTAATAAAGAGGTGTTTCATATTTAGGGGATTCAGGCTTCCCCCTCTTAGCTAGATACATCAGTTGGACAATAAACCACTGTCAACATCCATCTTTAACAGAATAGCCACTGGAGGACCTGGCACTGAGCCAGGTGCTGGAAAAGCAGAGATGAATGACATGGCCCCTGCCCTCAAGCAGCTCAGAGGGTCTCCCAGCACAGAGCTGGGTGGGTCCACAGCACTTACAGAGCTCTCGTATTATTTAGTTTGGGGTTTTTTTTTTTTCTTTTCCCCCAGTGCCTGTGCTAATGCTGACTGAAGTTATGGAGAAAAACTGGCTTCTGGTCTAGAGCTGACCAGTGGCTCACATTCATAAGGCAGGAGAGTCTAGCTTCTGGTCTATGAGGTTAAGCAGATTTGGGGAAGAAGTTGCCTCTAAGACTGTATGTTAAACTGCAAAGCCAGCAAATCTCATGTTTTAACTTTATCATGAATCCACCCTCACCGTCCACCCTAAATGCTGTTAAAGAAGTTGAAAGGGCAAGAATCAGTGACTCCACTGGGGTGGGTGGAGGAAGGAATGGGGTTATGTGTGGCTGAACTCCCCTGCAATTCATCTTACTGTAGAGAGCAGAGGATTCACGGTTAGAGTTTAATTTTTTTTTTTTTTTTTTTTTTTTTTTTTTTTTTTTTTTTTTGCGGTACGCGGGTCTCTCACCGTTGTGGCCTCTCCCGTTGCGGACCACAGGCTCCGGACGCGCAGGCTCAGCGGCCACATGGCCCACGGGCCCAGGCGCTCTGCAGCATGTGGGATCTTCCGGGACCGGGGCACGAACCCGTGTCCCCTGCATCGGCAGGCGGACTCTCAACCACTGCGCCACCAGGGAAGCCCGAGTCTAATTTTATAAATACTGGGCAAAACAGAGTCTCACAGTCCATAGAACTTTCTGTCCCGATGGAAATAGTCTATATCTGTGCTTGTACAACTGAGGGACTGAAGTTTTCATTTTATTTCATTTTAATTCACTCAAATGTCAAGAGTCACACTGTGTGGACAGCACAACAAAACCGAGGGTAAAATCTTATATTTTAGGCTAGAAATAGTTGAAACTGTAGGAATTTGTCATTGCATTGGCCCTGTACTTTCTGTTTTCTTCAGTGGAGCCTTGACTCTTGCTACCCTAGTCCCTGCCTTGAATGTTCTCCCCATCCTGCAAGACCCTGTACATACTCTTGTTCACTTTAACAGATGGTGGTTTCTGTCCTGCCCAACAGAGCCCATCTACTCTGACCTCTGTTTTTTCTCAACTCCTAATGTCCTTATGGTTGATTCTATATCTTGGACATTCATCTTAGGTCCTGGGATGTCCATCAGCCCACAGGGACACTGTCTCATTCCTCCTGCATCCCCCCAGCCCCCATGGTATACAGCAGGGAGCATATAGAGGTTTGGAAGACATGTGTCATATACTTGATACCAAGACAGATTCTTTTCATCCTTTGGCAGACACGACCTGCGTGCAGGACTGCCCCGAGGGCTACTATGCTGATGAGGACAGCCACCGGTGTGCCCCCTGCCACAGCTCTTGTAGGACATGTGAAGGGAGACACAGCATGCAATGCCTCTCCTGCCAGCCAGGGTGGTTCCAGCTGGGAAAGGAGTGTCTGCCCCACTGCAGAGAAGGGTAAGGTGCTCAACACACTTTCCCCTCACTTAATCCCATAACCACTCCAGATATCACTATGAGCAAACCCATTTTGCAGATGAGGAAGTTAAGTCTCAGAACACTTAAAGAACCAGATTGAAGTCTCACTGCTAGTAAGAAACAAAGATGAGAGTCCAACCCAACTGTAATGGTCTCCAGAGGATTTCTGCAAGTTCACAGTAATAGAAGAGTAAACAGCAAAGGTAGAGGGACCCAATGAGATAACACAAAGAGTCAGATTGTCAAAAAAAAAAGAAAAGAAAAAAGAAAAAAAAAACAACAACAAAGAGTCAGATTGTCAAGTCAGACCCACATCGCTAATTCAAAGGATACAAGCAATTACAAGGCAGAGGTGATTCTTCTCTTAGAGAAGTCCAAATCCATGAATGTAGGTTCTTTCCCTTCTTCATTACGATTTGTTCGGACCAGATTTAATATGTGAGGTCTAAGCACTGCATGTGGTGCATTGATTTTACAAAGGGAACAATTTCACTTAAATATCTCCATTTATACCCCACTAATTCTCCAACCTGCTATGCCCCCTGCAAATCCACAAATTACAGGTTCAGTTACCATAAACAACCCAGATACACAGATGTATCCTTCTAAAAGCATTTCACAGATAAGAGCCCTCCATCACGTGTTCTTCTGCAAGGAAAAACTGAGTGTTTATCAGAAGGTCTGGTTACCAGCACATTTGGAAGAGGATTTGACTGGGTCATCTTTCCCCCCCCCAAGCATTCCCAGTAAAGAGGAATCCGACTGATTACAGGCTTACTGCTAACTCTTCTTTCGCAATCAGTAACTCAAAGCACTGAGAGTTTCCAGACCCAGATTGAAAGGCTATAACTTTGGACTTTCCCCAGATGCTTTTGCTGAAATTAGCACATCTCTTATCTTCAGTTCTATAGCAATTGCTGCTTGTACCACTGCCTTGTGTTTTGATTCACCTCATTCATTCAACACATGCTTAGTAAAGAGCACTTGTATGGATTGATATAAGATGGGTAATACAAAGACTTTGTAAGAGCTTATTCTTCTTATATATCTCTTTCCCAGAAAATTATAGGCTCCTGGAAGAAAAACACATCTTATTTTTCACACAGGTTCCGACAACACTCAGCACAGAGCCACACACATTAGCAGACCTGAAAAAACACCAGTCGTATAGATCAATAAAGAGAGGTTCCTGCCAGACAAGAGGGGGATGGGGCTACCTGGGTCAGCCCTTCATCTTCATCTTAATAAGTGCTTGAAAAAAATCTGGATCCCATCTTTCTCAAATCAAGTCATTAGATACTCCTATGCACACACACACAAAATTTAAATAGATTGCAGACCATGAAATTAAGAAAGCAATTGCTCCATATTATGTGAAGTTACCCATTGGGAGGTGAGGCACAGGTTGCTGTAAATCCCTAAGGGCAAGTAAATGGGGTATAAATGAGTTATAAGTGGTGATATTTTACTGAACTATTCCTTTTGTAAAATCAATGATCCACATGTATAAACTTCATATGTTAAATATCATCATCTTGGGAAGTCAGGTGTGTAATCCTCTGCACTCTGACCCCATGCACATCATTACTTTGGTTTTTAACCTCAGAGCAGGTTTTTAAGGCCCCAGTTATTGTTTGTACTTATGCACAAGATCCTCTTCCAGGCTATGAGGCTCAGGTGATTTCATAGTCACCTCATGCAAGAGTTATCAAGGTAAGCAGTGGCACTGTGCTCTTGTTTTAATCAGAAACAGCCAATGGACAACTCTCCATTGTCTTCCTTTAGCATCACTCCTTAATAATTTTTAAAACCTATTTGGGGGCTTCCTTGGTGGCACAGTGGTTAAGAATCCACCTGCCAATGCAGGGGACACGGGTTTGAGCCGTGGTACGGGAAGATCCCACATGCTGTGGAGCAACTAAGCCCATGTGCCACAGCTACTGAGCCTGTGCTCTAGAGCCTGCAAGCCACAACTACTGAAGCCCGCACACCTATAGCCCGTGCTCCACAACAAGAGAAGCCACCGCGATGAGAAGCCCACGCACTGCAAGGAAGAGTAGCCCTGGCTTGCAGCAACTAGAGAAAGCCCGCGCACAGCGAAAAGGACCCAACGCAGCCAAAACTAAATAAATAAATTTATTTTTTAAAAAACCTATTCTGTATTGATAAGCTTTCTTCCCCAGGGTTCCTACTGATGTTTTTCATCTTAATAACAATCTATAATAACAACATTAGTAATCAATGTTTATGCTGCTTTAGAGTTTACAAAGTATCTCCACTCACAATGTGTCTTTATATTACGATTTGATTCAACAACACTCCTGTGAGATTGATATTATTCCCTCCATTTTGCAGATGAGGAAACTGAGGTTCAGAGAGGTTAAGTGACTTGCACAAGGTCACATGGCTACTAATACTTGGTGGAGCCAGGACAAAAAAATCAGATCTTCTGACTTCAATATTGTGTATTCCCTCTGTGGAAAATTGTGGATTTTCACTTTTTCCTATGGTTTTCTCTTTTGAGTCGTAGGTGATCTTTATCAACTATTCAGTTCATGATTGATGTTTTCATTGGATAGCGTCAGTGTGCCAACGTCCAGACAGGTTTATCTTTGGCAATGGTTCCTTTTCTCTCTTCAATGTTACTTGAAAATCTTGTGTTTACCTTCAAATAATGCACTGCTTGTTATCGTGGCATTTAATGGATATGTTCAAATTGCATTGCCCCACTTCATTAGCCCTTTGACCTTAAGCAAGTTGACTAAATTCTCTGAGCCTCAGTTTTTACATATGTAAAATACAGATAATATCTAAATCATGAGGTTTGCTGTGAGGATTAATCATAAAACTCATAATTATCAATAATATACATTAATTAGAGTGGACCTTAAATAATGTGATTCTACTTGATCTGTGTGGTTTGCAATGCATGATTCCATTTATATGTGGATTTTTTTCACTAAATATGTACTACACAGTCTGCAGTAGGTTGAATCCAAGCATGCAGAACCACAGATATGGAGGGCCGACTATCATTATTATATTTTTTAAAAACAGTATTACATGCCAAAAAACTATATATTATTATATGCAAATTTTCAACTACATGGAAGGTTGAAGCCCCTAACCCCTGAGCTGTTCAAGGATCAACTGTATTTATAACATTCCTGCCACTGTTCTAACAAGCTTCTCAGTAATAACTTACTTAATTTTAGCTACTAATATTAGCCCCATATTACAGACCTGAGACACAGAGATGTTGTGTGACTTGCCTGAGGTCACACAGCACATGAGGGTTGACTCCATGCACTCCTGTTCCAAAGGGCAAACTCCTAACTGCCATGTCCTAATGTCTCATTTTTAGACTCAATGAGGTGAAATAATGTTTATGATGTCTCCAGTGTACTGTCAGGCATATAGGAGAAACTTAACAAATGGTAATTATTGTTATTATATTTAGCCTCTGAAAATCTTTTCAAAAGAGATCACAACTATGTAAAGGTCAATATCACTCATGTCACCTCCTATTTCAAGATTTTTTTTTAACTGAGACATTAGAAAAACCACTCAGGAGTACATTTAAAATACCTCCAACTCCCATTCAATATGACTTAACACCTGAATTTTAAAGTGGCAGAGCATATAGGTATATAAAAGGCAGAGGTAGTGAACAATTATTGTGGCACTACTACGTGTGATCTATGCTAGGTCCTTTCATAACTTAATCCCCACAAATAGCAGAGGAGGGATTGTAATGTCCAATTTACAGATAAGAAACTGAGACTCATTAGATGTATTCGTATAATTAGTAATGAGTCTAATAAGTAAAGAGTCTAAAGGCACGCAGCTTGTAACCATGATTTTTTCCATCACACCCAACTTTGGAGCACAGCTTGATATTGAGTCTCTGCTTCCCTCCTTGGTTCAGGTATTACGCAGAAAACTCCACGGGGCGGTGCAAGGGGTGCAGCAGGAGCTGCAAGGCCTGCAGTGGCCCGCGGCCCACAGACTGCCTGTCCTGCGATCCATTCTTCTTTCTGCTCCACTCCAAGGGACAGTGTCATCGTACCTGCCCAGAGCATTACTACGCAGAGCAAAGCACACAGACCTGTGAGAGATGCCACCCAACTTGCGACAAATGCAAAGGTGAGAGCCACCTATCACTTCACCTGTGTGAACGGGAAAATGCAAAGTGTTTTTTCCTGCTTTGTCCCTCTCTCTTTTCATCACCTTTGGAGGGTCTTCTTGCCTGCCAACCTCATAGACAATCCTCTCCAGCATCAGCACCCTTTGTTCTCTTTCAGCTTCTGCACATCTGCCCTCTAACCCTAGTTGATCCTGCACCACACTGCTGCCTCTTCAGATCCTTCCCATCCTTCAGGGCCCAGATATAGGCATCGTCTCCTACAGCAAGTGTTTTCCACCTCCTGTCTTCTTTCTCTACCCGCTGAACTTGGAATATACCGAGCAAAATTTATTTTCATTATTTCAACAACTACTTAAGATTTTGGCCTAAAACTGTCCCAAGCTCCATTCTTATTTTCCAGAGACCTACTTGTCTGTCCCAGAGATTCTTAAAATCAACATGTCCCAGAGTAAACACAACCTGAGTTTCCTCTGATATTCACTCTTTCTGTTAATAGACCCACTGTCCAACCAAGTGCCCAGATCTGATACCTTGAAGTTATCTTCCCTTTGCCTCCTGTCCAATGCACCTACCCTCTAACAAAGGTAAACTTCAAGGTCTGTTGATTCTCTCTTCTAAATGTTTCTCTGCTCAGATCTCTTTCTCCATTCTCACTATTCTCATTCTTCATTCTCAGCATCTCTTAGCTAACTTTCTGAAATAGCACGTCACCCCAACTCTGGTCTTGCTACCCCACCCCCAGGTCATCATGTACAGTAATGCCATAGCAATCTTTCTAAAATTCAAATTTGCTCATTTTTCTCCATAGCTTGACATAGAATGGTAATTATGGTGAATTCATCTCACCATTTAAGAAAGAAATACCTCCTACAATGTTTTTATTCTTAAAACTTATTTGATTAATATTGATACCTGGTAGGGTACATTCCTGTTATCCTTTTCAAAATTGTCTTGGCTATTCCTAGCTCTTTTTCCAAGTAAATTTTATTATTTTCCAAGTAAATTTTATCACATTACATTTTTAAAAATCCTTGAATATTAATTGACATTGCATTAAAACTCATCTTTACGATCCTGAGTCATCACATTTATGAACATGGTATATCTCTCCAATCTATGCATTCATTTTTTTTTCCTTGATAAACTTTCAATAAATGTTTTCTGTTTTTGAAAAGTGATTAAATTCTTTCCCTGGTCAGTCCTTTTACCTTATGGTCTCAACTCTCCTTCCATGTACTTCAGAACCTAGAACCACCCAGAACCACTCAGCAGCCACCAAATAGGTGATGCTCTTTCATGCCTCCATGATTACTGTCCATGCATTTCCTCTTCCTGGAGAACAACACTCTATTAACTCTCAGCTTAAAGACCCAGTTTGAATATCATCTTCTCTGTGAAGCTTTTCTTAGTCTTCCCAGAAATCTTCTTCCTTCTTCTTGATTCTATAATACATGTTTTATCATAGCTATGTTTTATCATAACTAGTTTTATTCAATACATTACATTTTAATTAAACATCCAGCTCTCTTGCTGATTGTGAGACCCTCAAGGCAAGAATTGGACCACATTCATTTTGTCAATAAAGACTTTAAAAAATGGTCCACACAGGGCTTCCCTGGTGGCGCAGTGGTTGAGAATCCGCCTGCCGATGCAGGAGACACGGGTTCGTGCCCGGGTCCAGGAAGATCCCACATACCGCGGAGCGGCTGGGCCCGTGAGCCACGGCCTCTGAGCCTGCGCGTCGGGAGCCTGTGCTCTGCAACGGGAGAGGCCACAACAGTGAGAGGCCCGCGTACAGCAAAAAAAAAAAAAAAAAAAAAGATGGTCCACACCAAAAAAAATCTTTAAAAAAATTAAAAAATAAAAATTCAGTCCACCTATTCTTTTAGTTTTTTAACTTAAATTATTTTTAAGATTTCTAATGGTTTGTTTTTCATATCCATCTATTTTTATTTCATATCTTCCTATTTGTGCTTCAATTTTTTTTGAGAGGATATTTTTGTCTTCATTTACTTTTTAAGCATCTTAAATATGTTAATTTTTAAGTTTGTCAAACTTTTCTATGAAATTAATATTATCTGAAGTAAATTCATGTTAATTCTTGATTGTGTTTATCTTCTTTTTTAGCATTCTTTTTTCTACATGCTTTGAAATTTTGGTCTTGAGCTCATTTTGAATGGAAAACTTTGCTTTTGGTTTTCACTCCCTTTCTCTCTCCCTTCATCCTTATTCCTCACAGTCTGGTACTTTTTCAGCTCATGCTACACCATGTCCCACCCTGAAACTCCGTATAGAAACATGATGTTCCCATATTCCTGGAGGTGATACTGATGTCACTGCAGATCTCATCAGCAATCCAGCTGGCAGCCCAGGAGAGTTCCTGGTCAAGAGGTGATGTCTATGAGGGCAGAGAGTCCCACCCTGACTCCTGTTTTAAACTCTAAACCTAGATTTTGGTGCAGGTCTTATATGAAACACTTTTAGTTCCTATTATGGTAGAAAAGTTGAACTCACAGCCACAATTGTCTATATTTAGGCCCACAGCCAAGCAGGTGGGTGGCTTGAATCTGATTGCTATTTTGCATTTATATTCCCTTTTTTGTCCAGAGAGATTTCATCTTACTTTTGAGCCAACCTATCAGGTTTTTTTGGTTCTGTTTATGTTTATTCTCTCATTTCAGTGTGTCTGGAATGAAGGGGTTATGTCAGAACCTGAATTCATATGATTTTTTTATGTATACAGGAAATCTCTGTACCTCTCTCTCTCTCAATTTTGTTGCAAACCAAAAAAAGCTCCAAAAATAAATAGTCTTTAAAAAAAAATAAAGCTCATCAACACAGTCTCCCTGAGATTGTATTCCAGGGATGATTGGGCATATCTGGGTGAATCTTAAAGCCATCCTGAGTGTTTGTGCCTCCCCCTCCTGTATTTGACTTGAACCCCAAATGTTCCTGGTTAATGATTTCTATCTTTGTTGTTCATTTCTTCTGTCATCCTTTCTTCACCTACCACACATGTCCTTTGCTGGTTAGTGAATCTTTGTGCTGCCTTCTGATTTTGCCATATATAGATTATAAAATTTGGGGACAGGTTTTCTCCTGGGGTATAAACTGGGTGAAAACATAAAGGATGAGTTCCTTCCTTCTTAAAATATTAGCTGTCATACTAAGAAATGAGCATGCATGAAGGATACAGGGAAAATTTCCCAACCTAAATAAGTAGTTTACCAACTAGATTGTATTTCCTTCACATTTGACTGCCCAATAATATTAGGGTGTTAAAAAATACTTAAAAGAACCAAGGGGGTTGGGGGAGGGCAGCATACTAATGACCAACATGTATCTTTTATGCAGCTGGTTCCTTCATAATTAGCTCATCCTTACCTTCACACATTTAACTGTTTATTTATCGTCCACACAAAATTGTTTTAAATAAAAATCCAGGCTGGTTAACCAAAGCCTCCTAACTCTCCCGAGCTGCCTCTCTCCTCCAGTGTGGAATGACACCATGGACAGACCCCAGGGGTGGCTCTGCATGGCTGAATTCATCCCGTGGGGGTCATTCTAAGGGAGAGCAGATGGTGAGCTGTTCCAAATTTTACGGAAAAGCCAAAGCTGTCTTTATAGGTGCCAAGTTTCCTGCAGATCCTTGGAAGCAATGATAAATGTAAGATGTTAAACTTGAAAAAAAAATAGAAAATATTCTGGAAATTAGCCAACTACCTTTTGCAAAAGACACAGAGTACCCTAAGTATGCAGATTTTGCAATAAATCAATGTAGGTGATGTAAATGGAGTCCTAATTTGTCACCCAGAGGTGGCTTGTAGTACCTTTGGGGATTGCCCAGGATCTAGGCCAAATTACTGCTGGCCTTCTGGAAAATGTAACCAAACTTAAGACACAAATTTTGTGACCTAACATTTTTACTCCCTTTCATTTCTCTCTTTTAATTTTTCCTACCTTTAATTTCTCTTCATAAAGAAAAAAAATCCCACACTTCTATATTTTAAAATTGGAGTAAGACATTTAAGCTGTATTTCAGAAAACTGCAGGGAGAAAAGGAAAGAAGTAGGGGAAGATGGATTATTTCTTCAGAGACCAAAATTGTGTTCCAGAACATGTAGGAAATTCTGTATGAAGTTGGACATAAGATAAAAATAGAATGGCTTCGAATTTATACCACTATAGGCAGCCCCCAGTCTAAGAGGAAGTTGTGTAATAAAGGTTTATTATCTGAGCTGTTGTTCAGAACTCAGAATTCATTCTTTCATAGAAACATTATAAATGATTGAGCTCACAGCTCAGACATGAAAAGTGGATTTAAATCCAGAGTGAATGTAAGAGCAGGACTCACGGTTCTAGTTCAACTTCAACTAACCACACTTTACAATATTTTTCTGATGAAAAGGCCTATATATCAAGTTCCAACTCACAATATCAGGCACATTCCATGCCCCCTCTATCTCCCTGCTCCTGGCTCTCTGTCTAACTCAATGAACTAGAGCTCAGGTCTCCTGTCCCCAAACTCTCTCCAGAAGTTATCCGTTGGTATCTGCATAGAAAGAAATACTTGGGTCAGTCATTCCTGGGGTCTCTGAATTAGGAGAGAAGGCTATTACCTCCACAGGAAACAGTCTGTCTGTTCAGACCTCCTCTACTTGGTTCATGTATGAAGGCATATAGTATGATCAAAGAGCACTGCACTGTCACTCAACAAACCTGAATTTGACTCTTGAGTCAAGCATTCCGTATGAAACCTTGAATGAGTGACTTCTCATGTCTGGGCATTTGTTTACATTTATTTTAAAATTAAATAAATAGGATGTCAAATTTCTGAGAAGAGAGTTTACAGCTTTCAAGAGAAATTCAAAGGAATCTATCATGACAATCCCCAAAATTAAGAACTATTGGACAGGGCTTCCCTGGTGGCACAGTGGTTAAGAATCTGCCTGCCAATGCAGGAGATACGGGTTCGAGCCCTGCTCCGGGAAGATCCCACATGCCACAGAGCGACTAAGCCCATGCGCCACAACTACTGCACTTGCACTCTATAGCCCGCAAGCCACAACTACTGAACCCGCGTGCCACAACTACTGAAGCCCGCGCACCTAGAGCCCATGCTCTGCAGCAAGAGAAGCCACCGCAATGAGAAGCCTGCGCACCACAACAAAGAGTAGCCTCCGCTTGCTGCAACTAGAGAAAGCCTGCAGGCAGCAATGAAGACCCAACGCAGCCAATAAATAAATAAATAAATAAATAAATAAGAACTACTGGACAAAATGATCTGGTAAATTCTTTTAGCCCTAGCATTTTAAATTCCAAGTCTGGTGTTGCTTCTCAACTAGGAACTGCTCATTCATGATTTACTCATCATGAAGTTTTGGGACCCTCCAAATCATCCTCATCCTCTCTACTTATTAAACAATAAGCAGAATGATAAATAAAGCTTTTACAAACTTTCTACATGATTTCTCATTCTCTGAAAATCTTTCCTTTTGCTGTAATAAAAGATCTGTCATCTCCAAACCCTTATTTCCAAATTGAGAGTTTACATTGATTAGACTAATTGCATAATTTCTAGGTCTTTACTTAGTATCTCATAGACTTTTTTTCCATATCCTCAATCAATTCACGCTTCTACTTCAATTTACTTGACATGTTCCTTGCTCCTAAGTGTTTTGGATCCAAGACAGAGATTGAAATCTAAGGTCAGTTTCATAACTTAGAATCATTTTTTCCTTTCAGGAAAAGGAGCATTGACTTGCTTATCCTGTGTGTGGAGTTACCACCTGGTGGGAGGAATCTGCACCTCTGACTGTCTCGTGGGAGAGTACAGAGTGGGAGAGGTACAGATCTGGGCGTGATGTGTCTTCCGCCATTTCTACAGAGGGACATGAGCTAGTTTCTGCATGTCATTTTGGGCAAAGTCAAAAACGTCATAAAATCCGTACACTCACTATAGCTCAGGTTTAATATTTTTAAATCGACCATTGCACTGTGGAATAATGGTGCTACCCACCTGTAGCCTTAATTTCAATCAAAAGAACTGAGAAGACCTGAGATAAATAATGGGGAGTTATTTAATGAGGACCACAATATATTGCTCATGACCTTAGAAGTTTCAGGTCTACATAGGAATTTTATGTCAGAAATAAGAAATATCTTCTCTCCTACCCCTCTGCTGGCTAAACTGAAACGTCTGAATAATGTCAGAGCTACATAACCAATGTTGGTCCTCCATCTCCTCCACCCCTTCAAATATACTAAGAGAGGTATATTTCGTTTCCAGGCCTAGAAACCATGGATTTTCTGAGTCCACTAACTTCTTGATTGTGTTTCCAAACTTTAGAAATTAAGTAAATCTCTCCATGGTAAAACTCACAAGTCCCAGCATATTCACATATGCCATTCTCTTTAAATTCTGACAAGAGCCCTCATTACACTTTGGAGAAACTGAGAATCCAAGAGGTTAAATACAGTAATTTGATAAAGATCATGCAAACAGTAAGGAACAAAGTTGGGATTAAACACAGGGGTTCTGACTCCTAATCCAGGATTTGATGACATCTCAGCTAAGAAAGCACCTTATCAGCACCTGAAACTTGCCAAGGTGCTCAACAACGGCAATTTCCATTCCTTCTTTTTCTACTGTACCAGCCTTCCAAAGTGCAGACGTGAAATAGGAAGGCATCTTCCCTCAGCTACGTTTTCAGCACCAGTGAAATGGAGCAACTGGTTGGGAGGGAAGCCACTTTCTCACCTCTCAACAATCTTCCCACTGAGATTTCACTGCTTTCGCTAACAGTCCCAATTTATATTATTCTGGGGCAGAGACACAGAGGCAGAGCAGGTCATGTAAATGAGTGAAGAGTGTTGGGTCAAAGAAAACCCCAGTGCAAACTTGACCATAGGTGGAATTCGACATTTCACCTGTGTGTTGGTGACCTCAGAGCTAGGGCTCGGGATTGTATCAAATAGAAGAGCACAAAAAGGCGGCCACCGCCACTCAGCTCTGTCTGTGATGTGGGAGTGGTGAATTCAATAATGATAAATCTTCCAGTTTCTAAAGAGAAACTCAGCACTGATTTACATGTGAAATATCCCAATTTTGAAATGCAGGCAATGAATTCAAATTTTTTTTAAACTGAGAAGGCCAGTTGAGTACGGACCATACAAAACTTGTCTTTGACCAGGTCCAGCACATGGCTGTCAGTTTGTAACCTGAGCTATTCTAGAAGCTTGTTCTCTCACTATGATTACCAGCAGATCTCAGAGGAAAGGCTCAGCAATGGTTCCACCCAAGTGCAAATAGCTGATTCTGTCTTTCACCCAGAACAGTAAAAATGGACCCAGAACAAATGACCTTTCTGCTATCCCCAACCTGCCTCCTTCCCTTATCCATAGGAGAGGGAACCCCCATTTGGGATCTCCAGTGCCTTGTTAATTTCTCCACACTCCAAAGGAATCTGATTGTTCTTAACAGGGGGAGAAATTTAACTGTGAAAAATGCCATGAGAGCTGCGTAGAATGCAAAGGACCTGGCACCAAGAACTGTACTGTGTGTCCTGCCAACCTGGTGCTGCACATGGATGACAGCCGCTGCCTGCACTGCTGCAACACCTCCGATCCCACCGATGCCCAGGAGTGCTGTGACTGCCATGACACCACAGGTGAGGGGAGAGGGAGGGGCCTGCGGAGCCAGAGGAAGCGCATGTCCTCAGGATGCTGATGGGAACATGGGGGAGAGAGGGATGGGAAGTTTCGGAGGATCAATAGAGCAACCTTTGGGCTTCCCTGGTGGCGCAGTGGTTGAGAGGCCGCCTGCCGATGCAGGGGACACGGGTTCGTGCCCCGCTTCGGGAAGATCCCACATGCCGCGGAGCGGCTGGGCCCGTGAGCCATGGCCGCTGAGCCTGCGCGTCCGCAGCCTGTGCTCCACAACGGGAGAGGCCACAACAGTGAGAGGCCCGCGTACCGCAAAAAAAAAAAAAAAAAAAAAAAAAAAAAAAAAAAAATAGAGCAACCTTTATTTAATGATTCTTTTTTAAATTTATTTTTTTAATTGAAGTATAGTTGATTTGCTATGTTGTGTTAGTTTCTGGTGTACAGCAAAGTGATTCAGTTATGCATATATATACGTATTCTTTTTCATATTCTTTTCCATTATGGTTTATTACAGGATAGAGCAACCTTTTCTTTGAGTGCCTGCTATGTGCCCACTGTACCTGAAACGTTCTGTCCATCATCTCATATAAATTGATATTATTAATCCCATTTTACAGAGGAGGAGACTTTGGCTCAAAGGGTTTGATTAGCATGCCCAAGTCCATACCAATGTTAACAGACTCATCTGGAATCAGAATATGGGTCATTTGGACTCAAAGCCAGCATTCTCTCCACTGCTGTCCTGCCTCCCAGATTCAAGCTCAAGCAGGTCTAGAATTTCATCTTTATAAATTTACTTTATTCCTTTTTAAAAAAATCTTCCCTCCCGGGAAAAAAGGAAAAGAGTTGCCTATCAAGGAAGCTGATGCTAATATTATCTTGATTCCGTCGAAAAATCATCCTGCAGAAGGCAGCCCAAATCCAGGGCTCCCATTAGAGACTTAAGGCATTTTGGAAATGAACTTCCATTGAAGGCTAAGAGGAAACAAAACCCCTTTTACCAATTCCAAGTCCCCCAACTGTCTCCCACCCCCAATCCATTCACACGGGTACTTGGTTCTCATTGGCCACAAGCTTAGAAAGATCCCAAATGGAGTGATTTCTTCTAAAAAGAAAAAGATAAATTCTTAAAAACTATTCTCTAGTGTAAAAGCAGATCATTTCCTTGGAGTTCGGCTACATCATGGCCTGACAAAAAGAGACATTTATGGGAGCCTGTCCATTTTTAAGAAAAGTATATCCCAGACCCATAACTGCTACTAGTCTTTTCTGTTTTATTTTTAATCAGCCTTTTCAACTAATTTTTAAATACCATCTTTCCAAAAACTAATTGTTTCCTTCTTTCAGCTTTCCACTCCCATTAGCAGCTGGTTTCCCCAGCTTTTCATACACATCCACCTTCAGGGTCTGATTGCCTAATATCCATGCTGTGTCTGCTAAGAATAACAAGCTTCATTACACTGATGGCTTTAAATGAAACCAGAAGTGTGTACATGTTGGGTGCAGACTTTCTGCAAGCCTTTTCCAACTAAGAACTATTTAGTCAGCTCTCCTGGGCTTTCTGTGGCTCCTGAAGATCTACCTGGGGCAACTCTGCAGAACACCAAATACTCTCGATTACCTGCTCATTCGTTGCTAAGACACTCTGATCCTTCAAAGAACCCATATCACAGAGGCTGACTCTGACTCTGTGGACCTAAGACTGGAGAGCAGTAAGACATGATTGCATATGGCACCCTGGTAATTGAAACAACCTCGAAAAGTCTTTTATTGATTCTCCTGCCTCAGGCAGTATTTATCACAAAGTACCACACACAGGTTGCTTATCCTTCCCTCTGGTGCTTTAATATTTCCTCCAGGGAAAAATTCTGTGCGGATATGTTAATGACAAAAGTAGTAATGATGGTGCTGTTACTTTAGGAGATGAAATTCTGCTTGATGGGCAAAATCCCATGAGGATGAAAGTTAGGATAAAATAGAAAACTTGTTTATCACTAGCAAAAAGAGAAAGAAAACACATAGTGGTGATGAATCAGACCTAATTGGCCAATATATTATAAAAGAAAATAATTAACCCTAAAATAATTGGCAACAGTATTATATCCATTAAGCTAGTGTATATCATGTACCTAGAATCTCATAAAACATCCTGGGGGCAGACCTAGATGGTTCAAAAATGTTTATGGAAAACATACTGTGTATTTCAACTTGTACATCCAACAAGGCCTGCTAGTTTTTTCTCTGGTTCTTTCATACTCTCTTTCACATTCCCATTTGGTGGGTTATAGGAAAAAAAAAAAATCAGGTAACTTACCCAAATTATACCACCTGAATAAATGAGTGAAAAGTATAAAAAAATGAGCTCATCACTGAATTATGACACTGTTTTGGTTACTCTATATTTTCAATTAAGGCATCAAAACAAATGTTGGTGGATGACAGGGGGGCAGAGCTCTCAACTTCACAAATGCTAGTTATGATAGAAGAAATCCCCTATCACTCAATTTGGTAGTCAGAATTTAAAGATGGTACTTTTCATGCTGCCAAATTAGGTCCACAGAATACCAAGAAGTCAAAAAACCTTTGTCAGTGTTTTGCCCTAATGTCTCCAGACTGTAGCATGAAGCAAGGATTCCTGGGTTTGAGTTCTGATTGCTCCATAAGCAAGTTCTTACCTGTGACAATGTGACAATTCACTTTCTCGCTGTGGGTCTCAGTTTCCTCAACTATCAAACAACAGATTGACCAGTAATTCCTATGGCCCCATGCAGCAATGAATCAACGGCTTTATAAATAATCTGTTCCTATCTTTGAATTGTGGGATAATACTGTTGAATCAGGTTTAAAGGTAGCTGGGGAAAAGACTCAGTCTTAGAAAAAGTCAGAGTTGAAACAGAAATAGAGCATTTAGCAATAACTAAAGCCTGGCCCAAGAGGGAACATTTTTCTCAGGAAGGAAGTAGAAGAATCAATTTGGTAAGGTTGGACACTTGGTGACTCACCCATGAGGTATGGGTATGAGGGGGCTCCCTTTGGATCTCAAACTGACGTTCTCCTTCGAAGAGTTTGTTGGTATCACCTGGGATAGACTGAAACTCTCACGGGAGTAGACAGGGAGCAATTCTGTAGAGGGGTGCTCTCTAAGAAAATCGAAGACAGTGGTTCTACCATTTTAGATTCAAAAGATAAAGGTGAAGCTCCTTAACTCAGAAACTAATTTTCACCACTCCATTTCTTCTCTGCCACCATTCCCCTCTGCCCTCTTCCTTTGGGGTCATCTTCCAACAGATGAGTGTATCCTTCGAGCAAGTGAAGTTGAACCTGCAGGTGAGCGTTCCAAGACAGCCCTGTTCATCACCTCCTCCGTTATGCTGGTGCTTCTGCTAGGGGCAGCTGTGATCATCTGGAGGAAATCTCGGGGCAGAGTCAGGCCCACAGAAAAGGCCGGCTATGCAAAGCTGGCTGACCCTAGCAAGTCTTACTCCTCCTATAAGAGCAGTCATCATGAGAGCACCAGCTTTGAAGAGGACCAGGTGATTGAGTACAGGGACCGGGACGAAGATGAGGATGATGAGGATGACATTGTCTACATGGGCCAAGATGGCACCGTCTACCGGAAATTTAGGTATGGGCTGCTGGATGACGATGATGAAGATGAACTGGAATATGATGATGAGAGCTACTCCTACCAGCAAACAGAGGTCACCTCCACCCCCAGCCCATTCAACTCACAGGCATGCATGTGAGCATTACAGTGTTGGATTTTATCCCGACACACCAGGGTGACGTGCGGGTGTTTGTGTTTGTCTTTTTAACCACGAGTCCAACTAGATTGTGTAAGAATGCTGAAATATTTTGTTCTTCTTTTGGATGGCTAAACTCAATTAACCATAATAGTTCAACCATAATTGAGGAACAAGGATAAAATACAGAATGATTTTCCTCAAAACAATATGTCAAGACACAAAACACAGGATGTAAAAAAAGTGAGATCTGTGCAAACTGTTTTATGTGATTTAAAAAAAAATGGAAATGAACCTATAGAAATTCTGTTTCTCAGCTGTATTGTGGAGATATCTGCTGCCTTCTTGATTTCTGATATTTCTGTAAATGATTTGGGGGATGGGGAGACAAAGGAATTGTTTGTCTTAGGGGATTTTTCTCCCCTTTTAGTTCTCTTCGGGTGGAGATTTGTTCTATAAGGGGCAACTAAAGAAGGTTCTCCTCCTCATATCATTTATACCAATTATTCCAGATCACCCCTAAGCAGAAGAGGCCACCTCTCTTGAGGCTGGTCATGACCTATTTATAGACATGAGGAAAGACACGGGAAGTAGCATCATAGGCAAGGAATCAGGCCGTGTGGTTCCTTTGCCATAATCCATAGTCATGATGAGTCTAGAGCAAGCTCAGCCAGGAGATAGGCAGGAGCATCCCAGGAGGAAAGAAATCACTAAGTTTCCAAGAATGTCAGCCTTACACCCTCATGATTTTTCTAAGAGCATTTTTGGTTGGAAACATCAGCTAAAACATCAAGTAATAAAAGAAAAATGTCAATGTTAACCTAACATAAAAAGAGATAAAATGACAAAAACTTCAGACACTCTTTAAAAAAGACTTTAGCTACTAAATTAAGGAGCTTTTATCAACAGCCCATCACAGAACTGTGGACTCTCCATAGAAAAAGTTAGGATGAAATTCCCAACATCCTGCTCACCAGCTTAATCCGGCTGCTGACCAGCCTTCCAACACTCTTCATCTCTGTGATCTTTGTTTCTAGACATCCTAGGCATCCCTTTTTCCACCCTCCTGTCAAGTACACTCTTGGGCTTGTGCACCCTGGACAGTTTTTCTGCAGGCAATACAAAGAAGGGCTCTTGCTAGGTGAAATTATATAAGCAGGGTTTTGTGGATTTCCATGTAAAAACAGAAGTGATAGGCAGTCCTGGGCGTGGACCACCAGAAAGTGACATTTCCAGATAATGATGATAATCACACACACACAAAAAAAAATGTATTGCACACTATGTACCAGGTACCGAGCTAAATAATTCCTTTAAAAAACTCACCCCACTTAATACCACTGTTAACTTCATGAGGTTGGTACCATTATTACTCTTTTTTTTTTTTAATAGGAAACCCAAGGCTTACAAGATGTTAAATAACTAGCCCAAGGTCACAGAAAGCTAATCAAAATTCAAGAAAAAAGGATGACTCTAAGGTGTGTGTTCTTAATAACTATTCTCCACTGACACAAAGTGGAAAGAGAAGCATCCTAAATCTAATAAAGGCATGTCTATTATTTTATGATATGGCAACTCTATTATCTTTCCTGAATGTGTGCATTTTCTTTTCTTTTTTTAAAAAACATATCACTGACACAGGAAATCTTTGTAAAGAAGTCTTCAGTTTACTGAAGTCTTCAGTGTTTCTTTAGGGGAAAGCTCTTAAAACAAAGTTGGCGAACTTTCTCTGGAAAGAGCCAGATAGTAAATACTTTTAGGCTTTGCACAACTATCAACTCTGTCATTGTGGCCTGAATGCAGCCAATCCACAACAAATGGGTGGGCTGTGCTCCAAAAAAATTTTATTTATGGACACTGAAATTTGGATTTAAGATAATTTTCACATATCATAAAATATTATTCTTCTTTTGATTTTTTTTCCTTCAATCGCTTAAAAATGTAAAAACCATCCTTGGCTCAAGGCAGTGCAGAAACAGGTGATGGGTCAGATTTGGCCAAGAGACTGTAATTTGCTGACCTTGTCTTAAAAAAAAAAAAAATTCTTAAGAGACCATGTGTATCACACATACATATGATATGCTTCCAAAAATTTTGATCATTTAAAATCACCTCTTCAAAATCTATTTGAAGCCTTATGGTTCCCTTTTCAATTCTTAGAAACAAAAATACATGTAAGATACCCATCTTATCAATGGAAGAATTCCTCATCTTTTGTTGTGTAATTGGAGTGTAGCCTATGGAAATAAGTAATTTTGTTTATACTGTGTTGTTCATCTTCCCTGATAATTCTAAAGCTCTGATAGACTGAGTTTGACATTTCTTTGTGTAGCCTGGAAATCGTTTTCCAAGAAAAATCTGTGTTTATGATACACAGTTAAAGATTAAATGAGGTCAAGATGACCTTGAATACTAAGAAAAATTGTGTTGTTACTCTATGTAATCCTGAAAAGAAGGCTCATGCTGTATATGGGTAGTTTGACATCTTTCCTTCTTTGTTCTTAGTTAGGCCACTTTATTCGCAGACTTCTGAATATTCTGCTAACAACTGCCTAAATAGATAAATATGTGATTGGAAAACAAAGTCACTTTTTGGTTTTCTGTTTGCGAACAACTTGGAAATATTGAGAATCCTTGCAGACTGGAAATACACCAAGAGGCTGGGCAGGAGCTTGGAAGGCTCTAGTTCATAGAAAGTAATTTTAAAATTGAAAACTGGGACTTCCCTGGGGGTCCAGTGGTTAAGACATCGCCTTCCAATGTAGGGGGTACAGGTTCAATCCCTGGTTGGGGAGCTAAGATCCCATATGCCTCGGGGCCAAAAAAACAAAACATAAAGCAGAAGCAATATTGTAACAAATTCAATAAAGACTTTAAAAATAGTCCACATCAAAAATAAATTTGAAAATAAAATTAAATCAAGACCAGATAATGCCATAGGGACTTGCTTATTGATGAACTACTTCTGAGCACTTTTTATGTGATTAGTATTATGCCTTACCAAGAATACAGAGCAATAAAAGAATGCTTTTTTCCCCTACTTTTTATCTTTCTGCCTCCAATGACTAAGCTAGTCATATCAATTACAAACTTTCTCCTTAAAAATCAGTCCAATTGTTTATCAGCCCCATCATCACTGGCTCAACTGGGCCATTAGTCTCTCTCATCTGGATCTTTACTACTTCCTCCTGACTCATTGCTAAGCTTCAGTCTCTTTCTCCCAATTTATCTACCCTGCTATCATAGGTCATTTCTAAGGTCTATCGGATCATCACATTCAAGGCTCCCCATCACCTACATTGATTACAACATTCAAAATTTTGCAAGATATGGCCTTTGTCTCCAAACTTACTATGCACCACTTCCTGACCCCTCCTCATTTCCCAGCTTCTCCACTTATACTCAACAGTACTGAATTGCTTCTAAGTTCTACAGGATAATATCTTGTTATCTCATGTCCTTGGGCACACACTGTTCACTCTCCTTGGAATATTTTCCCCTACCCCCAACTTGACCTGGAAAATTTCTTACCATTCTTTAAAATCATGTTCCCTCATAACCTCTCCTGGGAGGTCTTCCCTGACCTTGAAGAAGGTTAATCACTTTCTCACCTCTCTGCTACCTAGATACTGTGCGCATATAGCTTTTCACATCACACTGTTGTCACTGTTTGATTATACATCTATTACCACTAAGAGACTGGGTACTTCTTGAAGCAGCTACCATTTCCTTTCCAGAACCTACCACAGTGCCCAGCACTAGGTAAATAATCAAGAAATATTGATGGAATTGAATGTTAAGACGACAGGACTCACAAATATAAAGTAATTTGACAATGATACAGACCATATGTTGTATTATGCGGTCCATTCCTATTTGGTCTTGAATATAGATGATAAGGGGGTGAGGTGCAGGTGATGGTGTCAGTTAAATATGAGAAGTATGAGATAACCACAAATTAGAGCATGTTAGGGGTGGCTTCATGGGAAAGGGACTTATGCTTGGACTTGATTTGAAAAAGAAAAGAGGATGTAGAAGGTATCCCTCAAGGAAGGTGCTGGAGTGAACAAGTTGTTAACTTGATAATTGTAATAATATTAACTCACTAAGTGTGTATTAAGAATTTTCCACATTCCAGGCACTGTTTTGGAAACAACAGTGAGTGGAATCAATCAAATCTTGGGCCTTACAGAACTTGCAGTCTAGTTGGGGAGAAAAAAACAATGACAACACAACTACCATTTTTGATGCCTTCTACGTGCCAGCCACAGTCTTAGGCCCTTTTCTCATACGATGTCATTTAATCCTTACTACACAAATGCAGTGGAATAGGACCGTGATCCCTCTTTACAATTGAGGAAATGGAGGCTCGGGGAGGACACTCAAAGTGCCATCAGTCAGGTGTAAGTGGTCCAACTGGGATGTGAATCTAGGACTTTAGTCCATCTTCTTTCTGCTCTACCCCGCTGCTTCTAAGCTAAAAAAAAAAAAAAAAAAAAAACCTGGCCTTTGTCAGTAATCCCTGGATCTCATCTGGGGATTCGTTTTAGCTGTATGGAATTTGCTATAATGAATCATCAGAAGGTGATGCCAAGGAAGCACCTATGGGATCCTGCAGTTCGGGTGCATAATCTCACCTAGAGGCATAGTGTTGAGGGGCAATGAGGAAAGAAAGAATTTTAGGTAATTGTGCACATTAACTGTAGATAAGCCAACCTATTAAAAAATATTCATGAGAAAATAAAGTTTAAAAAGATAAAAAATATTCATGAGATTCTACCATATAAAAGAAAAAAAATTGGGGGCTTCCCTGGTGGCCCAGTGGTTGAGAATCTGCCTGCTAATGAAGGGGACACGGGTTTGAGCCCTGGTCTGGGAGGATCCCACATGCCGCGGAGCAACTGGGCCCGTGAGCCACAACTACTGAGCCTGCGCGTGTGGAGCCTGTGCTCTGCAACAAGAGAGGCCGCCATAGTGAGAGGCCCGCGCACCGCGATGAAGAGCGGCCCCCGCTTGCCACAGCCGGAGAAAGCCCTCGCACAGAAACGAAGACACAACATAGCAAAAATAAATTAATTAATTAATTAACTCCTACCCCCAACATCTTGGAAAAAAAGATTAAAATTTTAAGAAGTTAAGAATTTCCAAATATGGAATCAGAAGTAGCATCAAATGGGGATAGAAGACTGCTATATAGAAAAACTGAAGATACAGACTTTAGGTGCTCAATACATACATTTAACATTGGAATAGAGATTTCAAGATCTGTACAGAGTTAAGGAGGTCTACTTCAGAGCTCGTGAAAAAAGAAACTGCTCAGTGTATTACCCAACTGAAGAATTAAGTTCAGATGCCATCAGAGTAGCCTGCATTTTACACTGAAATGTAAGAACTGTAAATAGATTGCGTTTCAAAAAGAAATATATGAATTCTATCAATGCATGCTTGGCACAGACTTGAGATGTAACTGATCACGACACATCAACAACATCTGATAATGAATAAATGAGATCAGAATTTGAAGATGTCTTTAGGGTTTCACTTTTAAAAAAACCACCTATGTCTACCTTGCACTGCTCTCAAACATAGGCAAAAAAAAAAAGTCATAAAGTGAAAAAAGATATGAGGAATGAAGTCTGTTTATTCACTTCTGTGGCCCTAGTGACCAACTCACTACATGGTACAAAGGCCATTCATTTATTTACAGGAACGAAAATCATTGCACGTGGGTGTCTTCTGAGCTAAGAGTAGAAGTCAGAACTAGGTCCCGTGGTCACATTTAGCTGTAAGGAAGGCTTGAAAACAAGTATTTGGTAAAAGGATATGAGGTTATCATGAAGGGCTTAGCACAATCATGACTTATCTTCTGGGGCTTTGCCACCCATTATACAAGGTTTCCCACATCCAGAAAGAGGAGGGTAGGACAGGATAGCTGTTAGATAGCCTGACAGAAAGACCTCTCACTCTAACAAAGTGTTCATTGATAAGAACTGATCCTAGGCTTCAAGGGAAGTGATATAAGCCTTATTAAACTACTAAATGAGAAAAATATATGTTTGCAAAACAGAGAATTATAACCAATACAACAGCAGAACCAGACTGAAGTCAGGAGGATTATCATCCCTCTGACTAAGTTATTGTTTTCAGTGAAGGCACTTTGGTGGCTAGGAGTGTGATTCTGGACCTGATAAGCTGACCCTTAAACAACATGGGTTTGAAGTGCACAGGTCTACTTACAAGCAGGTATTTTTCAATAGTAAATACTACACTACTACCTGATTGATTGAATCCCCAGATGCGGAGGAACCACAGATCCGGAGGGCCGACTATAAACTGTATCCAGATTAACCCTCAGTGTTATTTAGGGGTCAACTATAAATTCTGCTGTATCCTTTAGGCTGCTTTTAGTTATACATGATAGAAAAGTCAACCCAAACTGGCTAAATACAAAAGGAATTTATCAGCTCACCTAATCAAAAAGTCTAGGGCTAGGGGATGAAATCAGGTATTGCTGGAAATGGGGCTCAAACCATGGCATCACGTATGGGTTTCTCTCCATCTCTTGCCTGTCTTTTGCTATATTGGCTCCATCCTCCCTGGAGGTCTCCCTCACTTTGACAGGATGATGGCCTGCAGTGCCAGACTTAGAATTCTCATGGGTCCACGTCCAATAGGAAAAAGGCCCTACCTCTGACCCACATCTCAGCAAACACTTATGTGGTATCTCATTGGCTCAGAAGAGACATTTGCCAGTTTCCAGGTGTAAACACTCCCACTGTGGCCAATTTCAAGCTTCAAATGTGATGTCAATTAATGTGCAGTTGGAAGAAATGTAAAAGGAACCATTACATAGTATTTCTATCACACAGATACATTAGACATCAATAACCTCAAGAACACAGCTAATATTAAAACGTAAAACACAAAATCAGTTTTGCTTGTTACCTGTGTTTTTAATATAACTTCTTTAGTAGAAAGTCTTATAACCTAATTTTTAAATAACAGCTGTGTCTAACAACTGCTTCACAAGATTCCTGACAAATTAACAGCTGGGTTTCATAAGCTGGGACAAGCCAACTTCAACATACCACCCTTCCACTCTTTTTTAGGTAGAAGCTTTTCCTCTGTGATTGTTTTCTTTCTCTCAATAACAAATATCCAGAATTTCCTGTCTTTTATTTTCCACAAGTTCCCCCACTCCAATGCTCTCAGAAGACAACAAAATAATAATAAAACTATTATTATCATGCTCATTTCCACCAGCAATCAAAGAAAAACAAATTTAATCAATAATGTCTTAGTGGGCTTCCCTGGTGGCACAAGTGGTTAAGAATTCGCCTGCCAATGCAGGAGACACAGTTTCGAGCCCTGAAGATCCCACATGCCGTGGAGCAACTAAGCCCACGCGCCACAACTACTGAGCCTGCGCTCTAGAGCCCGCGAACCACAACTACTGAAGCCCGCGTGCCTGGACCCTGTGGTCTGCAACAAGAGAAGCCACCGCAATGAGAAGCCTGCGCACCGCAACGAAAAGTAGCCCCCGCTCACCGCAACTACAGAAAGCCCGCGCACAGCAACAAAAACCCAGTGCAGCCAAAAATAAATAAATTAATTTAAAAATAATAATAATGTCTTAGCACACTAAGACATTAAGAACACTAAGACTCTTTTAATTATAGCACACAATTCTGGAATTCCATCTACTGCCACCTGTAGTGACATGGACAATTTCATGTATTACTTGGTATAGGGTAAGCGAATGTAATCATTTTTTATTACTGCGTAACAAACTGCCACCAATTTAGCATCTTAAATAGCATCCATTTATTATCTCATAATTTTATAAGTCAGAGGTCCAGGTAGGCTTGACTGGGTTCTCTGCTTAGGGCCTAACAAGGTCAAAATCAAGGTGTCAACGAGGCTGGCTCTTACCTGGAGGTTCTGGAAAAGAATTGTTTTCCCAGGTATTCAGGTTGCTGACAGAATCCAGTTTCGCGTGGCTGTAGCACTGAGGTTCCTGCTTTCTTTTCTGGGTGTAGGTCCGGGCCGCTCAGCTCCTAGAGGCCACTCTCTAGTCATGCGCATGCCCTCCCCCAGCACCCTCCTTCAAAGTCAACTTCCGTGCATTGAATCCTTCTCAGGCTCTGAATCTTTCTGATGGTTCCTCTTGCTACCAGCTGGAGAAAACTTTGCATTTAAAAGGCTCCTGTGATTCCATTAGGCCCACCTGGAGAATCTCCCTTTGGCTATAGTGTAACAATCACAGGCATGATATCTCATCATATTCAAGGTCCTGGGGATTAGAGTGAGAAATCTTGAGGGGTTATTTTAGGATACTATAACCAATAAAACTCTTTTGGAAATCAGTTTAGCAAAATATGTCGAGTCGTTTCAATGCGTGTTCTAGCTGAATTCACCAGTTCCTTGCTAGGAAATATTATAAACAGAACCAAAGCATTAAAAACAAATCATTGTGTTGGGCTTCCCTGGTGGCACAGTGGTTGAGAATCCGCCTGCCGATGCAGGAGACACGGGTTCGTGCCCTGGTCCGGGAGGATCCCACATGCCGCGGAGCGACTGAGCCCGTGAGCCATGGCCGCTGAGCCTGCGCGTCCGGAGCCTGTGCTCCGCAACGGGAGAGGCCACAACAGTGAGAGGCCCGCATACCGCAAAAAAAAAAAAAAAAAAATCATTGTGTTTATAAGTTAAAACTACAACACTCTAAAAGTAAGCTTCCAAAGACTATACAAAATACGCTACAATAGTTACATATAATAAGATATAAAAGTGTATGTATACTACCATTTCATGTGTACTTCTGAAATTAAAAATCTATGTGGATTATGCAAGCCGAACTGTAAAAAGCAAAGATAAACAACATTATCTGCCCCCAAAGAGCTTAATACTGAGGTGTAAAAACAAATATGTGTACAAATAACTACAAAATGAGGGAGAATGCAAGCAGTGCAATAATTCGGGGGGAAAAAACCCAATAAAACCATTGGAACACAGAGACCGCTAGACAAAACAAATCGCATCTACATACCTTTTGGGGGAGAAATGTTGAGGGAAATATTTAGGAGAATAAAAGGATCTGCAGAGCTCAGTAACATTGGACAGTAAGTCTCTATCTCGACTTTCCTATGGCCTGTAAAACGACAAGCACTTTTCACATAAACTTGAAATCACAGGTCAATTTCAGCTGTAACTAATAAAGCATATCAGTCCTCCAGCCAACCTGGGCCCTCTGAAGTTAGTAGAGGGAAGGCAAACGTATAGCAAGCAGCCAATGTCTTGGGTCTTCTCTCCCTGCATCAAGCCAATGTCTTCTCTCCCTGCATCATTTCCCCCTTCTTGAGATCTTGTTTCTCAAGTCACCAATGAACCTAAGAAATGGTCAAGTTCCACAAACATCAAAAGACATTGGCTCAAGTGCCAGCTTGACAAACTATGGCCTCACTTCAGTTTCAATAGTTACATCTCATTCTGTCCATTCACAAACTATCCCTAAGTATAAAGCTCTTTTAAAAAAAAATCTTTGTGGGTGATGCTCTGATTAGATTCACCTTTCCTGTATTCAGTTTTATAAAGATGGTTTGGCATGACAGAAATATCATGAATTTAAGAGTTAAAGACTCCTGAGATGAAATTTCAGTCCTGACCCTTTCTTGTGTGGAATCTTTGGCAAGTTACTAAACTTCTCTGATTCTCTACTATGTGTAGGAAACTTGAACTCCAGACCTCCCAAGGTTGCTATGAGAACAAAAGAGATCACATATGCAATGCACTGGATATAAAGAAGGGGCTCTAAAGATGCTAGCTACCCATCCCCCCACCCCCTCCCACCACTTCCTCCCATATTGTTTCAGCAGCAGTGAAAGCTTCTTAATAGTCTTCCCTCCCAGGAACCTGTATCTTGAAAGGATCTGTGAAGTAAGATTGTGATGGAGAGAAAAGTAGACTTAACTCACCCTTTACACTTAATCTGGAAGCAAAGACACACCTGCTCAGCACTTGTTAACAAGGCTTCTTCTCATCAAAGCAAATAGGCTTGAATGAGTGGCTTTAAGTAACTAGATCATTAAACTGGCTTTTCTTACTTGATTTCTCAACAGATAGAGAAAAACAGAAGATTGTTTTTTCTGAAAGCTGAACAGTGATTTCCTCCAAAACCAGGAGAAAATAAAACTCATTCTTCACTGAAGTGATATATTTTGGTTAAAGGGCCATATATTCCATAACTGGCCAAGTGCTTGACGTCTAAGGAAAACTGTTTCTCTCCCCACAGCTTTCCACTCTCTAAAAAGCAAATACAGTCGTCCCCCGCCCCCCACCGAAGCAGAAGTTTCTTAATAGAAATCCTATTTATACCTTGACTGTCCAAAAGAATCCATGCTTCTACAGTAAAGCACCGCTCTCCTCCCAAGTCTTGAAAAACTCAAATGTTAAGGCTTTGGCTCCGAAGCTATGAGTGACCTTAGCAGTGTGATGGGAACGTTGGAAAAAGAAGGGTGACAGCAACCCAGTCCTTCTCTAGGTCCCTTTCACTTTGAAACCATATACAAAAACCCTTAGGATACAGGATTGGAACATGGCCTGAGAAGAGAGTCAGGAAAGCGGGCCCATCTGAACTGTCGAATTGAAAACTCAGGGAGGGGGCTTCCCTGGTGGCGCAGTGGTTGAGAGTCCGCCTGCCGATGCAGGGGACACGGGTTTGTGCCCCGGTCCGGGAAGATCCCACATGCCGTGGAGCGGCTGGGCCCGTGAGCCATGGCCGCTGAGCCTGTGCGTCCGGAGCCTGTGCTCCGCAACGGGAGAGGCCACAACAGTGAGAGGCCTGCGTACCGCAAAAAAAAAAAAAAGAAAACTCAGGGAGGCCCCTTTTGCCTCCTCTGGCCTTAAATGGCTGAGCTTAGGACCATGATATAGATGTCATGCTTCTCCACTCAGCCAAGCAGCAGCAGCCTGGATTTCAGACGTCAGATTGGAAAGGGAGCTGTGAAACAGGACAGGCAGAGGCAGGAGATCAGCAAGTCAGACACCTAGGTGGAAGCAAGTAAAAACCACAGTCTGGGTGCTGCAAGATTGCCAAAAGATGGTACTTGGTCTGGGTTCCAGACAGTCTCAGGCCGGCAGCCTTATAAAGGTGGCTTGAGCAGTATGTTCAGTATTGATCTGTTCCTGGAACAAAGGAACACAGAAACCTAATCAAATTGCTAATCAAGAAGTGACTGGGCAAAGATAGAATCCTGGGCAAAGATAGAATCCTCGACAAAGGAGTTTTCAGCCGGACTTTGTGATACTTATCCTTGGGCTATAAAGGGATCAGTGAGGGATCTTTGTGACTCTTGCTCCAGGATTATCCAAGAACAACGTCTCTTCTCTCTCCCTCTTTCTTGGCCCGGGATTGGAATTTTTATTCCCCATGATCCCTTTGGCCAAAGTCCATGCTGAGTCCTTCACTGCCTTTGTAACTTCCTTTGCAGCACAGCTGTATAACATCTGGATAATTTCTCTGTCCTGTTTTTCTGTTGATTTTCACTCTTAAAGAGCTGTTTGCTGTTTGCCTGTCAAATCAATTTCATCCCTTGTAGGTGGATTTCTGTTGGCCTTAAACAGACTTGCCTCCTAACATTTGCTTGTGAGGATTAAAGGAGATAATGCATGTGAAAGGCTGTGGTAAACCCTAAGGTGTTTCACCAATGTTATTTGCCCATTCACCTGTAGTCCATCCTAAGAAGGCATGCTACTTATACTGTGGAAACTGGGAGAAAGCAAACAATACTCTCAGGCCAAACATCTGGGTGTGGTTTCTCAGAAAACTAGTTGGGTCAGTCAGAGGCAGCTACATAATTTGTGGAGCTCAGCATAAAAATTACAAAAGAATTTCAAGATGGTGGCAGCAGAGCATTGAAACTAAGCCTGAGGCCCTGCTAAGAATCAGGCCCTGTGCGACTGCCCAGAGAGCATAGCCATGAAGCTAAACATGACTTCAGTATATTCAGAACAACGTGAGGCTTGCAAAATGCATCCACTACTGCATCTACCTCCACCTGCAAATGGGTCAAAGAATTTAGATACAAAAGGTGGTAGCTTTTGTATCTAAGCTTTGGGGAAAAGGGATAAGAAGCTCTTTAAGATCTACAAAACATGTGGATATAAGGAAAACACTTGAAGAAGATGTCAAGATATGGAAGAGGAAGAATTTCTTTTCAGAATGAAAAGCGGAGGGACTTCCCTGGTAGTCCAGTGGTTAAGACTCCACGCTTCCAATGCAGGGGGCGCGAGTTTGACCCCTGGTCGGGGAATTAAGATCCCACAAGCCACAGGTGGTATATCCAAAAAAAAAGAAGAAGAAAAGAAAAGAGTAAAAAGCTTAACTGAAAGACAACTGGTCTTCAAGTCAGGATACCTTCATTTCCATCTAAGCTCTCTGAGACACTGGCCAAGTCATTGGAGATGATGTCAGGGGCTGTGCTTTGTATGTCGTAAACTTGTGAATTGCACAACAATTAAAGCATAAACTTTACTGTTGCCATTTTCAAGGGTAGTTCTTGACCTTTTTAGAAAAGGGTCCCCACCTATGTGCAGCTCTATATGCCCTCCAAGGTAACAGGTGGGGAGGGCTTTATGTTCTCCCATATCAACCTCTCTTTTTTTCCTTCTCTAGTTTCTACCGCCTCTGGGCTAAAAAGGAAAACAAACCACCCTGTCAATTTGTTAATTTTATGTGTAACCTGCGAGGATGTCTTTGCCCTGCTCTAAAGGGCAGAGGGGAGGGAAGAAGGGCTGGACATATTCACCCAGCCTGACCTTCCTTGGGTTGTGATATCAGAGCTCTGTTTACATGGCTGAAGGACTGGGAGTTTGGGAACGGAGGGAGGGTACCACATGGATGATTCAGGAGGCTACACCACCTCCCTGCTCTTATTTTCCTGCTGGCTTGTCAGCTGCTCTGAGCAGCAAAGAGAGATGAAATCTGTAAAGTTCTTCTCTGTCATTTGGTGCCATCTGTTTCCTTTCTTATTCCTTTCCTGAAAACTTTTTTTCAACAAACACAATAAAATAGACAACAGAGGATATCTACAAGAACAAATTCATCTTTCCTCAAGTGTAAATTTGCGGCATCTGCAGAAAAGTCTCCTGTGTTGCTGTTCTTTCCTCCACATCTTGAAGGTAATGGAAAAAAATGAAGGGACGTGATGCTCCCTTATTTACTGCATTTGGGTGAGGTAGACAGTTCATGATTCCTGACATAGAAATGTGTTCAACACATATTTACTATGGACCGAAAATATACCAGGTACCTCATGGGGCTGATGGAGATCAAGTCAAATAAATTGGAAGTTCTTTGGGAGACTGTATGTTCCTCAAACGTTATCTTATTTTACTTTGTATCCTTAACGCACTACAGAGGGCTAAAACACAGTAATTGTTCCATAAATATCTGTGGAATGCCTCTTTGCCCATAGAAATGGTTGTCTTCAGCTGAAAAACACTAGACTCTCTGCATCTGGGAAAGTTTGCTGTGTCCTTACAGTTACAATGTTATCTTTAGCCAGGGGATGAAATAACCACTTTACAGCAATAATTAGCATTTATCAAGTATCAATACATACCGTTTTTCAAATACTATGAGAACCACTTCGCATGGATCAACTTATTTAATCCTTTTAACAACCCGATAACTATTATGATCTTTGTTTTACGGGTAAGACTCTAAGCCACAGAAAGGTATAAAATAACTTGCCCAAATCTACACAGAAACTGACTCCACAGACCTTGTTTCTAATCTCCCAAACTACAGCTGCCTAATCCTTCCAGAACCAAACACAAGAAGAGCAAATTAAAACAGGGGCTTTCGAACTTCTTTTGACTGTGATCCACAATAAAAAAAAAAAAAAAAAATTTAGGGACTTCCCTGGTGGCACAGTGGTTAAGAATCCACCTGCCAATTCAGGGGACACAGGTTCGATCCCTGGTCTGGGAAGATCCCACATGCCGCAGAGCACCTAAGTCTGTGCGCCACAACTACTGAGCCTGCACTCTAGAGCCTGCAAGCCACAACTACTGAGCCCTCGTGCCACGACTACTGAAGCCTGTGCACCTGGAGCCCGTGCTCTGCAACAAGAGAAGCCACTGCAATGAGAAGCCTGCGCACCACGATGAAGAGTAGCCCCTGTTCGCTGCAACTAGAGAAAGCCCCGTGCACAGCAACGAAGACCCAACACAGCCAAAAATAAATAAAATAGATAAATTTATAAAAAATAGATACATAAATAAAATATGTTTTAAAAAAATTTATACCAACACCTCTATAAAACTAAAGGAAAAGTGTCATTACATTTTTTCCATCATATTCTACTTTTTTTTTGAAGCTTACTATCATCCATTAATTTGATTTCGTAATGCATAGCTTAAAAAATTCTGGGTTAGGGCTTCCCTGGTGGCTCAGTGGTTGAGAGTCTGCCTGTCGAAGCAGAGGACATGGGTTCGTGCCCCGGTCAGGGAAGATCCCACATGCAGTGGAGCACCTGGGCCCGTGAGCCATGGCCGCTGAGCCTGCGCGTCCAGAGCCTGTGCTCCGTAACGGGAGAGGCCACAACAGTGAGAGGCCCGCATACCGGAAAAAAAAAAAAAAAAAAAAAAAAACACCTCTGGGTTAGGGAAAAAAAATCAGGCTTACCTGGCTGACCCTGGGCTTGCTGTGCTTAAAGCCGATTCTCTGAATTTTCTCTACTGGGGCAATTAAATTGCAATGACTCTGGTGCATCCAAGCCCCCTTTAGGCCCCTCAGACCCTGAACTTCTGGAAACCCTTCCTCTGGCCACCTCCTGTGTTATGTCACCGCTCCAGCCTGCCATCTTGGATGGAGTCTCTTTCAAGAGACTCAAGATGGGAAGCATGCACCTTTGCCCCTTTCGCTCTCCCCTCCGAGGATGACAGTGCCACCTTCTCTCTGCTCTGTGGTCTAAGGCCAATCCAGCTACAGCTTCTCATACAATTCTTATGTCCCACCTCCCAACTAAGGGCACACAAGCTCTCTGTTGGATACACTTGAAGAAGATACAGACAGAGTACACTGCTATTTATCTCCAAAGATCTCTTCTTCCTCCTCTCTTCAACTCCACTCCCCTATAAGCAAAAGGGGTGTGGTGGGCAGAACACTTTCACATTCTCTTAGCATGACCTGGATTTCCTAGGATTTAATATTGGAATATGGGGGATTTTGCATCATCTTTTACAGAGATCTTTCCCCTTAGCAGTCTCTTCCAAAAGTATGAAGAAAAGAAAGGCCTCGTGTTCACATCATTTTACAGATGGATGGGCTACAGGTAAGTGGAGGGAAAGGGAAGAGAATAAGCAAAGGCTTGGAGTCTGGAATAAGCAATCAGAGTTTAGGGATTACTAGGGAACGTGAGCTTGCCGTGGAGGGTCCTTGTATGATGGGACTCTACTGGGAGCAAGAGATGGATGTCAATGGAATCACAACAAGTGGCCCAAGGAGCTTGCCAGGGCCTTAGGCCCTCATCCTAGGCACCCTCCCCTGACATTAGTTGACTCTCCTGGTCCAGTCTATGAACTGGATCCTTGGCAGTTCTCAGTTCATCCAGACTCAGAGAGACCTTGTTCCTGTCCACAGCATGCCAGGTTGATTAAGACTTATGTTTGTGAACTTTCTGCCTTTTTACTACCTCAACTAAAAGTTTGATCTCAGCTTTGCTAACTCTATCCTGTGCCTAAAACACTCCAGCTAGTAGAGGCAAGAGCCAAGCAAAGGGTAAGCTGCCATGTCCTGCAAAAGCTGTTAATCGGTGGGGCTGGGGATTGTCCTCACTCACTACACCACCACCCACAGCTCCCAGGGTCCCATATACACAACTCCTCCAGGGCTGGGAGGCTAAGCCTGAGTCTACTAAGATTGTTTCCCTCCTGTAATGGGTGAAGACCTGGATTCCACACCCAGCTCTGAAATTTTCTGCCAACACAGTTCAAGTCGGTCTGAGTTTACCTTTGACTTTTGGTTTCTTCATCTGAAGTGTAGTTACAACAACATCTAGCAGGATGTCTCAGACTTCTGGTGAGGAGCAATGAAGTGATGTGAATAAAGACAAATTGAATCTCCTACTGGTACAACCACTAAAATTTACCACTGGGAAGTATTCAATAGATGAAATGGAGAGAACGTAATCACTCCCATCTTGAATCTCTATAGTGAAACATGGGGACATACTCTTCTTTTGAATGTGTTCAATGTGTACCTAGTTATCTGTACTTGACTTTTAATATTGTATTCTTACAAAGAACATGATCTCCTTCGTGTAGTTAAGCTGTTTTGGTGATATTTCATATTAGCTATTCCTTTGCAAGACTGTCTAAAAAGGAATGAAGAAAATAAACTTTCAAAAGGGGCAGAGAATCCAAGATAACACTTCCTTCTGTCCTCTAAATCTTCAGAAAAATACTCAAACTAAATCAATAGGAAACAGCGAGAATAGGTCTAGCTGGTCAGGCGAAGAGCCAGGGAAAATCCTGCTTTTGAAATATGGTGGAAATCTCAGAATATTATAGTATTACTGTTTGTCAGGTTCAGGAGATAGATTTGCAAACAAAACAAAACACTTCATTTGACAGAAGTACAGTCATGGATGGGGAGCCTTTAATTCATTTGAAACACAAGCAAATAATCTGTAAGCAAAACAACTCCCTGGGCAACGTTAGAAAATATTTTGAAGGCTCAGAGAGGCCTAAAAGGACCCTGAGATTAACCTGGAATTCCTATGAGTGACTCATAAATAGTTAGAAGCAGGTATTTGTTTACATGGAGCCAAGGAGAACCCATACCCCAGAATCCTCCCGAAGCCCCAGAGGGAGTGACTCTTCTAGGATTTATATCCATCTGCTTCCAGAAAAGTGCTTGCAGTGCATCTTTTATGTATACAGATGAAATTGTTGACATGGAAATAGAGGACGTGAACCCTGAGGGAGGAGGATGTAAGTAGGTTAATCAATCCAAGCAGAAATTTAAGTATTTCTTAGCAATGGAGGCCTTTAATCAAACGTAGTCTTCACCAGACAGTTAAGAGTGCTGCCTTAAAGTAAGGAGGGTGGGAAGGGGCAGAGGTCCCCTTGCCTGCCCATTGCCCATGGCACTTCTATGAGGCTCAAAAGCAGTTTGGAGAACATTTTGAAAATCAGGGTTCTAGATGATTATAGCTACTGTGATTTAACATTAGCCCTGAGCTTCCAGCAAATCAAGATAAAAAGGGAGATACTATGGATCACTTTTTCTTCCTTCAGTAAAAGAAAACCAAATGTTCTATCAGTCTCTCTGGAACATTCTAACTTAATATAAGGAATGCTTTTTGGAGTGGCTGAAGGAGTGGATGGATAGCATATACTCAGAAGATCATAATTTCCTTCAGAATTAGGTAATGGTAGTGGATATTTGTCTTCTTTTTTTTTAATGCCCAGTTTTGGAACCCCTTCCTTCTGTTTAGGGAATTTATTTCCCACTGCATGAACTTTGATAGAAAAGCTTCTCTCAAAGAAGCTGAAATAGCCAGGTACTCAGTATTCCAGCCCCTCTTGCAGCTAACACATGGGCATATGACTGAAGCTTGGCCAATCAGATGCTAATCATATAAAGATTCGTTTCCAGGGCAACAGGGCCAGCCAGCAGTTTGGAGGACAAGGTTCTGCTGGCGTTTGATGGGAATGTGGGGCCTCCCTACTCAGCAGCAGTGGCACTGCCCTTGATGAACTAGCTCTGTGCAGTCATTCTGGCTCTGGTTCCAGGTCCCCTTTGCTCAGAGTTCCCCTTTTCTTACCCAGTTTCCAGCTTTCCCATCTATCCCCTGAGCAACCCATCATTCTTCCAGTAAATTCCTTTCTACCCTAAATCAGCCAGAATCCATTTGTTACTTGCAAACAGATTCCCAGCTGAAATGGTAACTATGAGGCTTAGGTCTGCTATGGGAAATACAAAAGATGATACAGTGCAGTTGTGTTCAACTTAAGAAAATTCAGCTATATAGGTTCGTTGGACAAGAGCATGAGAGAGAAAAGTAAGATTCTTTTATTTGCTCAGTTATCCTTGCTTGTTCAAACTCAACCAAGGCCCCTACTATCCCAGAATAAGGAGGCCATGGCCAAAATGCAAAGAGACACAGAAGAATTAAATCTTAGGTTTGAGTTACAAAAGACCCAGGTTTTAGCAATTTAAAGATAAGAAGTTTTCTGGGATTTCCCTGGCGGTCCAGTGGTTAAGACCTTGCGCTTCCACTGCAGGGGCACGGGTTGAATCCCTGGTCAGAGAACCAAGATCCCACATGGTGCACAGCCAAAAAAAAAAAAAAGTTTCATGGGTCTTTATGACTTCTGTATCTGCCTTTTGGCCATGCTTGCTGACTTTACAACCTAACCCCTTCCTAAGATGAGGCTCCACTATACACAGCAGTAGTGAGCACTCAAGACTCTCAACTATACAGGCACTGGCAACCACTTCTTTCCTACATACCCCTCAGCAGCTCTGCTCACCCCATTGTCCAGGGTAACCCAGGGAACTAGTGTTGGTTTACAGCATTGACCTTAAGAAATTCTATTAACACCAATACCCTGGAGGCATTTCATATCTAGCTCCAAAGAGAAATATTATAAACATTTTATAGATGAATAGATGATGCCTTTGTATCTTCTTCACTCCCAGTTCAACTGCTCACACCTGTTTCCATTAGAGAGAGAGAAAAGAGAAGAGAGGGGAGAAGATGGGGGGTGGGGGCGGAGCATGAAAGAGAGGGAAAGGGAGAAGAGGAGAGGGAAGGAAGAGGTCATCTACTTTATTTCACATCAGGGTTCCTGTCTTAGTCTGTTCAGGCTGCTATTAAAAAAATACCATAGATTGCATGACTTAGAAACAACAGAAATTTATTTCTCACAGTTCTGGAGGCTGGAAGTCTGAGATCACGGAGCCAGCATGGTCCAGTTCTGTTGAGAGCCCTCTTTCAGGTTGCAAGACTGCCAACTTCTCATTATACCCTCAAGTAGTGGAAAGAAAGTGAGAGAGTTCGCTGGGGGTCCTTTTATAAGGGCACTAATCCCATTGATGAGGGCTCCACCCTCATGACCTAATTACCTCCCAAAGGCTCCACATGCTAATATATTGGGTATTAGGACTTCAACATATCAATTTGGGGGGGACAAAAAATTTAGTTCCTATCCAGTGTTGGCATCTTGTGATCACCTACTCCTCACAACTAGAAGAGTAAACATTTAAAATTCACCTGGACACTCCAGATTTGAAGATACCAATACCACTTTAAACCCATCACTATCGGGCTTCCCTGGTGGCGCAGTGGTTGAGAGTCCGCCTGCCAATGCAGGGGACGCGGGTTCATGCCCCGGTCCAGGAGGATCCCGCATGCCGCGGAGCAGCTGGGCCCGTGAGCCATGGCCGCTGAGCCTGCGCATCCGGAGCCTGTGCTCTGCGGCGGGAGAGGCCACAACAGCAAGAGGCCCGTGTACCGCAAAAAAAAAAAAAACAACCGTAACTATCTTCCTTCAGTGTTAACACCTGTGCTTCAAAATTGTGTGCACATGAATTGCATAAAACCTGCATAGTAACTGGGAAAAAGGTTACTACTTCTCTATGTGCTAATAAAGAATGAAAAAAAGAGCTCTTTTCACTCAGGAGTTGGCAAACTGTGGGTCTATGGGCCAAATCCAACCTCCTGCCTTACTAAATAAAAATTTGAAACATGGCCATGTCCATTAACATATTGTCCATGGTTGCTTTTTCGATATGGCAAAGCCTTAAGAATTTTCTGTCTGGCCCTTTACAAAAGTTTGTCAACCTTCTCTGGCTAACAGCGAAAGCCCAAAGTGTGGTCTGTGACTGCTACTGGCCTATGAACTGTCTCTTAATGAAATTGAGAGTATTTAGAATCCCTTACAGCATTTTGACATTGTCAAGACATCCAAGTGTGTGATTATTTTTCTAGTAATTTTTATTGTATTTTTTTTGGGGGGGGTTATTCAAACAGAAAGTCACAAAAATTAAAATCATCCTCATCAGTTTGTATTTTTTTAATTATCAGTTCACGAAGGATTAGAAATAAAAAATTCAGGAAGTCACAATTTTTCTGTGAGAAAAATATGTTAATATCTATCATAATGACTGTAACGAGCCCTTAACAGATAACAAAACTCACCCCTCGAGGCTTCATCCATGGCATAGATTTTGCCTTGGAGAATAAAATGGAGCTAAGGAAGGCAGAGCCAGGTTTAAAAATTATTTGGCCCACAAGCTGGGTCCCCAGTGAAGCTTTCTCTAATTCTGTTGCTGTATTAAGGCCCCAATATCCAAGATATATTTATTTCTAATTAATGCACAATTATATACAGAGCACTTTCTATACATAGGTGCTGGAGGAATTAAAATACAGTTCAAGGCTTCCAGAAGTTTACACTCTAGGTGAAAGAGCTTAAGATGATTATAAACATATGAGACACTGGAGTTTGTGGGAAGCTGCTATAAAGAGACTATTGTGGGGACTTCCCTTGTGGTCCAGTGGGTAAGACTCCACGCTGCCAATGCAGGGAGCCTGGGTTTGATAACTGGTTGGGGAGCTAGATCCTGCATGCACGCCGCAACTAAGAAGTCCGCATGCCGAAACTAAGACCCAATGCAGCCAAAATAAATAAATAATTTCTTTATAAAAAATAAGAAAGAGGGCTTCCCTGGTGGCGCAGTGGTTGAGAGTCCGCCTGCCGATGCAGGGGACACGGGTTCGTGCCCCGGTCCGGGAAGATCCCACTTGCCGCGGAGCGGCTGGGCCCCGTGAGCCATGGCCGCTGAGCCTGCGCGTCCGGAGCCTGTGCTCTGCAACGGGAGAGGCCACAACAGTGAGAGGCCTACGTACCACAAAAAAAAAAAAAAAAAAAGAGAGAGAGACTATTGTTGGTTGGTATATGAATTCAAATATTCACAAATGCCGTTTAAATATATCCACCTCCCTTCTGTTAAATGCCCTTCAACCTAACTTAATAATGTAATCCATTGAGACCTCTAAGGGAAGGTGACTGTGTACAGGACTGTGATCAGGAGAGCTGAGCAGAGATGCCAAATGCCAGACAGCTCACTCCCTTTCCAAGGGGCTGGCTTCCACATGCTGGCAGGTAAACCTGTAGTGGGGGTGGGGGGGTGAGCTTTAGACTTAAAATGCTCATAAAGGAAATAATGGCTGAATATAAATGAGAAATTAGAAAAAGAGCAAACTAAGTAGAAGAAAAGAGTATCATATACATAGTATCCACGAAGCTGAGAAACAATTTAAACTATATGTTAGTTCTATTTTCATGAAATGTGGTCCGTGCATTTTCAGATAAAGTACCTAAAAATTAAAGCAATTGTTAATCTGAAAAAAGCACAGTAAATATATTATTTCTCCTGTATTTCCTTTTTTTTTTTTTTTTGGATCTTCTATATGTCTAATACAATAGTCACTAGGCACATGTGGCTATTTAATTACTGGAGAGTGAAGAAATGGAACATTATCACGATAGCAGAAAGTTCTATTGAACAGCATGCTTTATAATGTGTGCATTACTTTTTCCAGATTACTAGTTGAACTCACTGAATTTAGAGGTACTTTATTCAAAAAAGTGTTTGTAAATTGAAGAAAAACATACTGAGCATGTAATTTGAAAATATAATACATTGCTTAAAAATGTTTATCCTGGGACTTCCCTGGTGGCACAGTGGTTAAGAATCCGCCTGCCAATGCAGGGGACATAGGTTCAAGCCCTGGTCCAGGAAGATCCCACATGCCACGGAGCAACTAAGCCCGTGTACCACATCTACTGAGCCCGTGAGTCACAACTACTGAAGCCTACGTTTCTAGAGCCCATGCTACATAACATGAGAAGCCACTGTAATGAGAAACCCTCGCACCACCACAAAGAGTAGCCCCTGCTTACCGCAACTAGAGAAAGCCCGTGCGCAGCAATGAAGACCCAACGCAGCCATAAATAAATTTATGTTTTTTTAAAAGTTTATCCTAAGTTTCACAACTTTTTAACACCCTCCAAACATAATTTAACTTTCTAAAGGCTAATTTTTATTTTCATCAGGATATACCTGCACATAGTTTAAGGAATCAAATTATTTAACAAGACATAGTAAGAAAAAGAAATATTGTTTGCTCCCATCACATACCATTTCCCACTCCTTAGAAGCAAGCAATTTCAACCCTTTCAGTTATTTAATATGTTTTCTCCCTGTCTCTAAGGGAGATGCTTATACTGCTGCTTCCTATGTTTTCAGGTTAGGTATCTACCTATTCATTTCCCACTAACGGAGGATGAGCATTTCTTTCCCAAACTCTTCCCATCACTGCCCCTGCACACTTCCCTCCTCCTCATCCTTCCAATAAATGTATTTTGCTTCACAAAACTTCAGTGCTGTAATTCTTGACTGTGTAAATGATATTCACAGCCAAGCTATACAGAACATCATTTGCCTTATTTGAATGTGTACAAGTAGGTATAAAGCTTGATGGATTTTCACAAACGAGCACATTATGCAACCATCACCCAGATCTAGACAGGACAGTGAGACGGAAGCACCCAACAGCCTTCATAGTCCTCCTGTCACCCCTGTCCTCTAGAACCACTCTGACCATTTTTGCTATAGCTTTGCCTGTTCTTACAATTTATATAGAATCACAGTGTGTACTCATTTTTTTAAAAATTTATTTTATTTATTTATTTTTGGCTGCATTGGGTCTTTGTTGTTGTGCATGGGCTTTTCTCTGGTTGCGGCGAGCGGGGGCTTTTTTTCTTTTTTAGGGGGGCTACTCTGTTGTGGTGCACGGGTTTCTCATTGTGATGGCTTTCTTGTTGTGGAGCAAGGGCTCTAGGCGCACAGGCTTCAGGAGTTGTGGCTCACAGGCTCAGTAGTTATGATGCCTGGGCTTAGCTGCTCCGTGGCATGTTGGATCTTCCAGGACCAGGGCTCAAACCCGTGTCCCCTGCATTGGCAGGCGGATTCTTAACCACTGTGCTACCAGGGAAGCCCAGTGTGTACTCATTTTTGTCTGGCTTCTTTTGCTATTCTTTTTCTAGCTTGAGATCAAAGCTTAGATTATTGAACTTTCTTTTCTATGTATTTAAAGCTATAATTCTTGATAACATTAGTTATATCCTATAAACTTTTACACGTTGCATATTATCATTCATTTCAACACAGATTTCCATTGTGATATTTTTGTATTTTAAAAATACTGATTTTTCTCCATCAGTTGTGATATGTTCCTTACACCAATCCTTAGAAATCTGTTGAGACATTTTATATATCCTGGACAACAGCTGCAGTTGAGGTCATCACCTGATTAGTTGATAATAGTCATTTCCCAAGATCCATTAAGTTTCTGTACAGTCTGAACAGATGTTAGGAGCCTTTACCCTAAATCTTCGTGGGTTTTTTTTTGCTTGTTTTCTTTATTTTTAATGATGGCACTTGGCAATTTCCCCAGAGATGTAGCACTGACTTGCTTTACTATTCTGGCTTCTACTTGGCCCTTGTTTCAGTCAGGGAACCAAAGTGGGGATTCTGTCAGTTGTCAGGTATGTCTATCCCAAATACACACTCAGGAACAGGGAAAGTAAGCACAAGGGTAAGTCCAAGAACGGAGCTGCCTGTGACACAAGCTAGGGCTCAACGTCCATGTATGACCTGACCCAAAAGGAAGCCAACTGTCAAAGAAATGTTAAGTCACAGCCATATTACAAAAAGCATGGGAAGCGAATTTGGAGTAAATAGACAATAGGCATATGAGAGCAGTCACAGATTGTCAGATCTCACAGCTCACCAACTGTGTCTAACTTGCACTTATCCTGTCCACTGAGCTTTAAATTTCAATTATTTTTTTCATCAATATAAATTCTATTTTGACAATTCTTAAATCTGCCCGATTTTTTATAGAACCTTATTTCCCCATTTTTGATACTCTTATTTCTTTACACATATTATAGTGATTTCAAGTTCTGTACCTGATAATCCCCATTATCTGTCATCTTTGTAGAGCTTATTCTGTAATTTATTTCTGCTAACTCTTGCTTATGATGGCATCTCTTTCTATAGGGTAGATTTATTTCCTAGCTCAGCCCCAGAAGGTCAGATTGGTTCTCCTCTATCAGCCTCCATCCATTTTCCAGCTAAGAGGAGAACAGGAAAAGGCTAGCACTTTCACCAGGGAAGCAGAACTGTCCTCATAAACTCCAAGTAGACTTCTGCTTACATCTCCCTGATCAGAACCGTGTTACAGCCCTAACTGCAAGGCTTTAAGCCTCCATAATTGAGAGCACTGGTGATGAAGTGTTGAAAGAGCCCCTGTGAGTTTCTCCATGTAGTAGAGACAGGCAAGAATCCCAAGTCACTCACTGCGAGGGGGTTGGTGGCACAAGTCATGAGGGTTACAAAACGCTGTTTTGGAGCAGGGGTTATGGAAGGGTACTCAGACCTAACCTACAAGGGCCGTTAAAGGCAAGGCCTCTGTGTGTAGAACCACTACTGCTGGCCAGGGTCTCCCTGTAGCTGCTGCCTGTAACTCACTATTCAGGGCCTCTAACACACCTTACAGTAACCAGTAACCATCAACCAACAAATCAGGAATTTATATAGACAAAGCAAAAGATTCAAACTGACACAAAAAAGGAAGAAACATCACTTGGTCAAGATTTATTTCAAGGCCTGAAAACACTGAATAATCGAAAATGGCCCTACTGCAATTTCTTATAATATATAAATACTTTATATATAAAACTTTAAAAAATGTAGACACTATTAACTAACTCCTAAACCACACACTATAGGCTTTTCAAAAGCAATAGTTATTTAAAATGTAAGGTGACAATATCCAAGAATTTTCACACTTAATGAGGACACAATCAGTCGCAAGCTACTCAAACACACATCTTTTTTACACTTTCCATGTTTGTTTTTAACTTTGTTTACAGAACCACTGATAATTGAGACTTCTTTCAAGTATAGGATTTCTAACATTAAATTACATTTTCTAAGTATTTCTTTAAAGAAATGAAAAAGACAGATACATTGTTTGCCATAAATTCATACACCAAAAAGACAAAACAATCCAACTGAATTTATTCCTGCTTCCCCCTTCTCCAACATTAGCTTTAGATGTTCTTCTAAATATTATATAAACAGTTTTGTTAAAATCAGTTCTCATTTATGCAGATTAGGGGAAAATGGTTTTATAATGAGTTATCTTTAAAATTATCTTCTAGATAGCACTCTTTAGCCTTAAATTACATTGTGCTCACACAACTACAACAGTCTGCATTTGCTCAGGAACATACAGTCACATTAGAAACAAATAACTTTGTATTTCATAGCTTAGTTGGCTCTTAGTTTCCCTAGGGGGGGGAAACAAGTATTTTGTGTTGTTGAAGAAACTGGTGTATATAAATGAAATGCTAGGTGTTCGTTTAAACTTTGAGGAAACCTACAGATGAACCTTTGGGTGTTTTTTCTAAAATGCAAGAGATATGCACTTAATCACTGTTCATATAGTGAAGTGATGGGATGGCAGATACAGACACAGATGAAACTCTACATTTTGTAAATGTAAAGTTGGATATTCTAAATGGAAGAACTGACACTGACAATTGTTTACAGGAAACAAAGGTTAAGAAAAATGTTGAAGAATATCTACTCTTAAAAAGAGAGAAGTGTTATACAACACAAAAATGAGAAACTAGAGATTCGAAAAACACTCATTTTACTGTTTTAAAAGAAAAACAAAAAATTAATAGGGAGAGAGCCCAGACCAATTAGAACTGAGGCAACTGTAACAAAAATGGAACACAGTACAATGATTTGAGCCCTTAAGGGAAATGACTAAAATGAAATTTCACAAGTCTTCATGTCTATAGTAATATATAAATGCACAAAATATCAAAAATACAAAGTCTGGATTCTTCCCCTTAGGTTTGCAATAAACTGTCAAACGTCTGCTTAATATAGTTATTTTTATGAGCCTTCTGATTAGCAGAGCATGCTATACAGGTACATGCATGCTAGAATTTTACCATGAGAATTATAGTTCTCATCTCAAATTAGTGACCTGCCTGTTACCCATATTTATATATATTTCATTTCCATTCTAAAACACTTAAGACCTTTCTAGTGGTCCATTTTAATCAACATATTACATAAAAAAGAAACTTGATTCTTAAGATTAACTTTTTTAGAACTGTAACATGATAGGTTTTATTGAACAGTTGGAACATAATATGGTAACTACATTGTACTGTTTAATTCACAGCTGTAGGAAAATGTTTGATTTTTAAAACACAACCGAGACTGCAGAGTTATGAGCAGTAAAATATTAGAAAACAGTGAATGAATAAATGCTTTTCCTTCAGTGGCCATTCATTATTTTGCTTTTAGGAACCTGGAAGAAATTGTCTTCTTTGAGTTTCAAATGTTCTGGTAAATCTAGTCGTTTCTTAGCTTCCTCAATATCACCTTGAATTGCTGAAATAAGTGACTCTGTGGAGAGAATATACCAGGTAAAGATAACTAAAAACTGCTGCTGTGCTTTTTTTAACTACTCCTTTGTTCTGCTTCTCCTAAAATCTCATAGGCTGGCAGTGTTCCTGGCACAGGGTAGATGCCCAATGTTTGTTTCATCCTTTCTTCTAGACTTAAGTAAAAGTCAATAGTACACAAAAGATGTCCCTAATCTTCTCGCAATTACTTAGAGAAAGGCATTAGCAGAAAGGTACATGGCATATACTAAATGGAAGAAACAAATACTATCAATTCTCTTCAGTATTTACACTTGTAAAAGAAACTCTACATTAGAATTTAAACTATCACACTACACTAACATACTTATTTGTTTTAAATGTTCCGATTTACTGCTTCTTACACCAACTACTGCTAAGCATCCATTATTCATCACAGTATTAACGCTTACTTGTTCCTTAAAATATGAAAAGGAAACAAATATTTCATTAACTTCTTACTGTTGGAGAGAGCCAGCCTGCTGGGTTTGAATCTAGGCTCCATCACTTACTATGCTACCCCGGGCAAATTACTTAACCTCTCTGTGCCAATTTCTTCACCTGCAAAATCAGCAAAGTAACTCCTCATGTGGGTGTTGTGGGGATAAAGTGAGTTGATTCATGTAAGGCTCTTAAAGCAGTGCCTAGCATATTAAATGCTCAAATATTATCTGTCTGGCCATGATTACTATTAGGAGAAGCAGCAGAAGTAGCTGCAGTAATATTTAAGAAGATCTAAATAAGAACTTACCTAAAGAATCAAAGTTCTTTTCTGGTCTGAGGTAGCCGACAATGGCCACGTTGAGAATTTCCCCATAGAAGTCCTCTTTGAAAGTATGCATGATATGAGTTTCCTACATTCAAGAGATGTTAAAATTGAATTTATCTTTATCTTTATGGTGAGGTAATTTAAATGAAACAATCAACCCTCCTTAAAATTTTAAAGACAAGTTAAAATCTAAGTGCAGTATTTCCTGAATTCTTCCATTGCTCCTGTTCCTTGACCTTGTACCATTATAACTGAGTAACGTAGATGCTATCCCACAAATCTGGTGTGATTTGCTGTTTTTAGAAAAAGCTAACATACACCAAGTAATTAAGAGTCTTATCAAGGTAAAAAAGTGAGCAAATACAGCAGAGGGAATGAGCAAAGAAACTCTTCTTCAAAAGATACCATTCCATTAAGCGAATTTAAAAAAAAAGGCAACACAGTGGAAGAAGACATTTGTCATACATAGTTCCAACAAAAGAATTAGATCCAGAATATATTAAGAACTTCTTTAAGTCAGTAAGACAGATAATCCATTTTTTTTAAAAGGGATAAAGACTTGAATAGGCACATCATGTATGTCTGTTATCAGCAAAGAAAAGGAAAAAGAAAAACTCTTATGAACCTCCTACCAATGGAAAACTGAGTTTCTCCTAACTACAGAAGGACCTCCAAGGCACTCCTTAACTGGCTCTACAGTAAGAGTTCTGTTATCTGAGTAGCTAATAAGGAAAAATTAGTCATGGGATAGCCTCCCCTCCCCTTCATTTCCTCTCTCATTCCAGAGAAAAATATTTTGCCTTCTTTCACTGATTATTTTCTTTATCAATTCCAACACACCCTTAATCCTGAAAAATAAGAGGAACACTGAGCACAATGTTAAGTAGTTCTGGGCCACTTCTACTGCTTATACCAGCACTTTTCTAAAAACTCGTCAAAGAGGATGAAATTTACATCAACTATAACCATTTGTGCCACATACTTGAGCTGACCCAAAGATTCAGCCACACCTAGCAGATTAAGCACTTAAGCTGTGTAGGTCTTCTGTTCATAAGAACAGAAGAATTACACATACCCTCAAAGGGGTTTAAAAAGAGGAAAAAAAGCATCACCTTGCAATTTTATCAGAAAGCACCATCCACGGCGTAAGCAGTTCTACATTAACAGGGTGACCAAATAATTAAAGAGTAAATGACCTACATTAACTGGTGAACTCAACTTTATTTCACTTTTATTTCTAATAAAGGTAAACACATGGGCAGGTTATAAAAGTTAATTATTGTAGTTTTGGTTTGTGATTCCACTTTCTATTTTCTCCATACTTTAAAAGATAAATGCATAAAAATTTATTAATCTATGTTATTGGGTACACAATGATGTAACTTGTGAGTTTTGGTATACTATTAAGTTCATATAAATTCAAAACAGACTTTTATAAATTTAGGATGTTAAATGCAGTCCCCATGGTAACCACAAAGAAAATATCTATAGAAAATAAACAAAAGGAAATAAGAAAGGGATAAAAATGTGTCACTATAAAATAAAGTCAACTAAACAAAAAAGGCAGTAATGGAGGAACTTACAAAAAAGCTATAAAGCATACAAAAAACAAATAGCAAAACATCAAAAGTCTCTATCAATAATTACTTTAAATGTAAATGGATTAAACTCTCCAATCAAAAGGCAGAGATTAGCAGAATGGTTCAAAAACACAAGATCCACGTATACCCCCTTTATAAGAGACTCACTTTAGATCCAAAGACACAGATAATCTTGAAAGTGAAAAGGATGGAAAAGTTATTCCATTCAAATAGTAACTAAACTCCTCACTTTTAAACCTGTCAACTAAATTCTCATATTTGGATTATGTTGTGATCACCACTGATGAGTTCTACCTGTGTATTACTCTAAATCATCATCCCATTCTGTTTACAGGGTGAAACACAATTCTTAAATCTTACCATGGACTTTTTTGTATTCTTGTAGTATGGGTTCCATCCTATGCTCACCACCATCTTATGGACGTCTCCACTTCCAACACTGGCCCAACCATAATATATGCCAGTGGATACATCAGCTGGAAGATTATCTACTACTTGTTCAGGAAAGTTAGCTAAACAACAGAAAAAATATGCTAATATTTAGAGTTTCATATTCAATATTTAGAAAATTCACATGTAAGGCTAGGCTAAATCATTACCCTCACAAGATTCCTAGGACTCTAACTACAATTATTAATCCCATCATTCCATACTCTGGCTAGAATTTCTTTCTCCTCTTCATACGGATTGGTTAGGAAAAAAGGTACCAGATTATATATGTATAAGTTACCAGGTTATGGTAAGTGTACCAAAACACGTGAACTCTCACAGTAGAAGAAAACAGGTACATGAACAGCTGGGGTTTTTTATAGCCCTGGTCCTTCTTAAGGAGGTTCCGCATCCCTTGAAAAGATTTCTATTTTCGAAATATACATGCCTAGGTCCCAAACGCAAAGAGTGCTTTAATAGGTCTAGGTGCAGCCCTGGAATGTATTTTTAAGGAAAAATTAAGCATACCTTCAGGTCCTGACTACTAAAACTAAATAATGCAGACCAAAAAAGATACCTGGTTCTCATTCAACTGCCTGTGTCATCATTTGGACACAACCTACTAACGTATTTAAAGAACGAAAGGCTTACAGCTGGCTTGAGAATTTAGCCTATCTGACCGCATTACATTTTCTAAAGAGAAAGACGCGCGCCACACTTGGCAGGTTTATCACGGCTGGATAGGGAGGCGGGAAAGAGGGCTCCCGAAACTCAGCCCCGGCTTCCTGCCCTCACCACCCCCCAAGCCGGTGAGCTCGGAGCCACGGGCAAGAACGCGCTGCATCACTCCGACCAAAGGTCGTCAGCCTCAACAAAGCGGGAGTGGGGAGGACGGGAACGTCACCTCTGCCCGTAGCCCCAGCACCCGGCCCGGAGCTCCCCGGCTGACGTCCCCGCTCTCAGGTGACCCGGCCCAGCGTGGGTGGGGGACTCCGCGCCCTCCCGCGCTCACCTGTAGGGATGCCCAGCTGCTTGGAGCCGCGACCGAAGCCCCGCACCACCTGGCCGCGGCAGAAGTACGGCAGGTGCCTCATGACGCCGTCCGCTCGGGGTGCGGACTGCGGTCCAGTCCGCGCGTCCGGCGGAGCCGCCGTCGAGGTGGTGCTCGGACGCCCCGGACCAGCCGTGGGACACGGGCGGGAGCTCCGCAGGCCGGCTGGCCGGGCGAGCGTACAGGCGTACAACTGGCCGAACGGCGCGGACGACACGCCACAGCGAGACGCTCACGCTACTGACCAAACAGAAGGTGCCGGGTGCCTCCGACGCTGCGTCTGCGCTCCGGAACGCCGGCGACCGCGGAAGTGCGGCTGTGGGCGGGGAGCGGAGCGGGGGCGGGCCGGCTTGGGAGGGCCCCTTAGCCCACAGAGCTCCACGGGCCTACGCACTCTGCCCAGGCCGAGCGCCCCGGCGCTCGTACGGCTTCCGTAGCCCCGCCCCCAACGCGCTCCGCCCCCAACGTAGCCTGGGCGGGGTCGGTTCTCCCTTCTTTGGTATCTCTCGCTTCCGGGGCGGTGGGAACCGAGGCGCGGGCAAGTTTTTCAGCCGGTGGCGTGTGAAAGCACTGTCCTCACTCTTAGACACTCCAAAGTGTTTCTTTCCCCTTTTTCCTTTTCATTATGATCCTGATGCCGAGACGAGATGTTCTTTAGCTCCTTGAAAACTGCTAGGTTGCTCGTCATTCATCACTCACTCACTTTTTAAAGATTTATTAAACCTCCAAAATTCCACCTCTTCATAGAAGCTTTTCACGACTAGCTACGGGAAGTGGACCTCCTCTCCCCCAGACCAGTTGACCATGGTCTGAAGTTGTATCAGTATGAAAGCTCCATGGGAGCGGGTCCTGGTCTGTAACGCTGCAATCCCAGTGACTAGTGGAAGGTTACAGTGATGCAATTTTTTTGAGCAGGGAAGCGGCTGCCTACCCTCCATCTTCCGGTCTCCTAGGGAACTTAATAAATTTGATGTAAGACTTGATCTCTACTGCAATGGAAATTTGTGGGCCTTCTGACCCTTGGAACTGTGAACATTACCTCGGGAAATAGTTCCAGGGTCACTCACAAGATATATCCTCTTGTCTTGTTCTTGAGAAAGAGGTTTTAATTCTTCTCTTTTGCCTTTCTCTACAAATGTGTGTGAAATTCTGTCCAGCCTTTGCAGTCATTATCCTTTTACCTTAACTCTGATAGTGCTTACCCGGTGTTCAAATTATGTTCTTTATTGGTACCAAAGGGGTTGAGAAATGGAATATTTCCAGTCATATCGGTAAACAAAGGAAGTCACGGTCATTAGCGATGTAGCCCTCCAGTATGAGCTGGTGAGCCCTGAGGAAACTCAGGATGTGAAAACACAGGATACTGGCCCCAGATAAGTGAGGTGCACATCAAAGGAATGATTTCAATGAGCCCAGACTCTTGCATCTTCCCACACATAGAAAGATACTAAATTCCTTAACTTGGATACCTGGTTTTCTTTAATTAACAATAATCTTTTGATGTTCCTGACTACCTGCCCTTTGTTGCAAAACTTCTATATAACCTGGCTTCCCCCATTGCCTCTTCTGAGCTGTTCTCTCAGGGTTACTTGAGATGCTGCCTCCCGGGCTTGAAGTCCTAAAAATTCCTGCTGAATAAAACATAACTCTCAACTTTTAGGTTGTGGGTAATTGTTTAGTTGGCACGGTCTTTGTTGGTAAGACTGTGTTATTTCCCTAATACTAGTATAGCGCCTGGCTTATAGCAAACTCTCGGAAAGTTTCTGCAGAAAGAATGAATTAACGAGCCCAGCATGTGCCAAGCACAATGCAAGGTGCTGGGGGAACAAAGGTGTCTGAGACAAAGTCCTGGCCCTCAGGAGACTCAGCTTAGTGGGGGAGACCTATTGGGAAGCCTGAGAACATAGATAGCATTCTATGCTATTAATAGGCCAATGAAGTCCTGACAAAGTGCTTGGAAAGCTGCTAGAGGGAGCAGTCCTCAATAAAAGGCATTTTGTATAGTTAATGGTTAAGTGCACAGGTGCTAGAGCTAGATAAGCCAGGGTTTGATTGCAGGCTTTGCCTCATTGGGCAAAGTACCCTGTCTGAATCTGCGTCCTTATGAACGAAATGGGCATGTCAATAATTTTGTGGGGTTTGAGTGAGATATTGTATCTACTGCACTTCAATTGCCTGGCCTGGTGTAAAAAATTCAGTAGCAGCAACAACATCAGGAGCACCCTTATCCATGATACACCAAATAAAACCCTGGAGATGAGCGCCTGGGGAAGCATACGCGATGGGCCTACTCCTCCCACATTACAAGGAGGTGTGACAATTAAATGAGGTAAAATAATAGGTCATGGGGGACAAATGAGGAGTGGTCTTAAGAATTAAATGAGATGATAATAAGTACTTCACACACTCTTTCATTTAATCCTCATTATCAGCTTTGGAGGAAAGCATTAAACCCAATTTATAAAGAGGGAAAGGGAGACTTGGAGAATTTCTAAGATGGAGCATTTGGGCTCCAGTTTTTTTTAACTGAGTTGACATGTCAATTACTATGCATAAACACTGTGTAATCAGTGCAGGATATGAAAGGCAGAAGCCTGACTCTTCCATGGCTGCTCAATAGCCCTCAATGGCTCCCTTGGTACTACAGAATAAAATAGCCCTCCAAGGGTCCCCTTCAATTTGCCATTCTAGGTTTTATCTCTAAGGACTCCCCCTCAAGTACTTTATATACTAATCTAATCAGACGGCCCCCCACACCCTGATCTCGGAGAGGCAGCAGTGGGTGGTGGCGTGAATCGAGTTCTTAATTCGTTGCCAAGGAATTGAACCTGGGTAGCCTGGATGAAAACCAGGAATCCTGGCCACCACACCCCCTGGCTCTTGCCCCCAGTGAAAAAATGCATTTCTCACAGAGGCAAAAACTATAAAATCAGGTACAAGTTTATTATTAGAGACATAGCACAACAAGTGGGAGAGAACACAGAGAAACAGTTTGCTTAGTTAAGCACATCAGATAGAAAGGGTGTGGGCGTCCCCGTAATGAGGAGAGCAGTAAAGAGGCTAAGTCATTTATATTAGGCAGTTGTTCCGGGTCTTTGTTTACCTTTGGCCAATTATCTGGTTTCTGTTTCCACACCTGACCTGCCCTAGGACCCTCCCAAACTTTTTTCCACGGTGGATTCCAGCCCAGAGGTCTATGGGATGGCCTTAGCATTGCATATTATGGGCTGGTGCCCCCTCCTTTTTGACCCCCAAGGAGCCCTTCTGTGCATGTGCAATGTTTCCCTTGCCCCAAGGATGGGAAATGTATGACCGCTCGATCTTTTAACAGGGCTTAGCCCCTCTCTGTCCCTGCCGTAAAAGTGTCCAAATGTCCAGTTATCTACACTCTTCCTGTTGTTGTTTCTTACATTGAAGTGCAGCTCTTGAAATATAGACAGGAGTCCGGTCATAAATATGTAGTCCAGAGCCCAATTGTCTCTTGCCTCAGGCAATGTAAACAGGGGGCTGGTAATGAATGTCCTGCCTGGAGCCCATCTTCTTCTCACCTCAGGAAGCGTGAACAGGAGGCTATTGTAAATGTCTAACCTGGAGCCCGTCTATCTCCTGCCTCACCACCAAAAGTAAACAATTTTTAAAAAATGAATCTAAAGAACTCTTAACACTCAACAATAAGAAAATAAACGACCCAATTTTAAAAATGGGCAAATGGTCTGGATAGACACCTCACCAAAGAATATATAAAGATGGCAAGTACATGAATGAAAAGACATTCAACATCATATGTCATCAGGGAATTACAAAATAAAACACCAAGGCGTGGGGGCGGGGGGGCTTCCCCGGTGGCGCAGTGGTTGAGAATCCGCCTGCCAATGCAGGGGACACGGGCTTGATCCCCGGTCCAGGAAGATCCCACATGCTGTGGAGCAACTAAGCTCGTGTGCCACAACTACTGAGCCTGTGCTCTAGAGCCGGTGAGCCACAACTACTGAGCCTGCGTACCGCAACTACTGAAGCCCACACGCTTAGAGCCAGTGCTCCACAATGAGAGAAGACACTGCAATGAGAAGCCCGCGCACTGTAGCGAAGAGTAGCCCGCGCTCACCGCAACTAGAGAAAGCCCACGTGCAGCAATGAAGACCCAACACAGCCAAAAATTAAAAATAAATAAATAAATTAAATTAAATTAAATTTAAAAAACACCAAGGGGATCCACTCGGTAAGCTCGCTCTGCTCGCCCCATGACAGGCCAATGAATCGGAGACGAGGTGCTGAGGCAAGAAGATGGCAGATTAGTATTTCCGATAAACCATTATGGGGGTTTGGATGCCAGTTTTTTAAATAGCACAGGGGGGGAGGAGATGAGGAAGTAAAGTAAAAGCTTCATAAGTTTTGTAAATATCCCCTGGAATGGACAGCTTTGGGGAGGGGATGTGTTAATTTCTTCTTTTCTGCAGTCATCCACAGGTGGGCGGGGTCAGATTGTCTCCCTGTGAGCTGAACAGAGGCACCTGAGTTTAACATTCAGGCAGAGGGTCAGGGTTCCCTGACGCAGCCATTATGTATGATCATAACAACAAAAGCAAAGGTTAAAGTCAAAGAAACAGTCCAATTTAGCTCTTCCCTGTTACAATTCCCCACTGTCAGTGTCCATTCCACAATCTTGTAGAAAAAGGGGTGACAACGTTTTAACTGCTCTGTTAGATGGATCTTTCCAGGAGTGTCCGCCATCGGTGTCAGTGTTCCAAATGCTGAGATTTGTCTTTTGTTCCACATTGGAAGTGTCTGCTTTACACCTGTAGACTTAAAAATATTTACAACCTAAAAGCTGAGAGTTATCAGGAATTTTGAGGGCTTCAAGCCCAGGAGGCCGCATCTCAAGTTAAGGAATTTAGCGTTTTTCTTTGTATGGGAAGAAGCAAGAGTCTGGGCTCACTGAAATCATTTCTTTGATATGCACCACAGCTATCTGGAGCCTGTATCCTGTATTTTCCTTTTATTTATTTATTTGTTTGTTTGTTTGTTTTTGGCCATGTTGGGTCTCCGTTGCTGCGCACGGGCTTTCTCTGGTTGCAGCAAGTGGGGGCTACTCTTTGTTGCTGTGCGCGGGCTTCTCATTGCATTGGCTTCTCTTGTTGCAGAGCACGGGCACTAGGTGCGCGGGCTTCAGTAGTTGTGGCTCACGGGCTTCAGTAGTTGTGGCGCAGGGGCTTAGTTGCTCTGTGGCACGTGGGATCTTCCCGGACCAGGGCTCGAGCCAGTGTCCCCTGCATTGGCAGGTGGATTCTTAACCACTGACCCACCAGGCAAGTCCCTGTATCCTGTGTTTTCACATCCTGAGTTTCCTCAGGGCTCACCATAGGGAGTGGCTGCAGCCTGATGGCTGCTAGATGGCAGGTATTCTTCTCCTTGAGTTTCCTCAGGGTTCACTGGCTCACATTGGAGGGCTGCAATAGCCGATGATTCATCCTCTCCTCTTGGAGAGGATCCTCCGTCCAAGTCCTCTCCTCCCAAATATTTGACCAATATTTGGGAGACATTTTATGATCAAATTTTGCCCCATGGTGCTGGGAGGCTCATGCCAGGTCAGGCGAAAATTCTTGATATGCCACTCCAGGTGCTAATATTCAGATTTGGCCCTACTGATAATTAACGATCCTCTGGATCCTCTGTCTAATTATGATCCAGGAGACATTTTCCCTTGTTGCTTCTTCCCATAACTAGAATCACATTATTACAATTATTTTGTGTTATAAATGTGATCTATTACCTTAAGATGTTTAGCCATAGAAGTTTTGTGGGAGGCTTGGTTACTGCAAGAGACAACAATCTTATAAAATAGACAGGATATAAGTAATGTGGCTAGTAACATTGACAGAGACATAGTGAATCAGGGAGACACAAAGCACAAACAACTTGGAAACAAAGAGCAAATTAAAACAATGATTAGCATAATATCAAGTCCACAAGAGAGCCAGCTGGAGACAACAAATTCTGGCAGGATCAGGTAGGAGAAAAAGATAAATGTTTCGTCTTCGTTTACAAAGGCATACTTTATCAAATTGTTGTAGGTCATAGCATAAGAGAATATGTTTTTCCGAAAAACAAAGATTAAAGCCAGTATATTTCCCAAAGTCATAAAGTTATAAATCATATTTACCAGTTCATTCAGTCCCATGTAATTAATTCCCATTGATCTGGATGAAATAATCAGGTTTCCCATTAGTTTTGTCATTTGTTATCCAGTCCAGTGATATTATCTAAAAGCTATCAGAAATTTATATTTGTTAAAAATTTCCTTTTTATCAGTCTTCTTGGAAATCTTCATTTTGTAAAAGCATCAGGACAAAACAAAATAGCATTGTTAAAGATTTGAGTACAATGCAATTAGCAGGAAACTTGGATATACCATTTTAGAATAACTAGTATTATGATTGATAACATATCAGGACATATCAGATATTAGGGATTCCATATAAATTTTGGAATATCTATATAAATGACATTTATCCATACACTATAACCTAAGGTTCATCTCCAAACACTTGACAGTGGTTTTATGGGGGGGGGTTGTCTTTTTTTAAACATCTTTATTGGAGTATAATTGCTTTACAATGGTGTGTTAGTTTCTGCTTTACAACAAAGTGAATCAGTTATACATATACATATGTTTGACAATGTTTTTGAAGTAATTTAACATACCAAATAACTGAGTTTGACATTTGTCTCTGAGATGTCTCAGAGATGTTCTTTCAAAGTATCCCAGAGTCAGCTGGAGGCTAAAAAGCTGTAGTCAGATTTTGGTATTTGGGAAGTTTGTTAAAAATATCAAAAAGGTTTTAAAACACAACAGGATCGGTAGTCTGCTGTGAAACAATATTTATTCATTTAACCAGAGTCACAAAACAGTTAAAAGAAAACACATACGGACCACCTAAGGGCACAGAAACTTATATAATCTGTTATCAAAAGGAGCACTTGTAACAGAGATCAAATTCCAGTCTTGTATTCTGCTTGCTTAACAAAATCCATTTACTTAGTTAACTTCAATCTAAATTTAGTTAATCCTGACCATGTATAAAACTTTCTCAGTAAAATGTAGTTCCATTCCTCATACCACCTTAACTGAAAACACACATTCTACCATACTGAAATGTTTTATTATTTTCAGTAGCTTTAATTATATATTTAAATTAGAATCCCCGACTCTTAAAAACCTTAATTTCTAGTGAAAACCAAGAGGCGAGTAAGTTACCAAAATCTGGAGAGACTATTTTAGATAATTTTCAGAACATAATTATTCCTATAGAGTTTACCTAAAAGCTCTTATTTCATTTATATTTAAAGTTTCATCATATCAAGTTATTTTTCTTGCTGACAAATTTACAACAGATATAACAAGACTTCATTTAACTTTTATTAAACCTAGGTGCAGTGAAAGTACTATACTTAATGTTGATGGCTCTAAAGACATGTCTATATCAATTAGATCAACAAACTTAAACATTAATACCAGGTATTAATTTAATACTGAATATTTCCCAGTTCACGTGAACCTGAAACTCATGTAACTTAATTTCTCTTGTATTTAGAATTGTTTGGTTTGTAAGCGCTTCCTTTTCTTTAAGCCAATTAAATAGAGCTCATTTACAGATTAACCTCAGCAATGTTATCCAAAGACAAAAACACATACAAACACACAGAGAGACATTATAGTTCTCATTTCAAAATTTCAGCCCTGAGTTAAGTACAGCAATGTAAAACCCATCAGTTTACTAAAGAGTTTGGATTAAAGTTGAGTTTCTGGCAGATGGAACAAATCAAGCTCACTTGTCTAGATGGCTAAACCCTTTCTACTAATATTTATGGAAAACAAGTCAAGTTCTAAATTACTGTACCCTCTTTTTCAAAATTTGCATTTTAAAAAGATGGCAGAGATAAGGGTTTTTTGAGAAGACCAGATAGGACATTTGTATCTCAAAGACACAGGCAAGTTTCTCCTAGGATGACTTTGTTTCCCCTTTTTTACTATATACAAGCCTCTAAAGATCACCCCTATTTATTAGAAAATCAATCAACTAGTTCCCCACTGTCAATGTTACCCCGGGCTCCTGTGGGGAAATCAGAATCAGACGCCTCAAGTCCAAGGGAGTCCCTGGCCTCTTACAGGATATTGGAGCAAGGGGAATTGCCCTGCTGCAGAAGTGGCTCCCGGTCCAAATTGGATGCCCTGTCAGGTCTTAGACGGTGATACTAAACCAGGTCCCTGTGCCCCTGGGGTTACCATGAAACTTTTATTTGATCCCCATGGGCAGGGGAAACAGGAGCGTTGAATATGTTGGCGGCATGAGGGGGGGGTGAGGGTGGGGGGGGTTGGGGTGTGGTGGGGGTTGGGGCGGGTGGTTTGTGAGGGGTGGGGTGTGGGGTGTGGGTGTGGGGGGGCAGTTGGAATAACTGCTGGTGCAGCCTGCTCGGCCAATGGTGGAGCTGGATAGGCTGGAGGGGGGTTAAGTTTTGAAACAACATGTCCCCACTCTCATTTTTTTTTCTCTTCCCTTGTAGAGCAGGTTTCCTCTTGGGTTTCCTTTCAGACCGCAGCACCATAAGGTGGCAGCCCTCTGACTCCTTTTCCTCCTGATGCAATAGCATAGATGCTCCTACATATGGAATCTCATCTCTTTTCCCTGCTCTTTTGCAGAACATTTCTAACTGCAAGATTGTAATTGAGTAAGCCATTTAGAGGCCATCATTCTTCTGATCCTAACAAATATTGGGTCCACACCCTATTACAATAGTATATCATGTCTTTCTTATTCATAGGCTCACAGCTATGTTTTGCCCATTTATCTAATATATTCCCCAAAGGGCTCTCCTTTGGGATAGATGTAGTATTTTCCACTTTCAAAAGTTTGATAACACCAAGACACAAAAGACGCAAATTCCAACACAAAAGGCACTAATTCTAGCATCAATGCACACAAAACCAAGACCAAAACCAATGAACTAGTTCCCAGATCGGGTAGACTTACCCTACACAAAACCAATGAACTAGTTCCCAGTGAACCGGTTCCCAGAATCAGGTAGAGTCCAACAACAATTCCCCCCTCCAACAGGGTACCCCAACCAGATTGACTTGTCCCATAAAGGAAAAGCCCAGATTGAGGGGGGAATATGTTCCCGGCATGCATGCCGGTGACTTACCCTCCAGAATTGAATCCAGTCCATTGACTCACAGCCCCAAATGGAACTGAAGTTCCCCAGATGGAACCAAAGTTCCCCAAATTGGAACCGAAGTTCCAGAATCAAATCAAGTCTGTCGACTAGTAGCTCCAAATTGAAGTTTGTTGGTTCCTTGCTTCAACTGCCAAGAGCTGGGGTAGCCAGTGCCATTTCAGGGAACTTGGAAGGGAAGATCCTCAAGATAAATGGTCCTGGCAGCTGCTAGGGCCTTGCCCCAGTATTCCCTGACAAGGGCCGGCTAGCCACAAGCAGCAAGGATCCTGGCTGGCTAAGCCAAATTTGTTACCGAGTCCAAGCTCTCTCT